>NC_036867.1:13202350-13422166 GCF_002910315.2 Salvelinus sp. IW2-2015
TCCTCTGTCGTGCACATCATTGCTTGGTACGAGCACATCACAAAAGAGGAAGGAGGTTAGTAGAGTACACTTCATTCCAAGCCTCTTCAGTTTGCATGACACCAGTTTGTATTCCTGCTCTTACTCCCTTGTTGTAGACTGCAGTAATTAAACCACCACAAGCAGAGTTAGTCTATTTCTGAGTATGAACGTTGTGCTTCGTGTCGTAGTCTGCGTGTGTGTGTTGCCAAGAATGAGCGCGGACTAGCTGCTGCTGTGTGTAAATCTTAGTTTTGGTGAGCCCGCTGGATGAATTTAATCATTCACACATGAAAAGGACCATTTTCAATGACCTTGGGAAAACAAACCTGGCTTCTCTGAGAAATAAACCTCTCTAAATGAATGCCAAGGGAGAGAAATCAATTTCTCTCAAATGGGAAAACAGGGCACCACGCCACTTTTAAAATGAGTACGGCGTTTTACTGTTTCTTTTGTTTAAGTAACTTCTTATTTAATGCTATATATGAAAGATAGAGGTATATGTTTCCAAATAGTGTTCATAATTCACAGATTATAACTTAATAAACTACAGCAAATAATTAAGGAATCTTGTCACTTGTCAGACTGTGTTTATGTATTCAAGCAAACTGGTGAACCTCTCTGGAGGGGTAGGGGGCAGTAGTTTGACAAATCCGGATAAAAAGCATGCCCAAAGTAACCACCTGCCTCTGTTACTCAGCCAGAAGCTAGTGTGAGTGTGCGCGATGAAATAATCTGAAGGGTCTACCTTGTGATAAGAAGAAACACACTAAGTTTTCTAAAACTTGTATATCTAATAGATCTAAGGTTGAGTATAAAACAGAACGGATGATATTGAAAATTATATTTATATTAATTCAGCGTTATAAACTCTCTCGCCCAGGATTAAACCCCACCCTAAAACAATTAATTCCACTTACCACTTCCTGTTTCAGTATATGCGTCTATTGAAGTAATTATAAGGCCAAGTCCCTCCTCCTAGATATCCACTAAGCTAATATATTTTTATGGCTCTTCTAATGTCTTGTTATAGCATTGAATATTATTAGTGTTTACTCTATTCCACAAAGTCCTTGTTGAATTTCTTTCCGGTGTATAAATATTATTTTCAAAAATTCTTTTGACACGTTATTTAGGTGAATTAACAACAAGCTAAAGCTGTGTTTTTGGTAATATTTTTCACTTTTGTGCTTGCATTGATTATAATATTTTTTTTTGGAATATTTTTGAATTTGGCGCCTTTCTGCAAATTCAGCGTGTTTTTGTTTAAGGAAAGTGAACCCTTTGTATTTTTCGTATCCGTAACGCAGAAAAGTTCAACTGACATTTTTCAACATACAATATTCCTACGCGTTTTCCAACTAGATGTTTCACAGTCCTTTAGAAAGAGTTTTTCAGGCCTGGTTTTTTTGGGAAAAATGACCCAAGAATTGTAGTTTTCTAGGTGGCTCCCCATTGTGCTTGGTCGTGATTCCAATCGCGTGGAAGAAAGTGCGTTTCTTTGGTAATTTTTCTCCGGTAAAGACAAATAACGATTCTCCGTCTTAAATTTTACTCGTTTTATTTGGCGTATTAGGAATATCCTAAGGTTTGGAATTATTAAAATGTTTAGATTTCGCACTTGTTCTGGAAAGTTTATTAGTAACCGTTTGTCGGGATTCATTTTGGTAATGCTTTTGATGGAGGAAAATGGGTTGGATTAACTTGACTGAAGCACCCAGCTCAAACGAGTTTGTATGATATAAAGGCACATTATCGAACAAAAGGACATTTGTGGATGTTAACTGGGACTTTTGGAGTGCCACAGAAGAAGATCATCAAAGGTAAGGCATTTTTTACATCGCTATTTGTCTGACTTTTTGTGTCGCAACCTGCTGGTTGAATATATGATTTTCAAATGTGTTTGTAATGCGGGGCGCTGTCCTCAGATAATCGCATGGTTTGCTTTCGCCCGTAAAAACCTTTTTCAAATCTGACAAGCGGCTGTATTTTGATGTATAACACAATATATTTTCAAAGAATGTTAAATATTTGAATTTGAGTATTTTAGAATTTCTTGCTCGGCAAAAATTCACTGGATGCTGGGCCGCTAGCGGTCCCACCTACCCTGGATTCCCAAAACGATGTAGTAAATATTTGTATGAACATAACAAGACTCAACAACTGAGAATAAACTGAAAAAAGTTCCACAGACATGTGACTAAAGAATGAATAATGTGTCCCTGAACAAAGGGTGGGTCAAAAATCAAAGTAAATAGCTCAGTGGTCCTGGTTGGAGGCAAATTCAGCTGCATTAAGTACTAACATAAAGCGGTGCAATCTCCCTCCTTCATGGAGCATGCACCATAATTTGCAGTTCTTGCTGTGAGTGTTTACCCCACTCTTCCACCAAGGCACCTCAAGTTCCTCGGACATTATCCTGGGGGAAGGGCCCTAGCCCTTCAACCTGTAGATCCAAACAGGATCCAGACCGTTCGCTCAAGGGAATTCCGAGAGATCCAGGCCTCTTCGCTGGCCAATGGCAGAACACTGACAATTCCTGTCTTGCAAGGTAAAACCTCCCAACACAGAATGCGCAGTATGGCTGGTGGCCATCCTGTGAAGCCGGAGGGTCATGTCAGGATGAGCCTGCAGAAATGGGTCCACATGAGGAGGAGATGCTTCCTGTAACTACAGCATTGAGATTGCCTGCAATGACAACAAGTTCAGTCCGATGCATGCTGTGAGACACCTCACCTGCAAAATGACCAATAAGTGACCCCTCCACTACACAGAACCCTCCTGCTTCAGAGTAACATGGCCCTCACTTTACGCTCATACCTTCCGCGACGAATAAACGCGAATCCGACAATCACTCCCTGGGTGAGACAAAACACCCAGCGACTCGTCAGTGAAGACGAGTCTGGACTGAAAAGGTGCCGGTGATAGTCTGGTGAGGCTGCCTTACAACAGGCCCTACAACCTTCAGTCCAGACTCTCTCAGCCTATCGTATTGGAGACAGCCTGAGGCACTAAGAAGGGATCTCGATGACGTTCCTGGTTAACTCGGGCAGTTAGAATGTTGCCGCCAATCTCTGGATGAATGAGTGTATTATTTCAGAGTCAAGCCTAGATAAGGTCCTCTCTTAGTGTCCTACAATTTTCGACTAACTGGTGACCTTAATTGCCTAACTGTACAGTGAAAAGGCCGACTGTTAAATAGAGGTGTTAACTCGAGAGTAACATTGTGTTGTGGTTGGACAACATATGTTGTACTCCACACGCTCAAATATAGCAAGGAACAGAATAACTATGTCGTCTGACTCCATATCCAATACCATAAAGTATTAAAATGGACAGAGTTATAATTATCCATATTCGAAACTAACTCTATCAGTTTAGAACCTATCACAGACTTGACATGTATACGCCTGGTATTACACATAAATCCATAAGCACTACACTCGTCCTGTGAATCACACAGCCACTCTATTCCGAGATTTTACAGAAAGGATGCGGTTTTCCTAACTTGTCGAGAAGAGATAATCAGGATGTCCGCACATTTATAAATCGAGTCGATACAGACCACTACAAGCATGTCCTATATATGCACATAGCAGATGAAACAACTAATTAGCTATTATCTAAACTAACTTGTCAAGCCTATCGACGGACAAAATCAGGAAAGAATATCCATACTTCCTTATATCAGATAACTAATGCTAAAGGAGCGCCAGGTTTGAATTATAGATCATGATGGAGATGAGACAGAAGTATACATTTCTTCTTTCCTAAGCGTTTTGTGCTCGTACGTGCCTTGCAGTGTGAGCGAGAAAAATCATGAACATCTGTCTCTATCATGTTTTAGCGTAGAGTTGGTAAGCACTTTAAAGGCATCCAAGAGACTATCATGGATCAGTTATGTAAAGCTTCAATTGTGCTGCTTCGCCGAAATATAGCCTTTTGAAAGAATCTGACAAGATGGAGAGCCTGCGATCCCACCAGAGCCTGTATTCGTCACGCCTGTAATGATCTCTCGAGTATATTACAATATGTGTGATGTAAAGTTGTGCATGAATATGCTACGTATTTGATCTATGTAGCTTAATTATACAATTTTAGTGGTAGAGAGATAATACGGAGGGTGCGCTCGCGCTGCGTTTTTAGTCTCCTCTTGCCTCACTGGACCTTGGTGGGACGCACCGAGAATTAGGTACGCCACCACTCAGGAATCACCTGTCCCACGTAGTTAAACACTAACAGCTTACTGACAGTAGGCAATTAAGGTCACAGTTATGAAAATGTAGACCTAAAGAGGCCTTTCTACTGACTCTGAAAAACACCAACCAGGATGGCACAACAACTGCCCGAGTTACACCAGGAACGCACAATCCTCTTCATTAGTGCTCAGGCTGTCCACGATAGGCTGAGAGAGTCTGGACTGAAGGATTGTAGGCCTGTTGTAAGGCAGGTCCTCACCAGACATCACCGGCACCTTCAGTCCAGACTCGTCTTCACTGACGAGTCGCGGTTTTGTCTCACCAGGGTGATGGTCGGATTCGCGTTTATCGTCGAAGGAATGAGCGTTAAAGCGAGGCCTGTACTCTGAAGCAGGATCGATTTGGAGGTGGAGGGTCCGTTATGGTCTGGGGAGGTGTCTCACAGCATCATCGGACTGAACTTGTTGTCATTGCAGGCAATCTCAATGCTGTACGTTACAGGGAAGACATCCTCCTCCCTCATGTGGGACCATTTCTGCAGGCTCATCCTGACATGACCCTCCGGCTTCACAATGCCACCAGCCATACTGCGCATTCTGTGTGGGATTTCCTGCAAGACAGGAATGTCAGTGTTCTGCCATGGCCAGCGAAGAGCCTGGATCTCAATCCCATTGAGCACGTCTGGGACCTGTTGGATCAGAGGTTGAGGGCTAGGGCCCTTCCCCCAGAAATGTCCAGGAACTTGCAGGTGCCTTGGTGGAAGAGTGGGGTAACATCTCACAGCAAGAACTGGCAAATCTGGTGCAGTCCATGAGGAGGAGATGCACCGCAGTACTTAATGCAGCTGATGGCCAAACCAGACACTGACTATTACTTTGATTTTGACCCACCCTTTGTTCAGGGACACATTATTCAATTCTGTTAGTCACATGTCTGTGGAACTTTTTCAGTTTATGTCTCAGTTGTTGAGTCTTGTTATGTTCATACAAATATTTACACATGTTAATCCAGGGTAGGTGGGACGCTAGCGCCCACATCCAGTGAATTTGCCGAGCGCAAAATTCTAAAATACTCAATTCAAATATTTAACATTCTTGAAAATATATGTGTTATACATCAAAATACAGCGACTTGTCAGATTTGAAAAAGGTTTTACGGCGAAAGCAAACCATGCGATTATTCTGAGGACAGCGCCCGCATACAAACACATGAAAATCAATATTTCAACCAGGCAGGTGCGACACAAAAGTCAGAAATAGCGATGTAAAAAATGCCTTACCTTTGATGATCTTCTTCTGTTGGCACTCCAAAAGGTCCCAGTTACATCACAAATGGTCCTTTTGTTCGATAATGTCCTTTATATCATACAAACTCAGTTTAGCTGGCGTGCTTCAGTCAAGTTAATCCACCCATTTTCCCTCCATCAAAATGCATCAAAAAATGAATCCCAAACGTTACTAATAAACTTTTCCAAACAAGTCAAACAACATTTATAATCAACCCTTAGGTATCCTAATACGCAAATAAACGATAAAATTTAAGACGGAGAATCGTTATTGTCTTTACCGGAGAAAAATACCAAAGAACGCACTTTCTTCCACGCGATTGGAATCACGACAGCCACAATGGAGCCACCTAGAAAAACTACAATTTCTGGGTCATTTTTCCAAAAACCAGCCTGAAACTCTTTCTAAAGACTGGTGACATCTAGTGGAACCCTAGGAACTGGATCTGGGAGGACTTGGCCTTATAATTAAAGTAATAACCATTGAAAAAAGTGGTAAGTGGAATTATTTTTTGGGGGGGTGGTTTGTCTCTGGGTTTTGCCTGATATATATATATATCATATCATCAGTTCTGTTATACTCACAGACATTAATTTAACAGTTTTAGAAACTTTAGAGTGTTTTCTATACAAATATACCAATTACATGCATATCCTAGCTTCTGGGCCTGAGTAACAGGCAGTTTACTTTGGGCATGCTTTTTATCCGGATGTCAAAATACTGCCCCTACCCCAGAGAGGTTAAGTTTGCTGAAAATAAACACAGTTGACAGTGACAGTTCTTTTTTTGCTGAGTTTATAAAGTTATAAACTTGTAAGAAACTATTTGAAACATACTCTATCTCAAATAGCATAAGAAGATTTAGAAAAAAAGAACGTCGTACTTTGTTAAAAGTGCTGTCCCTGTTTCCCCCATTTGAGAGAAATTGATTCTTCCCTTGGCATTCATTTAGAGAGGTTTATCTCAGAGGAAGCCAGGTTTGTTTCCAAAGCGATGACAAATGTCCTTTCATGTGTGAATGATTAAATTCATCCAGCGGGCTCACAAACAGACACACACACACGCAGCCGCGCCACAACACACCACACGCACTCACGCAGCACACACCGTTCTCTCAGAATATACATCTGCTTGTGTGTTTAAACTGCAGTCTACAACAAGGAGTAAGAGCAGAATACAACTGTGTCATGCAAACTGAAGAGGCTGAAAATACTCATACTCCTTTCTCTTTTGTGATGTGAATCAGCATGTGCGAGAGGATTGGAAGTGGCACATTGACTCTGTGGAAGTGACTGATGTGACTCACTGTGCTGGAAGGTGGGTCCGTTGTCATTGACGTCCGTCAGGCTGATGGTGACAGTGGTGGAGGCAGAGTAACCACCGCTCAGTCCCAGCATATCCTTCACCTGCACCACCACCAGATACTGGTCCCTAGCCTCCTGTCCATGTGGCCATCGAGGTCATGATGATGCTGAGGGGTGGGGAGGGAGAGGAGAGAGAGAGAGAGAGAGGTAGGAAGGTGGAGACAGAGAAGGGGGGTGGGGGGGGGGGGGGGGGGGGGGGGGGGGGTGAAGAGAGAGATACCACCCAGAGAGAGAGGGGTGAATTCACACAAATCTTTCTTATGTTTAATAGCTTGATTATCAATTAAATCAAGTACTTGCTCTTTAAAGATCTTGAACATGACATATTTTGTATTCATGGACCCATGTGAATGTATCTACAGTATACACTACATTAGTAGTCTAGCTAAATAAAGGTTAAATAAAACATATAAAAAATACGTGGCCAAATGTAAGTGGACACATGCAACATCTCATTCTAAAATCATGGGCATTAATATGGAGTTGCCGCCCCCACCCCTTTGTTGCTATAACAGCCTCCACTCTTCTGGGAAGGCTTTCCACTAGATGTTGGAAAATTGCTGCGGGGACTTGCTTCCATTCAGCCAAAAGATCATTAAAGAGGTCAGGCACTGATGTTGGGCGATTAGGCCTGGCTCGCAGTCGGCGATCCAATTCATCCCAAAGGTGTTCGATGGGGTTGAGGTCCGGGCTCTGTGCAGACCAGTCAAGTTCTTTCACACCAATCTCGACAAACATTTCTGTAGGGACCTCGCTTTGTGCACAGGGGCATTGTCATGCTTAAACAGTAAATGGCCTACCCCAAACTGTTGCCACAAAGTTGGAAGCACAGAATCATCTAGAATGTCATTGTATGCTGTAGCATTAAGATTTCCCTTCACTGGAACTAAGGGGCCTAGCCCGAACCATGAGAAACAGCCCCAGACCATTATTCCTCCTTCACCAAACTTTACAGTTGGTACTCTACATTCGGGCAGGCAGCATTCTCCTGGCACCTGTCAAACCCAGATTCATCGTCGGACTGCCCGATGGTGAAGCGTGATTCATCACTCCAGAGAACGCATTTCCACTACTCCAGAGTCCAATGGCGGCAAGCTTTACACCCCTCCAGCCGACGCTTGGCATTGCGCATGGTGATTAAGGCTTGTGTGCAACTGATCGGCCATGGAAACTCATTTTTTGAAGCTCCCGACAAACAGATATTGTGCTGACATTGCTTCCAGAGGGAGTTTGGAACTTGGTAATGAGTGTTGCAACCGAGGACAGACGCTCTACGCAATTATTACGCGCTACGCACTTTAGTACAAGGTTGGTCATGTTCTGTGAGCTTGTGTGGACTACCACTTTGTGGCTGAGCTGTTGTTGCTCCTAGACGTTTCCACTTCACAATAACAGCACTTACATTTGACCAGGGAATCTCCAGCAGGGCATTCATTTGACAAACTGATTTGTTGGTAAGGTGGCATCCTATGAATGTGCCAACGTTAAATGTCACTGAGCTCTTCAGTACAGGCCATTCTACTGCCAATGTTTGTCTATGGAGATTGCATGGCTGTGTGCTCAATATTATACACCTGTCAGCAATGGGTGTGGCTTAAATAGCCCAATGCACTAATTTGAAGGGGTGTCCACATACTTTTTGCCTATCTCTCAACTATACCTGTCTTGGGCTCCACAGAGAAGTAGGGCTCCCCCTGTAGGATGGAGTAGATGAGCTTGGCATTGTTTCCGAACAGGGGATCGTCAGCATCTGTAGCTGTCACCTGGGCCACGATAGTCCCTGTGGAGGGGGAGAGGATCACACAGGCAGGCTTGGCTCAGGCTACAGCCTCCCAGCCACCCTCCAGCAGCCAACGGGGAAATAAAGTGATTATGCCACGTTCCCACAGGGTCTGTCTGGCTCAGGGGTGCGGAGGGAGGCGGTGGGCAGAGGAGGGATGGGATAAGGCTGGGTGCCCAACGCTCACTGTGGCCTTTCACTAGGCACTGAGGCTGGGCAGGTGTGCGTGACAACCTCTCCACCCTCCACCGTGACATCTCTCTTTCCCTTTGTCTCTCGCTCCCTATCGTTCTCTCTCCTCGTTTCTCTCCCTACACCACTCTGTCACTATCTTTCTCTGTCCCTCTCTTTCAGTCTGCATGTCTATTTCTGTTTCTTCTAGCGACCACTCTCTCTTTCTCTCTCGCTCTCTCTCTCTCTTAGCCGGGGTATTACTTTCTGTATCTCTCATTCTCTATGACCACCTCTGTTTGTGTCTCCACCTTTTCTTTTTTTTCCCTCTCATTCTCTCTCTCTTCTTCTCTTTCTCTCTCTCTGTCCAAGTCCAATGCATTATGATTTATTACAAGAAAGATATTACTCTGAAAAGGCAGATTACATATAAATTGAAATGGTTACGCTTGCGCTATGAAATGGCTCTAGTAATGATAACATTATTTACATAAAAATAAATAATGTGAGGGATTCAGAGGGATGATACACAAACCAATACTTTCAACTTCCTGAAAGGGCGACTGAGGACAGACATATAGCCTTTATATTATTTGATCATTTCAAATGAGATGAAACAATTCATTTATTTCAAATGCTCTTCAAGGTACATTTCAAACCTGTATGAAATCCCCTGGACCATGTGAGGGACTCACAAATCACAACTCCAGGTGCTAAGCAAAATACATGCATACGGCGAAATGTACATGCTTTCATTTCAAATGCTCCTCAAGGTACAGGTGCAGGTAACATTTCAAACCTGCGTAAAATCACTCTACCATGTGACTTGAGGGACTTAATCGTAACTTCATGTGCTCAGTCAAATTCACAAGATCCCTCAACTAAGGTTTTTCATCAACCACATGCGTAATTTAAATGTAATTGACTGTGTCACTGTCCATACTAGGACAGTCTCAGCAGGAGTTATTTCAAACTTCTGCTGGGACTGAGGCTGTCTTAATATGGACCTGTAGTTTTCGCATATTGATGTGTCAAACTTACCCAACGGACACATCTCAGGGATGCTGGAGACATAGGGCTCGTTCTGGAACTGGGGGATGTTGTCGTTGATGTCTTGGACCTTGATGATGAACTCTGACTGGGGCTCCACGGGTTCGTTGGACTTCCGAGCAAGGGCATGAGCCTGCAGGAGGTAGAAGGCCTTCTCTTCGCGGTCCAGCTTCTGCAATGTACGGATCTCTCCTGAATATTCATTAATCTCAAACATCTCCCCTGCACCTTCCCCCGACAGTATATACTTGATAGAGAAATCCCCTCTGTCGTAGTCTGATTTTAGCTGAGGGAAAGGAGAAAAGAAAACAAATCTACTGAGAATTTAGTCAAAAGCCATTGACTGCTATAATGTAGGACATTTTCATTCAGGGGAGAACTGGTACCTGGCCAATCACGCTTGGAGTGGGGTCCTCCTCTGGGACAAAAATCTGTTTCCAGATCCAGCCCCGTCTGAGTCTCTGGTGTAGAGCTGTGGTGGGAGACCCCTGGCCAAGCTGGTGGTTGGGCTCCAGACTGTGTGGAGCTCTCGCCTCACTCAACATGCAGCATGATGTCAAGGACAGGATAATAACTAAGTCCAGCAGACAAGGACACCGCATTGTGTTTGTCCTCTGATCCATTTCCTGAGCCTCTCCCCGTGGTTAGCGCACAGAGGTACAGATGTCACTGGTTCATTAAAAAGGTTCCTCTGAGCGTCAGAGAGACACAGTGATATGGTAAGGACCTCAGAGAGGTGGCTGGCCACCCTGCTGTTGGCCTGTTGCTGTAGACAGTCATTCTGTTGTGGAAGGGACAAGGGTGGTTGGAATGGATGACTTGTTGAACTTGTTTCATAAGATGAATATTCCAACATATTCATAAGATTTTGTAACGATTTATCAAAAATGGAGATGATGGGTGAATTAATTCTGGTCAAAGCAATTTGACCACATTGAGAGATGGAATCCTCATCTGAACAATACACAACCGAGATCAATTTTTAATAAGAAGAGAAGCAAGTCATCTTTCATATTTGATTGTTGTTTATCTAGCTGACAAGATGAAAGAGTATTTTTACCAGGCTTTGACACAAATCTAAATACCAGCCGTGGCCTCTATCAACCCCTTGTCAAACACTGTATTTAGAGGCATGAAAATACATTTTAAACAGCTATTACTGACAAGCGCAATTTCAACAGAGATATCCAAGAAAAGTTTTTGTGTTTCTGCTTCTTGGAAGGATGGTCTAATGCTGGGAATTTGACTTGAACTCTTGTGAGGATAAAAAGCCTCCTCTGTTTTACGAGGAAACAAGGCCATGTATTGTATTCCATGGGCGAGCAGTAGGACCCAAACATCATTCCTTCAGCATGATACAGCTCTTTGCAGCTGACTAATCAATAATTGGTCAGACATGGACAATAGAAACACATGTGCCTGGAAAGAGCATAAAATGTCCTCTGAAATGTGGAGCTTCGGTCAAGTCTAGGACATTGCAGGATGACTACATGTCTAATAGTAGTTCCGGAAGGGAGAGTTTAGGGAATGTGGAAACCCAGCAACAGGCCTGGTCAATATTAACAATGGAAACAAAGAGATATGAACTGTAGACCATATTTTACTTATCTTATATTAATAAAATGTAAAACGTTTTGTACACAAAAACTGAACTGACAATTCTAGAGCATTTTAGTGGTTTTCTGTTTGAGCTGATAAATCAAACGTTTTTTTTTAATAAACTTTTTGACAGTGCCATCATGACAACCATGCAATATATCTGCTGGTCGCTTCTGTCATTGACAGAGAAACCAATATGAAACCCTTTGCATTGGTATGGTAACCAATAGTGATACTCCACCAACAGCTGGTGTCTCTGTCATTATAATGGCTTGTTTCTATTTTAGTGTCTTGCTAATCTACCGTTTCCCTCAGATTGTCTTCATGCTATTCCCAATATAAATCTTGTCTCATAGAGATCAGGTGTGTAACTGAGTCAAATAGTTGCTGTCTGACTGTTCACTCCTGATGCAAACAGTGCCCCACGATTCCTTTTGTGTCTCCTGTTCAGAGAAACTCTCCAAATTATTTTGTGGTGAGAATGGCTTAAAGGCTCAGTGCAGTCAAACATGTGATTTTCATGTGTTATATATATATATATATCCGCATTGTGGGGGTTGGAATAATACTGTGAAATTGTGAAAATTATAATAATGCCCTTTTAGTGTAGAGCTGTTTGAAAATCCTGCATGACATTTCAGCCTGTTTAGTTGGGATGGAGTTTTTTGCCTGCCTGGAGAAATTAACAGGCAGTAATTTCATTACAAAAAGCTCTCATAATCTCGTCTCAAAATTAGACGTTCATCCATTTTTCTCAAACATCAAATTTCGAAGTTGTTCCAAATGTCTGAAGTGTTTGGTTACTTTGTATCGTTCCAAGGTTTAAGTTCAGGCATTAACTAAAAATTATTAAGGTTAGGTATTAACTCCAAATGTTTAAGGTAAGGGTTAAGGTTTGGTATTGGCTTAAAACTAAAATATCTAAAACAACTTTGTATTATTGGATTCAAACATGCAACCTTTGGAACCAGATGCGAACAAGCATCTGCCATCCCCATCCACAACACAATAGCAAAACCAAAGCCTATTGGTAAAAGAGCTCACTGTTGCCCGTGGTGGCTGGTTTTCGCGTTTCCATGTCCTCAGACATGGATAGACGTCGAATACTGACTTTTATGACGGGTGACCTGCCTGTATAATTAATAGACCAATAAAGAAGAAGAAAAATTGTTCTAAACCTCTGCCAATAACAGCTAGTGTTCTGTTTCCCCCTGCCCACTCAGACCACTCCCAAACAGTCCTAGCAAAATTCCAGCTTGAGAAATTGCTCTGTGCTAAGAAGCTATTTTTTGTTTCCAGTAAGATACTTAATTGTTACCCAGAAATGATTTGATATTGAGATTTTTTTTTAAAGGCTGCATTGGACCTTGAATTCAAGATATGAAATAGTAGTTTCATCAAAATACCATCACCATCAGTGAAATGCTTCTAGTAGTTTAACATTTTGTATGTTTCTGTACATTCAGAAATATAGACTTTCAACGTCACCAGAGATAATGCTGTGTGCAATAATATTAAATAATACAATAATACTGTCTGCATTTTGAAATAAGTAGTGGTCGCTGTAGTAGCCATGGAAGTAGTCTGACTGCCTAATGGTCATATTTAATCTTGTGAAAGTATTTACTGTCAAGCTCCATACATTACAATGTGATTGTAAAAATCTATTACCAATGCCCAATTTCTTTTTGAAATTCAATTTGGTCGCACAATGTGAGTGAAAGTGTATATGTTTGTGTGTAAGTGCGTCTTAACTGGACATATTCATATCAGCACGAGCCTCGTGAAGGGAAATTCCAATTAGTGGCCAGTGAATCGTAAAGTAATGATGGGCCTTCATAGGGCTGCCAAGCAGGCTAACTGAACGCTGATGGCCAAAACTAGAAAACAGCCTCCGACACTACTGAGGCAACTCCCAGTGTTAAACATCTCCCAACTAGGTACACCAATAAATATCAGTGCCAGATAAGTCACACACCACCGTGACTGGCTGACACACTGCCCAACAGATCTAGAGATAGTTGGCTAACAAGATGCAATAGAAGATGGTGCATAGACTAGACAGAAAAACAGCACCCATGCTTTTATACAAAGGCTCATAAAAATATGGTGCTATAGGCAGGTCTTAACTCAAGTCTGTCCTAACTCATAAGTGCTGTGTCGTTTGTTTAGAAATACCTAATGCCATGACAACAGACTAATGTGAATACGCCAGGTTTCCTACCAATCCATATTGTATGCTAATATTTCTATGCATGTCCATTAGCAATTCTTTTTTGCAATAGCTTTTTTCCATGGTAATTCAACTGAAATGGCATCTGGCTCAATGGCATCAAGTAGCACAATGAAACATAGCGTGGATGGCACAATGAAACATAGCGTGGATGGCACAATGAAACATGGCGTGGATGGCACAATGAAACATAGCGTGGATGGCACAATGAAACATAGCGTGGATGGCACAATGAAACATAGCGTGGATGGCACAATGAAACAAGCGTGGATGGCACAATGAAACATAGCGTGGATGGCACAATGAAACATTAGCATGGCACAATGAAACATAGCGTGGATGGCACAATGAAACATAGCGTGGATGGCACAATGAAACATGGCGTGGATGGCACAATGAAACATGGCGTGGATGGCACAATGAAACATGGCGTGGATGGCACAATGAAACATGGCGTGGATGGTGGTGGATTACTTATTCTAGAATCTGTCAAAAATGCAATAAATGCAAATTACGCTGGGGTGTTGATCTGAGCAACCCCAGAAAGTGGTCTATTTTCCATTCGCTGCACCATTTGAATTTATTTTTGATGTATAGGATCACTGCGTGTAGAACCTTGCGGCTGGCAGACCTTTTTTTTCTGTAGTAAGCAGGAACATGTACACATCTCCACTATTCCATGACATGACAGAGTGAGAATGAGCTGGGGTCTCGCAATGTTAAACACTAGATGCAGTGAGACAGTCACATTATTTTCCTATATGTGATCTCATTGAGATATTTACATTCTCCACATCACGCCTCACATACTGTTAAACTACCTACCTGTCATTTCTCAGAACTGGCTGCATTAAACATGTGTGCAATGTGCCATAAGGCCTGTAAGTGTAACACAAGGTAGTCTATGTAGACAAAGACATTATAACAGAGTAACTTCAGTGTATAAGACATGTAATAACAATATAACACTCCAGTAAGGGTATGTCCATCGCAGAGTAAATGTTTTGTATGTGTGCAGAGCATGCTGTACTTTCATCCCTGGCATGCAATCAGTGGAACAAAGTAACAGTACAACAATAGTGTAACTAGTCAATTTCAAAAAAGTTGTATGCCTATAGATAGCCAGCCTGAAATGTCACTTTAATACAAAACACTGCTGAATGATCCCCCTTTCATTTCCAGCAGACAGATAGAATGGTTGATCTCCCTGTGAAGAACCAAACCATCGTTGGATCACTTCACCAAAACTAAAATGGATTTTAATTGGTCATTGGGGAGCCCATGTTGGGACATGTTGTTTACTGTTCTGCTTCAGAAAGCAATGTCATCTACCTCTCCTAAATCAGGAACATGAATACCCCAAGCTGAACAAAAACAATGGCAGAATGTCACGCTACCATGTACTACTTAGTAGAAGTCTTACTGTATTTGCGTGTTGTTATGTTAGTCATTAGTGGCTACAATGTATCACTAACGTGGTAATTTTAGAGTGAAAAAAAGTTAATTGTTATCCTTTTTAAGAGATCCTTTGTACATTCACACTTTGATATTTCTATGAGTAAATTGTTTTGTCTTGTTAGTTTCATAAGCAATTAGAATAACGCATCTTAATGAAGAATGACAATGTACACTATAGAGTTCAACATGTTCAGAGGAGTTCTTAATTAAGACCACAATATCACCAGAGTTTACATTACAATTCTTCATTAACATACATTATACTAATTGATCATCTGTCTTATACAGGCAACTGTAATGCTATGTGTTAACCAGTAGAGACAAAAGGGACTAACAGTTTGAGATGCATTGAGCAACAGTGAGGTCATTCTATAGATATGCCGTCTGGGTGTTTAACCCTCGGTCTTCAACGGTCATGCCCCTGTGGAAATCGAATTAACATAATATAAAAACCCCCATCAAACTTTGTTTGTTTAAACTAGAGATATTTTTTTTGCATGGGCTGCGTCTCAATACACAGCATCTGCCAATATCGCACTTCCGCATCTGCGGTGAAAGATGGCAGAGCTAGAGTGGTGTTTGTCAGACCATGAGACCAAAATTTGGTCTTCTCACAAAAATGTTGTTGAACGCTGAGACTCTCACAAACATGATGGTGTTCTCCGTTTTACCCTAGGACGCCCACACACCTCACAATACTCATCTGAAGGTCCCGGGTACCAGTTAAAATAATATATGGAAGTATATATGGAGATAGTTTAGCGCCTAAAATAAGGGGATAAATACATGTAAAAACGGATCTTTCTCATATCTCTCAGATATAGGACAGACACTTCAGAACAAACTTGCTTTAGATTTTTGGGGGGGACTATCTGTTGTAGTGAATATCTTATTCAATGTGTTTCTATTGGATTAATAGCATTGATTCCAAATTCAATGTTTCATCAAATATTTTTGTCATATTTTTTTTTGATACCTTCAAGGGGTCTCACAATACAAAATCAAATAGTTAAATGATCCTTGGAATGACCATCGCATTACAGAAAGCCCATTCAATTGATTCATTTTGATAAAAATGTATTCATGCTTCTATTTCAAGATTCATAATGTTTAAGGCTTTATAGAGCATATGATATACTTTGAGTTTTTTAATAACGGTACATGAACAATGATGAAAGCATTTCTTCGAAAAGTTGGTCTGGTCCCAGTTTCACATAATCCGGCATCAATAGTCAGTTACATGTAATACCTACATGTTAAATTAAACAAACCATACCGACTTAGAATTGAATCCTCTCTAGTAGATCTATGTCTATACTCTTTATTAATTTCACATTCTGAAAGAAACATTAGCTACACCCACCTTCATACGTGATTGTTCTCTCTTTAAGCCACTCTTCAACAGCTGCTACCAACAGAGATCCTCATGGTGTGGAAGAAAACACACAGTCTGGTTAACTAAGGGCCCTGGTACTGCAGATACTGCTTTTCAGACCCAATAACAGTAGCAGCAAATGGACATGGTTCTCACAATGCGTAATCCCTTCCACTGACGACCTCCCCCTTTCTTCTTTTCTTCCCTTTTTCTCTCTTTCTCAAACTTCCCTTGAAAGAACAAACACTGGCACTATTGTCTGGGTGCACATCTGAACAGTGCTGAACACTCACGGCCTTCATTGCCATGCAAATAGCCCCAGCCTGGAGATACAACAGGATTTCTATCTTTCTACCCGGATCTCGCTTGCTCTCCCTCTCTCTCAATCTCCCTCTCTGTTTGCGAACAATCCAGCACTTATTAGAATCTTGGATGGCAATGAATCCAAGGAGACTATTTCTGCGAGTGATAAGAGGGTTCAGTCTGTTTTTGACATTTAAGCCCGAGGAGAAAGACGGAGAAAGCCCTCGACGTAGGCCTTGTCTTGATATTGACACGAGTTTTGAATTCATGTGTGTTTGGACGTGAATCGTCTGTGGACACTGTGCGACCACTGTGGAGAGTTCACACTACTCTAACTGTTGTAGACGAATGATTATCCCTAATGATAATGGCGCTCACTCCAATAACTGAAAGCTACTTTGCCCCTTAGGGCAAACGTAAATAACACTATGATAAAATATGTTTTACACAATACATTTTTTGCTCCCTGACCAATAAATTAACACTGGCACTGAGGAGCAGGTTGGAAATCAGCTTGATGGAAACTATGCATGCAAAAGATATCTGTAGATTTGCTCTGAGGCAGAACTTTCTTTCTTGGCATGTACACTAATTTGACATGCTAACTAATCTTAAAGGTAAAAAAAAAATACAAGAGTTGATACATCACGCGGTGACATCATTTTGAATATTAAATAGCTCCCCATGTGTTTATGACTTACCGTTTATTGTAGTGACTGTAGCTCATTCCCCTCTTTCCGCAGATACAAAGTTTGTGCCTATTCCATAACATGGGGCTCTTGAAAGTGGCATTTTTCTACATGAGAGGATCTGGAGAAGAAAATCATCACAAAATAGTTTGTAAAACTCTAACCATGTGAGCTACAAACTCATAAGTCACCAGTAGGGCTGTGGCGGTCACAAAATTACACCAGCTTGTGATTGTCAAGCAAATAACTGTCTGTCTCAAGGTAATTGAGCGTTAATTAATATAAACACATTTAGCATCTCCTGGCTTACACACATAGCCTACAAGCCACAGTTATTTTATAGTATGAAGAATACAATTGAACAAAGCAGAATAAAATAGAAAGGATATTTTCTTCAAACGATTTGAGGGAGTGCGCACATGCGGCTGTTCTGTGTTGAGCGGTTAACAAAGAAATACAGCTCTGGAAATAATTAAGAGACCACTGCAAAATGATCAGTTTCTCTGGTTTTACTATTTATAGGTATGTGTTTGGGTAAAATGAACATGTTTGTTTTATTCTATAAACTACTGACTACATTTCTCCCAAATTCCAAATAAAAACATTTAGAGCATTTATTTGCAGAAAATGACAACTGGTCAAAATAACAAAAAAGATGCAGTGTTGTCTGACCTCGAATAATGCAAAGAAAATAAGTTCATATTCATTTTAAAACAAAACAATGCTAATGTTTTAACTTAGGAAGAGTTCAGCAATCAATATTTGGTGGAATAACCCTAATTTACAATAACAGCTTTCATACGCCTTGGCATGCTCTCCACCAGTCTTTCACATAGATGTTGGGTGACTTTATGCCACTCCTGGCGCAAATATTCAAGCAGCTCGGCTTTGTTTGATGGCTTGTGACCATCCATCTTCCTCTTGATCACATTCCAGAGGTTTTCAATGGGGTTCAGGTCTGGAGATTGGGCTGGCCATGACAGGGTCTTGATCTGGTGGTCCTCCATCCACACCTTGATTGACCTGGCTGTGTGGCATGGAGCATTGTCCTGCTGGGAAAACCAGTCCTCAGAGGTGGGGAACATTGTCAGTGCAGAAGGAAGCAAGTTGTCTTCCAGGACAACCTTGTACGTGGCTTGATTCATGCGTCCTTCACAAAGATTAATCTGCCCGATTCTAGCCTTGCTGAAGCACCCCCAGATCACCACCGATCCTCCACCAAATTTCACAGTGGGTGCGAGACACTGTGGCTTGTAGACCTCTCCAGGTCCCGCACCCAGTGTGAAATAAATATTCCAAACATAGTCTGGTAGAATTGTGGGATGAGATAGATCGCAAATTAATACAACCACTAGCATAAAAAAGCATTTTTTACGCAATCATTCACAAGTGATAATGTATAATTCACAAGTGATAGGCTAATATTGTCACCCATCAGACTATGCTTGATTTAATCTTGTCTTTAAAAAAATAAAATAATCTATGCACTTAAATAGTAAATGGAGGACGCTTTCACGTGATTCATTTTCATGCCAGCCAGGTAGGCTATACTCCTGTTTTAAATATAAGCAATTGGCTTATTAGGAAAGTTGAGAAATAAATACAGTACACCTAGTCCATAGAAAGCCAATGGGATCCTCCTCTTTTTAGTAGAGGCCATCACTCTGTCATCTCCGCAATTGCATAGCCTATAGAAATGTTGCGCAACATGAGTTCATGGGCTCATGAAGTGTTTGATTCGATTTTCGAATACATTTGCATTGATGTCAATTGGACATGGGACAATAGAATGCTGAGTACCAGGCAGTTAGCAAGTTTGGTAGGCTACTAATGACCAGCAGCAACAACAGAGCTTGGAGAAGCCTAATTACCATGACCAAATGGTCATAAGGAAAATGACTGCCTTCATGACTCATGACCGCCGGTGTGGCGATAATACGGTCACCGCAACAGCCCTAGTCACCACCATCGAAAGTTGAGACTCACGAACATTGATTGGCTCTACAACAGCCACAGAGACTGAACTCATTTCGAAGAGGTCTTCTTACAAAATCGACTGTCCAGATCGAACTATTGGAGCTACAAACTAATACCAATATTGAAAGGGGAGACTCTCATAAACATGAACGTGTCGGTTGTTCTACTCTACGAAGCACACAAGCTTCAGCAGAGTCTCTGAAGGTAACCCATTACTGGATGTAAAAAATATATACAATAGCAGTCAAAAGTTTGGACAAACCTACTCATTCAAGGGTTTTTCTTTATTTTTACTAGTTTTCTACATTGTAGAATAATAGTGAAGACATCAAACCTATTTGAAATAACACATATGGAATCATGTAGTAACCAAAGAAGTATATTTTAGATTTTAGATTCTTCAAAGTAGCGACCCTTTGCCATGAAAACAGCATTGCACACTCTTGGCATTACCTCAACCAGCTTCACCTGGAATGTTTTCCAACAGTCTTGAAGGAGTTCCCACATATGCTGAACACTTGTAGGCTGGTTTTCCTTCACTCTGTGGTCCAACTCATCCCAAACTATCTCAATTGGGTGCGGGGAGCTGCCACAACACGTCCTGGCTGGATACCCACTCCAGCTCGATGAGTGTGGAGAGCTGGCACGGGATGCACTGGGCTATGAAGGCGCACTGGAGGCATAGTGCGTAGGGCCGGCGCAGGATATGCTGGGCCGTGGAGGCGCACTGGAGGTCTGGAGAGCAGAGCTGGCACAACGCATCCTGGCTGAATCCCCCCTGTAGCACGGCAAGTGCGGGGAGCTGGAACAGGCAGCACTGGGCTGTGCTGGCGAACAGAGGACACCGTGCGTAGAGCTGGCGCAGGATATCCTGGACCGAAGAGACGCACCGGAGGCCAGGAGCGCTGAGCCGGCACAATCCGTCCTGGCTGAATGCCCACTCTAGCACGGCAACTGTGGGGAGCTGGAACAGAGCGCACCGGGCTATGAATGCGTACTGGAGACACCGTGCGCATCACTGCATTACACGGTGCCTGACCAGTCACACGCTCCCCACGGTAAGCACAGGGATTTGGCTCAGGTCTAAACCCTTCCTCCGCCAATCTCCCCATGTGCCCCCCCAAAAAAATCCCTGCTCCTCCTGGCCACGCTGCTTGGTCCTTTTTTGGTGGGGTGTTCTGTAACGGCTGTCGTCGGAATGAGACCAAAGCGCAGCGTGGAAAGTGTCCATGTTCTTTATTGTCAAGAATCACTCAAACAAAAATAACGAATACAAAAACGAAAGCGAACAATTCCGTCAGGCACAGATACTAAACGCAAAACAACACCCCACAAAACCCAAACGGAAAATGACAACTACTATATGATCCCCAATCAGAGACAACGATAGACAGCTGCCTCTGATTGGGAACCACACTAGGCAAAAACAACAATGAAATAGAAAACATAGATTCTCCCACCAGAGTCACACCCTGACCTAACCAAACATAGAGAATAAATAAGGATCTCTAAGGTCAGGGCGTGACATATATTCTGTATGCCACCCCTACCTTGTCACATCACAACTGATTGGCTCAAACGCATTAAGGAGGAAATAATTCCACAAATTAACTTTTAACAAGGCACACCTGTTAATTGAAATGCATTCCAGATGACTACCTCATTAATCTGGTTGAGAGAATTCCAAGAGTGTACAAACCTGTCATCAAGGCAAAGGGTGGCTAGTTTGAAGAATCTCAAATATAAAATATGTTTTGATTTGTTTAACACTTTTTTGGTTACGACTTGATTCCATAAGTGTTATTTCATAGGTTTGATGTCTTCACTATTATTCTACAATGTAGAAAATTGGAAGACAAAAATGGAAAACCCTTGAATGAGTAGGTGTGTCCAAACTTTTGACTGGTACTGTATATATTATATCTCTCAGATATATGACAAACACTTTGGCACGCCCTGACCTTAGAGATCCTTTTTATGTCTCTATTTTGGTTGGTCAGGGCATGAGTTTGGGTGGGCATTCTATGTCTGGTGTTCTATGTTGTCCTTGTTTTGTATTTCTATGTGTTTGGCCTGGTTTGGTTCCCAATCAGAGGCAGCTGTCTATCGTTGTCTCTGATTGAGAATCATACTTAGGTAGCCTGTTCCCACCTGTGTTTGTGGGTAGTTATTTTCTGTTTAGTGTTTGTTGCACCTTTCAGAACTGTTCGTTGGTCGTTTTGTTGTGTTTTGTTCGCGTGTTCATCTTTATTAAAAGTATTATGGATAAGTACCACGCTGCACTTTGGTCCTCCTCTCCTTCTCCCGACGACGTTCGTTACACACTTCAAAATCTTGTTCCTTATTATTTATTTTTGGACTGTCTGTTTTGCCATGTACAAATGTGTTATTCAATGTGTTTCTATGGCTATAGCAGTAAAGGCCAAATTCAATGTTTTATCACATCCTTTTTTTATACCTACAGGGGTCCTAAAATTCCAAATCAAATGGCTAAATGATACATTTTAAGACCATCTTAAAACAATTCCATATGTTAGCTTAGCAGATATGGCGATCTAAGGGCTTCGACCTACAGGGAAGCATTCCAAAATGTTAATGGATGCATCATTAAAAAAGTAGAAAAGCCAGCATCATTAACAGCATTCTTCCCTCTGAGGCCGTAACACAATGATTTTGTTATTTTGTAACTGCAGATTAGTTCAGTCGCTGTGAACTCCACGACTCCCATTTTGATTCCATATCAAACACAGAAATGTCAGGACCTGTTCTGTGACATTTCCAACCTCCATTGTAGACTGGGTCTAATAAAGCCTCCCTCATTAGAATGACAGAGAATGGGCCAACAACAACACCATTTAATGCTAGCCCGACACTTTTGTTTTTACTCTTGTTCTTTCACAAGATTATAATTAATACATCAATATAGAAATATGACTGCATTGTCAGAATGGAGTTTTATTCTATCTTTAGCTATCCTTTGCTAGAAAACTAGAATCATAAGGTTTGATATTGGTATTATATTGTGTAATATTAACATAAAAACATGATATGATGCTGTATTGAGAGTAGCAACAGGGTTGAATTTGAACAAGCTTTTTTTCTTCTTGTAGGATGAAATCACCTTGCCCAAGGCTGGGTCCTGGACAAACATTGTTATAAGACAAATTATTATGATTGAAGACAAACAGTGTTATTTTGCGATGACTGACTTCTGCTTTGGGCTCCCACAATGAATGCTCTAAATAACTGCTATAACACAGATAATCTGTTCACATTCTTTTCACAAGTCTGCTCTAACGCCAAAACACAGAGGTTGAAGGGATTCATTTATATTGTTAATGAGCAACTGAGTGCACAAGTTCCGCATGTCCGGGTCAGTGGAAAAAGGTCCTTTCCCCATTGCTGGAGGGAGAGGAGCTGTCCTTTATGATTTCCATTCATATTGTCCCGCTGTTTCTGAGGGAAAATTTTTGAAAAAAGTCATTGAGATTCCATTCATTCCACTGCACTGGATTTGATGAGGACGTCACATAAAGAATGCATGTTCCTTGTGTGTTTCTTGGCCTTTGTATCCAGCCCTGTGAAACAGCAGACACGTATGACAAATTAGGACAGAGTGCTGAAGCAGCCTAGGAGTCGTTCTCTTCATTGTGTTAGATGTAACATCTACAGTGTTACAACATTAACAGCAATGCCTGTTCTAGATTTTCTCATAATGGCTATAGGCATTTCTTAAATGATTCACCTGACCTTGTTAATGGTTAAATGGGATTATTAAAAGTCACCAGAGTAAGAAACATACAAGTAAAACAAGAGTATAACAACAGTTATGAAAAAGGCCATATACCAATTCAAGTGTATATCTACCTCTGAACAAGAAGGCCTCCCATCATACATGGTCTAAAGCATTTGCAGTTGAAGGTTTAATCAATTTCACAAGGAGAATAATTTACTTCTTCCCGTGTTCAATGTCGGTGTCATTGCATTGAAAAAGGACCATGGACAATAGCTCTCAAAAGTAGATACAAGCTAAAAGCTATAGCCTCTCTATGATCTCAGGGGAAATATTGTACAGAGGAGGATGTGGTAGTATCCATCATTGTGATGAAATACATAATTATTCCTCATCGTTTCCGTAATCCCTTCTCCAGATTTGACCACCTAGATTACTTTGAGGCTCTGTCACTCCTCCAGTTTATAGGTATTGTAGCTGTGTTGTCACCTACTCTGTGGCACGGGGCGACTGTAGATGATTCATGGATAAGGTTACAAAGTATTTACACAAATAAGTTGAAAACAATCGATCCAGCGCGGAGCACTGTCATAGCCCAAAGGGATGTGCTTCCCCTGAAAGAATGCACAATCCCCCTGGCCAGGGTTCAATTGAGACGCAGATTGTGTCTGATTGATCAATGAGAACCACTGCTGAGCCATCAATCTAACAGGACTGGAATAGGGAAAAGGGGACATTAACATGTATAAGCCAGCGTGTCCCGCCAATGCCCTCTACCCAATGTCTGAGAAGCAGCTATACCACAGGGACATAGCAGCTACAAAATAGCAGTTCTTCTGTAAGTGTGAGACCCCTGGACAAGTGTTATGTGGTAGGTGTAATGTGAGAACAACATGGGGCTGTCAACATCTTGGCTACAATTCTGATGTTGCCTGACAATACAGTGTCACATTCAGTGTGAGGCTCTGCTTGTGATATTGAAATTCAGGTTACGCAGGACTCCTATCGTTCTTGCAGGTGCCACTTCAGTGTGATTTGTGCAGTAGTGGATTTAGGTATGGGCTACATGGGCTGGCGCCCAGGGCGCCAACTTGCCGGGGGCGGCACGGGGCGCCCGCACAAAAGAAATCGGAATGGTGACATTTGCACGATCGGTTTTCTATCTCTTATTTGCACGGCACGTCAATGATATCATGTCACCGTGTGGGACTGTGGGTCAATTAACCTTGTTGGAGTGGGCGCTCTGATTCTATTTTGTGAGCTAGGCAGGCTACTGCCTGGGAAGGTCTTCCACTCAGAAGTACGAGATGGGGAGGGGGCCGGGGGTAGGTTGACCTCAGGTCTCCCCACTGGAAGCCCTAGGTAGGGGGAGCGGGGGAATCTATCAAATAGCACACCTCTAACTTTGTACAGTACTAATGCAATTAGTAAAATCAGTCACATTACGAAAGGCTACTAAATAATCCACAAATCATTCATAATACTGTGAATATATAGTTTCACAGACCTATTGTTGCATTGTTTTCTGGTTTGTGCGAAATTGTTTAAGAATAATATAAAACCAGTCTGCACACCACCAAGGTGAATTGGTTTAGTTTTGACTCTTGGTTGACAGAGTTGGGGGATGGGTAATGTATTGATGCTCGAGTGCCAAATACACACAAATGGATAAGAAAAAGTCTAAGCCATCAGTTTAGGAAAAAGAGGAAAGAAGAAGAGGAGAAATGCGCAAAAGATAAAGGTATGCTTCTACTTAAAAGATAATATGCTGATATTTTGTATCTTTTGTGATATATTGAGTCTTTTGTGGTGTCTCATGCTTAGGGCAGCAGGTAGCCTAGTGGTTATAGCATTGGGCCAGTAACTGAAAAGTTGCTGGATCGAATCCCAGAGCTGACAAGGGAATAGTGTAATAATTTTAATCTCTTTTGTATTTATATACTACAATTTTTCTTACTTCTTTTTGATATTTATGAGTCTTATTTTTGTATATGTTTATATATATATATATATATAGTTTTAAATGTTATGATTATTTATTTGTATTGTTCCAAATGTCTGGGAGTGGGGGAGCCATACAAGCAAGAACCGCCACTGGATTTGTGTATGCATGAAAACAAGAGGTGAAGAACGAAAACACTTCCCCTTTATTCTCGAATGGATATTCAACCAACACATTGAATTATATACATTCTATTTTGATAGAGTAGAATTTCTTAAGACTAAGTAGTTGATAAAAATCTTTCAGTTGTCTCATTAATGTATGCACTTTCATGCTCATGGCTATGGCCAGATAGAGTCCTCATTTGTATAAATTATACAAAGAATGGTTATAGATCAAATTGATATAGGAAAACCTCTGGTGTGTTTGAAACTGAGGAGCATTTCATGCTAGATCAGCTTTAAAATAGTTTGTTGAAATATACTATACCTGATTCAGCAATTTACACATTGAAATTGCTTTGGTTCCAAATGTTATGCTGTAACAGAATATTTATCCAACCGCTGGGTTTAAGAGACTTGGACAAAATGTTAAAGAAAACAGGAAAGGGATAGCATGGATGTCCCTGTTTTTTCCCTTTGGCAGTGACTGTAGCGCCAGGCCCAAAACTTAGTGTCAGTCTGGACAATTGATATGTTAAACCCAATTGGAGCTTCCAGTCATCCTCATAAGGCCAGACAGAGGGAGGTTGAGAGGAACTTTCTTAGCTTCCATTTTAGTAATTTAGCAGATGCTCTTATCCAGAGCAACTTACAGTAGTGAGTGCATACGCTTTCATACTGGTCCCCTGTGGGAATCAAACCCACAACCTGACATTGCAAGCACCATGCTCTACCAACTGAGCTGCACGGGACAACAGTCTGGTGTCAGTAACTGAAGAATCTCCATTATGTTGAGGAAGAAAACAACTTTCTCTGTGCAGTGCATTAGCAGTTCAAGTAATCCTTGCCTTACCGCCACCAGAGTTCTATTATTGTGATAAATACATCTAGATTAGTCACTGTATTGTCTATTCACAAAAGATGAGGCAAGGTTATGTTAGGTTTCTTGAAGCCTTGCAGAGCAATTTTGTCATCTAAGTAAACAAACTCCTCAACAGCTCTCAATCGGTGTTTATGATAAGTGGATAGATCTATATTCACACTTGGCTTAACAAGATCAGGGAATGAGTTTAGTGGATGCTCAGTTGGCTGTGAAGAAATCTTTGAAATCCGGACTTTGATTTTAACAACATGCGGAAACAACAGCATAATGTATTTGATTGGCCGCTTTAGGAATTTCCAGATAAGAAAATACTACTTTGCTACAGTATGGTGAGTTGTTTGGGTGATCGATAGTGTGCATTAAATTAATTCAAATAAATCTAGGAGGCGTGGGAGGTGGTGTGGGGGTGGGGTAATCCTAAAAACAGTTAGGCGGCCACCCTGTCGAGTTCCTCCCCCATAGCTCTCAAAGGAGCCTGGGTCCATAAAACCACTGGGCCTGCCCCTCATCTCAGTGTCCATCAACTTATTGATCCAGAGACCTCATCAAACAGTGTATCTGAATCCAACAGGGTGGCAAGGATTGACTTTGCAAATCCCTACCCCATTCTAACTTTCCTTTTGATCTGAGCCCAGGCCTCCTCTGTTCTCTGTTCTACATCTTGTTCACTCTCTTCGGGGGAGCAGCTCTTGGCTTGGGGTGTTGTTCTCTATGTAGGTAAAGACAGGTGGAAATGTTCAACCGTACCATCAAGTATATGCCTTACGTCATCGCTGAGGCTAGCTACATCACTTCAGTGGGACAAATTATGTGATTTCAGTGGTAGGGGGTATATGGCTGTGATATTGCATAAAATATTCCATGTAAATTTAAGACTGATTGATCACATCATATGTATATTGCACATGGCCTGACAACACTAGCTAGAATTCAGCAATATCCTAGTCAAATGGACAAGCACAGTTAATCACTGTGATATTGTATCCATGCACTTTTGCACCGTTGCATCATAGATGCCAAAGAACAAAAGGACCAAATAATAAAACATCACAATCATCAGAATAATTGTGGTAATTGCAATAGTTGTGTTGTCGGCGTGGATTTTGATGTTACCGAAAGTAACATAATGCCATTTAGAACACTCTGATACCAACCCCATGATGACAAGGACAGATACAAGCAGAGCACAAACCCAAATGAAAGGGAAACTGCTCTGTGGAGATGATTTAAAAGATGATCTCTGTTCTCGTTCCTCTCCCACAGGAGAAAAATCAAAGTCAATAAGGCGGCACAGTGTCAGGATGCACATCGGAACGGGAGCCCATTGGGGTGCAATCAAAGAGTGGTAGCACATGGGAACTGTTTATCTGCATGCAAAGACTGGTACTGTAGCACACATGAAACTGTGTATCCGCATCAATAGAATTTTGTGTCAAATAAAGTGTGGAGAATGCCTGGAATTGGTTCCTTCATGAACCTTTAACCTTAATCTGTACATTCCACCGTTTACAGGCTAGACACATTACATGCCATCTCCTCTTAGACATCATGTCTCAGATTTCAGGCTTATTTTTCTTTATTTCTGAAGTTTTTACCCATGAAGTATTTGTATTACAATTGATATGTATGTTGACAAAATGCTTTTAATTCCAGCAATTTCCTATCAAAGTCCTCCAACATAAAGAAAGCTTTGAAAAGAAAGGACGTTTAAAAAGCTTGCAAAGCCTTGACATAACTATTTGAACTGAGGATAGAAAATAAAACAGCAAACATTGTGACATTCTAGGATCCAGCGTGTGAGGGGGTGCTAGTAAAAAGCCAAAGCTTTTCTCAAGGTCAGCGGTCTTAAAAGGAGAGAACTGGGCTGTTCAAAGGGCAGTTTAGCCCATGGCTGGACATACTCGCTAAAGTGTGTCATCAACTTCTGCAGCATCAAAGTCAGCAAAGAGGAATTGAGCGTTATTCTACACTTAATATCCGACGGCTAGATGTGAGATTGAACCTAAACGGGGGGATAATCTCAGACTTCAGTTACACCTAGATTCAATCCGGATCGCGGAAGATCCTCATTATAGCGCGATAAAAAAAACGTAAAGGCAATGTTCCCGCGTTCGCGGAGACTGCATTTACATTTACGGTAAACGCTGCATACGTCAGCTCAATCGGAAATGACCTTAACATTTCAGTCGCACTATAACATGGATCATTCGTGGTTCGGATTTAATCTAGCCCTCTAGTCTTTGAGACTAAATTAGTCTTGCAGAGAATCTAGAATCGAAGCAATGTTTTTCCTCATGCGTCATGCGGGCGTTCAACATAACTGTTCAAAATGGTGGACACCACCATGCTCAAAACTCTCCCCTTGTAAACGACTCATCCTGAGTTGAAGCGCTTCTTTAGTAAGACTCTGCTAGCACTACAAAGGAAAGGTAGTGCTACACTGGTACTGCTATATGCCTCTCCAGCATGGAGCACTGCACCGCCATGACGGCTCATGAGCTTGGTTCATTGACCTCATGGGGTCAATTAGGTTTGCCGCGAGGAGACTGCCTTGGGTCTGCAAGAGCGCAAGTCGGCATGGTGATCAATAGCATGGATGCTTATCAGCCGCAGAGTGTGTTTCAGACACTTAATTGCAATTGATCTCCTTTGCTGTACCATTAATTGTAAATCCTCTCCCAATCACCGCGTCCGCACTGCACAGATTGTACTCTAAAACTAAAACAAAAACTTAATTCATCAGTGAGTTCCGCATTGGTTTCCGATAAGACGGCGGTAGACAGTGCTGGACACCACAAGACCTTAATGACAGAGTTTTAGCCAGGGGTGTTTAGATACTCTCTGCTGGATGAAAGAACAGTTGAAAGGTCAAGGTTGCAAGCCAAAGTGGAGCTCCTTAGTCATGGTGGTCAATAGGCTTAGGGCTGTCAAGATCTGCACGCTAAGCAGAGGAGTACACATTTGATACATATTGATTTAATATGAAAATTAAGAATCAATGATTTGATTCCACTGTTGCATTATCATTTAGAGTGCATAATGGGTCTAGGCACATTACAGATATATATACAGTGGGGAGAACAAGTATTTGATACACTGCCGATTTTGCAGGTTTTCCTACTTACAAAGCATGTAGAGGTCTGTAATTTTTATCATAGGTACACTTCAACTGTGAGAGACGGAATCAAAAAAAAATCCAGAAAATCACATTGTATGATTTTTAAGTAATTAATTTTGCATTTATTCCATGACATAAGTATTTGATCACCTACCAACCAGTAAGAATTCCGGCTCTCACAGACCTGTTAGTTTTTCTTTAAAAGCCCTCCTGTTCTCCACTCATTACCGTATTAACTGCACCTGTTTGAACTCGTTACCTGTTATAAAAGACACCTGTCCACACACTCAATCAAACAGACTCCAACCTCTCCACAATGGCCAAGACCAGAGAGCTGTGTAAGACATCAGGATAAAATTGTAGACCCTGCACAAGGCTGGGATGGGCTACAGGACAATAGGCAAGCAGCTTGGTGAGAAGGCAACAACTGTGGCGCAATTATTAGAAAATGGAAGAATTCACGATGACGGTCAATCACCCTCGGTCTGGGGCTCCATGCAAGATCTCACCTCGTGGGGCATCAATGATCATGAGGAAGGTGAGGGATCAGCCCAGAACTACACGGCAGGACCTGGTCAATGACCTGAAGAGAGCTGGACCACAGTCTCAAAGAAAACCATAGTAACACACTACGCCGTCATGGATTAAAATACTGCAGCGCACGCAAGGTCCCCCCTCAAGCCAGCGCATGTCTAGGCCCGTCTGAAGTTTGCCAATGACCATCTGGATGATCCAGAGGAGGAATGGGAGAAGGTCATGTTGGTCTGATGAGACAAAAATATAGCTTTTTGGTCTAAACTCCACTCGCCGTGTTGGAGGAAGAAGAAGGATGAGCACAACCCCAAGAACACCATCCCAACCGTGAAGCATGGAGGTGGAAACATCATTCTTTGAGGATGCTTTCCTGCAAAGGGGACAGGACGACTGCCACCGTATTGAGGGAGGATGGATGGGCCATGTATCGCGAGATCTTGGCCAACAACCTCCTTCCCTCAGTAAGAGCATTGAAGATGGGTCGTGGCTGGGTCTTCCAGCATGACAACGACCCGAAACACACAGCCAGGGCAAGTAAGGAGTGGCTCCGTAAGAAGCATCTCAAGGTCCTGGAGTGGCCTAGCCAGTCTCCAGACCTGAACCCAATAGAAAATCTTTCGAGGGAGCTGAAAGTCCATATTGCCCAGCGACAGCCCCGCAAACCTGAAGGATCTGGAGAAGATCTGTAGGGAGGAGTGGGCCAAAATCCCTGCTGCAGTGTGTTGCAAACCTGGTCAAGAACTACAGGAAACGTATGATCTCTGTAATTGCAAACAAAGGTTTCTGTACCAAATATTAAGTTCTGCTTTTCTGATGTATCAAATACTTATGTCATGCAATAAAATGCAAATTAATTACTTCAAAATCATACAATGTGATTTTATGGATTTTTGTTTTAGATTCCGTCTCTCACAGTTGAAGTGTACCTATGATAAAAATTACAGACCTCTACATGCTTTGTAAGTATGAAAACCTGCAAAATCGGCAGTGTATCAAATACTTGTTCTCCCCACTGTTTATATATAATAATGACATAGACAAAGAGAAAAAGTATATGCATATACAGTACACACATACACAAAACACGCATTTACAAAAGTAAACAGCAGCAGATACAATCTGAACAAAGCAACTTCAACAGCAAAGTGGTGGGCATATAATTATACACATCTTCATACACACAACATGTGTGCATGAATCCTACACATATAACGGAAGAAATGTATGACCCTGTATTTATTTTCAAGGGGACAAGGTTTCTATTGAGGCACAGTGTTCACAGTATAAAGGTGAATGGTGCATAATGTTGATAAAGAGACAGGGCACTTCATTTTCGATTAGCCACCCCCGCTCTTGCTCTCTCGCTCTAATATATTTAATGCAATGTCAATTTAACTACGCACCGAGCAACCTCCTTTGAAAAAACCTCTGCTTTCCTAAGCCTTTTTTCTTCCTCTGTTGTGTGTGTGTGTGCTTTTCCCTGGGAAATAGAAAAACCTGCCCTGAGTTATACAAGCATATACCTAATCACATTACAGTGGCAGTGGAATGTACAACAATAAGGCTCTGAGCCATAAAGTAGTTCCCTTCCTTTAGAAACAAAGCATACGTATCGAAACAGAGTTTTAGCAGCCCAGTGAGGCTCACCCAAAGGATCAACTCCACTAGGATTCCCTTGAAACAAATTGGATATTAAATAAGCTAGGCAGGGGATAAAGATGTCAGCGGTAATAATGCTCTTCATTTTGACCGTGATCTTATTTATTAGGAGAGGAGGTTGATGGAGCCAGAGCAGTGTCCCACCGAGTTGACAGAAGGGTTTCTCCCAGGAAGAAGGAGAGCGGGAGAGAGACTGGAGCTGTGAGATTGATCTGTCAGCAGATCCGTGGGAATGCCGACTTTGTCACCCTGCCCTGTTGAGGACAAACTCTAGTGTAATATAGTGTAACTGCAAAGCAGGCACTTTCTATAGGACGGGCACACTCACACACTCCTACAGTACACTTACACATGGCTGAGGACTTGAGGAGAGAGGTTAGTCTGTACACAGGCCAGAAGGCAAGATGTTCCTGTGTCCTGGGGTAAATAGAGGTCACACACACTGGAGCCTCAGGAGGCTTACCCTTCGTATACACTAGCACGCGGGGCCGTGCGGTGAAACACCGCTTCCCATTCATTTTCAATGGAAGGAAAGTGGTGAGAAGCAGAGAGGGCGGGGGACCTTTGGGCGGTGCGAAGGTGGCGTGGGAGGTGGTGAAAAAGTTAAACATTTCCCAACTTTATGCAAATCACCAGCGGCGACCGCTGGGCGAGGACTAATCATATCGAGTGGTTCCCATGATGAATTTGACGCTATTTTACCCAAGGCTGGAGATTTTCTTCAGCAAAGATGGCTTACAAGAATACTGCAAATGGAAGTAATTATAACGTCATAACGAACAATGCAAAAAAAATTACAGTTGAGAGGAATATGTTAGTTAACGTAGAGACAAACGAGTATGCATATTGTTTTGTGATAAAGTTAATTTACAAAAATCACTATTTAGCAAGCAAGCTGACTAGCTAACATTAGCCAGCTAGCTGGATAGATTTATGGGTGTTGTGACATGAGTATGAAATTGTAATTCTGGTTGTTAAATGTTTTAGGGACTCCTGAAACAACCAGCAAACAAGGCTGCCATCTTGTGGAACAGTGGATGTAAAGAATATAGTTAGTTAAAACATTTACTGCAAATTGAATGTACAATTTTGTAAGCTTGCCTTGCTGATATTTGCCATGCAAGGCAGCTGAAGTTATGTAGCTAGCTAACTATTTTCTTGCTTATTGTGCAGTGGAGGGTAAAAAAAACCTGTATGCCTATGGATGTGTAGCTAGCTATGTAACCTATCTGTGTATGGCCCCTAAAATGTTTGGTATAAATATTAGTTCAGAACCTAGCTATGAACCTCCGCTATCATAGCCGGTTGTATCAACTTCAAAACAGTCTGAATGACATTAATGAAGCCTGTGGATTGAGTAGAGTATAATATCACTTTGTGCCAAGGATGCTTGAGATCCCCACATTGTAGCCTGTACATAGAATATATTCACTGATCATGTACTTTACCTTGGCCAATAAAGGTGCAGTTCAGGTATGAATGTCTGTGAGACATTCGTTTTCAGTCATATCCAATACCAGGAGTGCCAAACTCCAGTCTTTGAATGATGCTGTGTCTGCATGTATGTATTACAATTATACTGCAACAGTGTTTACCAATCCTGATCCTGGGACATCAATGGTTACACATTGTAACTATGCAATACACTAGAAACATGATTTAACTAGTAAAACGCTGATTTGTAATTCATATACAGAAACAGAATTTAAAAAAACTGTACACTACACTTCCTATGCATCATGAAAAAACTTTACAACCGTTTCTTCTCAATATCTAATTTATTTTATCTGCACTGATCTGAGGACACAGGAGAGGTTTAGTATTTCATGAAATGAGAGACTTAATTTCAACCAGTAGAGAATATGAAAAGCTTTATTGAAATGTCATTATCCAAGTGCTATAAATACATAATACATGCATTATAATATTGTAATATTATATTATAAATACAAGTTCAATCTATACTTTAATACACATCTGGTGTCCATTATAAAAACAGAGGAAGAATGATAAGGTGGAAAGAGAGGTGTGAGAGAGTGTAAAATACAGAAAGAGGTATGAACAGAGGAGCAGGGAAGACAACATATGTGACCGACCGTCTCGATTCAGTCTTAAGTAGCAAAATTTGAAATTGTGTTTTTTACATTGGATTAAAGTAGAGATTCCGAGCTAGAAAATGATATATCATACACTACAGTTGAGAAACAATGGAAAAGTAATTCCGCTTTGAAAGTTGATAAACTTCTAACGTCACTTTTGAGAAAATGGCGTTTCAATGTTTTAGTACATACTGTAGAGCTCTTCTTTGTCTACACCCATTCAGCGTCGTTCACACCCTCTTAAGCTTTAGCCCCATCCATCTCTTTAAGGGTTGATCCGAGCGTTCTGTCTTAACAACAGCAGTCAAGCACCCAAGCTAACTGGCTAACGTTGGCTAGCTACTTCCAGACACAAATGAGAAAACAGCTTACTCTGACCATTTAACTCGCCCTAGCAGAGCTGGTTAGGCTGTTTTTAATGTTATCCAGAGCGTTGGTGACTTCAACTGTGCTGCTGGCAACAATTTACGCTTTTTTACCAACGTTTACTGCCACCAGCCACATTCAACGGGTGTTGAGCGTTCGTAAATTCTTAAGTTATTCTGCGGTCTTGCACACAGACGAGATTGCTCTGAAATCAGAGTAGATAGCCAGAGCGAATTTACCAGCTACATCTATTAAAAGTTGTCGCAGTGATATCATTAATATTCTATTGAAATGGTTACTTGCATTGTGGAGTCTTTTGTTAAGACATGTAGCTAGCTAGCTGAACAATGAACTATAATCCCAACTCATGACGTTACTACCCTGCATGAATCTGCAGGTAGCTAACGAACCAGCTAGCGAACATTAGGCTATTTGACCAAGAAGGTGAGTGATGAAGTGCTGAATCAGATGACCTGTCCTCCACAATCACCCATTTGAGATGGTTTGGAATGAGTTGGACCGCTGAGTGAAGTAAAAGCAGCCAACAAGCGCTCAGCATATTTAGGAACTCCTTTAAGAGGTGAAGCTTGTTGAGAGAATGCCAAGAGTGTGCAAAGCTGTCATCAAGGCAAAGGGTGGCTGCTTTGAAGAATCTCAAATATAAAATATTTTACATCACCAGATCATTGACGATTACTGAAGTATAATATCTCTTATAACAAATAATGATAACATTGAATAGATAGATGCATGTGCACCCACATGTGCGTGTGTAGCATGTGACAACAGCAGGATCATATCAAGGATGGCATCACAAATAAATACAAAAATACCACTTGAAGCTTGATGATGAGTTGATCATTTGAATCAGCTGTGCAGTGCTAAGGCAAAAACAGAAATGAGTCCCCAGGACCAGGATTGAGAATCACTGCTCATCATTGGTATCTCTTCATCTGTAGACAGGCTTTCACAGCTCTTTGTATCTTAGGACATCACAAGAAACAGACTTCACTCAAATTAGACAGCACTGAATATTATATTACTATTATCTCAGTCCTCACTTTGATTCCAACCTCTCTTAAAAAAAACGGTGAAAAAGGTAACTCAAATAACCAAATTCAACCTAGCTAATTTCCAATTTATACAAAATTGTTTGACTACAGAGATAGCAAAACTGTACTTCAATGCTATGATACTCCCCCACTTAAAATACTGCTTGACTAGTTGGGCCCAAGCTTGCTGTACAACATTAAAACCCATTCAATATGTCTACAAATAGGCTCTCAAATTGATTGATAGAAAGCCCAATAGCCACCATCATTGTTACATCCTCATCAAGTATGAGCTCCTGAGTTGGGCAAATCTTGTGCACTACACAGACGCATGTCTTGTATTCAAGATCCTAAATGGCCTGGCTCCCCATCCACTTAGTACTTTTGTCAAACAGAAAACCAAAACCCATGGCAGCAGATCCACAAGGTCTGCCATGAGAGGTGACTGTATAGTTGCCTTAAGGAGAAGCACCTTTAGTCAATCTGCTTTCTCTGTGAGAGCTTTCCATGTCTGGAACACATGGCCATCAGACACACAACTGCACCACCTATCACGCCTTCACAAAAAACATGGCTAAACGACAATCAGACTTGTGAATATAATTCCTAACTGTGTATTGCCGCATTCCATGTTATCTGTTTTCTGTAGCTTGTGAGGTGTGGAAACACTTTGTTGCTTTTATGTATTTTATTTTGTTGCTTTTTGTGCTCTTGCTCTGTCTGCGTGCTATGTGTTGCTTGTCCTATGTTGCTCTGCATGTGCTCACTGCTCATTGTTTGTGTGTATTGTTATTGTAATTGTTTTTAATAACCTGCCCTGGGACTGCGTGTCACACCCTGATCTGTTTCACCTGTCTTGTGATTGTCTCCACCCCATCCAGGTGTCGCTTATTATCCCTGGTGTATATATCCCTGTGTTTCCTGTCTCTCTGTGCCAGTTTGTCTTGTATGTTTTTCAAGTCATCCAGTGGTTTTCCTGTACTCCTGCTTCTATTCCCTTTTACTAGTCCTCCCGGTTTTTGACCCTTGCCTGTTTTCTGGACTCCGTACCTGCCTGCCTTACCATTCAGCCTGCCCTGACCTCGAGCCTGCCTGCCACTCTGTACCTCCTGGACTCTGAACTGGTTTTGACCTTTTGCCTGTCCACGACCATTCTCTTGCCTACCCCTTTTGGATTGCTAAATAAATATCAAGACTCAAACCATCTGCCTCCCATGTCCGCATCTGGGTCTCACCTTGTGCCCTTATACTGCGGTTGAAAATTAGCCGGCTGGCTAAAACAGGCACCTGTAAAACAAAATTAAATAAACTCAAACTCAAAATAATACCATTTAAAGTCCCAACTGAGAGGAACGGAGAGAGTAGTAGGAGGCTGGAAGATCAGGTCAAGCCAAAGGTGATTTAAAACTGACCAAACACACCAAGACAGTCGTGAAGAGAGCATGACAAAGCCTATTTCCCCTCAGGATTTGGCATGGGTCCTCAGATCCTCAAAAAGTTCTACAGCTGCACCATCGAGAGCATCCTGACTGGTTACATCAACGCCTGGTATGGCAACTGCTCGGCCTCCGATCGCAAGGCGATACAGTGGGTAGTGCGTATGGCCCAGTACATCACTGGGACCAAGCTTCCTGCCTCTATACCAGGCGGTCAGGACCTCTATACCAGGCGGTGTTAAGTAGGGCAGAATCATAGCATTAAAGTACAGTTTTGCTACCTCTGTAGTCAAACAATTTCATATGAATAGGAAATTAGCTAGGTTGAATTTGGTTATTCGAGTTACCTTTTTCACCTGCTTTTAAGAGAGGTTCGAATCATGTATGGTACTTAAAATGAGATACCACCTGGAGCTTCTCCCCTGACACATAGACGTCTGGCTCAGTAGCATTAGTTGCCCTCTTTGCGAAGAACATGAGATTTCACATTGAGATTCAAACATGATTCACTGAGCCACGTTGTAACAGTAGTGAGTAGTGAGTTACTGTAGTGAGTCATTGTGCAGCTTGTTTGCTCTTTGCATGCACATATACTGTATCACTATCATCTGTATACATTTGAACTTCAGACCAAGTACAGACAGAAGGCATGTCATTAATGTACAAGCTGAACAAGAGGGTTCCCAGTATTGACCCTTGGGGCACACCCACATCATAACTGAAAGTGGGTGACCGCTCATTGCTCACTCTGACACACTGGGTTCTGCCTTCAAGGTATGATTTCATCCATCTCAAGGCATCGGGGCACAAAGTTGAACTTGGACAGTTTTGTGATGAGAACCTCAGGGTTAACAGTATCAAAAGCTTTCCTTAGGTGTGGAAATACACCCCCTTTGTCCATCGTGGACTTCACATTTTTCCAGAAGAAAGCAGTTGGCCTTTTCTGTAGAGTGTTTTGCTCTGAAGCCAAATTACATGGAGTGTAATGTGAAGGGGCTGTTGTTGAGGTGGGCAATCAGTTGCTCTGCTACACACTTTTCAGCAACCTTGGACACCACAGGTAGTATATTAATTGGCCTGTAGTTACTCATGTCAGCAGAGTCACCTGATTTAAAGATGGCTGTTATTATGGCCGACTTCCAGACCCTTGGAAACACACCCTGACCAATAGATTTGTTGGTGACCTTAGTAATAGGGCCAATGACTCTGTCGTTTTGAAGAAAGGTAGAGTCCAGCCTAAACACATCTTTGGCTTTCGACTTCTTAATGAGCTAATCACCTTGTTCACCTCTGACTTAGAAACCTTCCTTATGATGAAGACAGGTTGAGTGTGTCATGACTCGACTTCATCAATCTGAAGACTGTTATTTATAACTATGTTTAATTGTTACCCGATTAAATTAATCATGTAACTATTAACTCGTTTGGATCTGGGGCACCACGAGAGCGGTTCTTCAAAGAGTTACTTTCTCAGAATGAAATGCTAAAAGGTCTTTACTTATCACATCAATGAACAGTCAACTTAACCTCATATCATATTATCGTTATGAACAGTCGTAACCTCCTTGCATCTGCAAAAACCCGAGCCTTACTTATTGTTCACTACTACACAAATTGGTTTAATTATTTATTTACTAGCTAATTAAATGGGAACACAGGATAAACATTGTTAGCCACCGAAGACTAGGGTTAAGTTTAATAGGATTTGGGGGAAACTCAAGTAATACTCATCTGTTTTTGCACTGTTAAATCAGCTATGTACTTCTGTAGTCGATGTGCTGATTAGGGCCGTTCATAGTTTGGGCTACTAATCTGTTCATTTGATAGTAGCATTATGGTGTCTACTGAGGATTTTGTCCGTGCTCCTGAAGAGTTGCTTATGCAGTTTATGAAGGAACAGCTTTTGAAGTTGCGTGAATATTATCATGTTGAGATTAGTGACAAATGTCTCAAGGATAGTGAGGTCAATTCTGTCAGTTAATTTGCGTTCAGCTGGTATTTTGAAGTCAGAATTTAGTGAACCTAGTTCAGCTGTATTGGCTGTACCAATTGTCTAGTGCTGGTTTGACATTTGAGCAGAAAAGGAGTTACTTTTATTGCAGCTAAATCATGACTAAGATCTGGAAAGGTTGAAACAGCAAAAATAACTTGATTTGGAAAGGTTGAAGCAGGATACGGAAGAAGTTAAAGTGCGGGTGCAACATCAGCGGTTAGAACTTGTCAGAGAAGGCAAGCCTTCAGGTGAATTTTCTTTTGAGAATGACTACTCAAGCTCCCCAATGAGACGCTCTTTCCTTGGTCGTTCTCTGCCTTTTGATGTTGCTGGTAATCTCTGCTTGTTGCCTAAATTTACTGAAAAGGATCCTGATCTATTTACGGTATTTGAACGTGTAGCAGACTCCCGGGCTTGGCCTGATGCAGACCGTACTTTGATGCTACAGTGTTTTGACCGGTAAAGCTCAGGAGGTTTACTCATCTCTTAGCTCTACATATAGTGATAATTACGTAAAGGTTAAAACTGCTGTCCTGCATGTTTACGAGTTGGTCCCTGAAGCGTATTGACAGTGTTTCAGAACGATGAAGAAAGGTGAAAAAGTCCCATGTTGAGTTCACAGGATTTGTTAACTCAATTACTACTGCGTCAGTATTCGCTAGTTTTGAAGATTTGTGCAACCTGGTTGTCCTCGAACAATTTGAACGAATCTGACCCTGATCGTCTTGCTACCTATATAAATGAACAAAATACAGATTGCCTCTGAAGCTGCTGTTTTGGCAGATGAGTACGTACTGACCCACAACGGCAGTTTTGGAGAGTCCCGTATGCAAGATTGGGGGCAGAGGATCAGTTCAAGTGGATTTCGTTCAGCAAATTCCTTTGGTTCTGGTAATGACACATTTCCATCTAGATCCGAATGTGGTTCATGCAGACAGAATGATGTAAGTAAAATCTGTAATTATTGTCAAGGTAAAGGCCACTGGAAGAACGAATGTCTTGTCCTTGGTAAAAAGGTCAGCAGATTGGCCAGCACAAATGTAAAACCTGTTGCGTTAGCTGGGCCTGTTCCTCATGTAATCCTTTTGTGCAAGCTCAAGACTTGTCCAAACCTTTTAGTACTGATTATTTGCATTTTGTCAGAGGGTTATGTTTCACTATTGGGAAGAGATGTGCAAGTGCCAATAAAGATTTTGCGAGACACTGGTGCCTCTGTCAAACTTATATCTGACCTAGTGCAAGGTGAGGTTTCCCTTGGAGTGCGTCCCTTTCTGCCCGTTGACGGTGTCAATGTGATTTTGGGTAACAACTTAGCCGGTAATCGTGTCTGGGATGATGCATCTCCTCTGATGGTTTCTCATACCCCATCCCATGTAGGGATTATCGATGAAAACGTACAGAGATTGTCTGAGGCATTCTCTGCATGCAATGTGACTCGTACTATGAGCCGTGCTGACACTACGGTCATAACGGAACTTACACAACACATAGCCGAACAGTTTGATAATCCATTAAATTATTTATGTTTGCCTATGTCCTGTAGTGATCTTGTTCATCTCAGCCTATGCTTCCCTCCAGTCCCTCGACTTCTTGGCACTGACGGAAACATGGATTACCACTGATAACACTGCTACTCCTACTGCTCTCTCCTCGTCTGCCCACGTGTTCTCGCACACCCCGAGAGCTTCTGGTCAGCGGGGTGGTGGCACTGGGATCCTCATCTCTCCCAAGTGGACATTCTCTCTTTCTCCCCTGACCCATCTGTCTATCGCCTCCTTTGAATTCCATGCTGTCACAGTTACCAGCCCTTTCAAGCTTAACATCCTTATCATTTATCGCCCTCCAGGTTCCCTTGGAGAGTTCATCAATGAGCTTGACGCCCTGATAAGTTCCTTTGCTGAGGATGGCTCACCTCTCACAGTTCTGGGTGACTTTAACCTCCCCACGTCTACCTTTGACTCATTCCTCTCTGCCTCCTTCTTCCGATGGCTCCTATGCTCCCTTCTCTGTTCTACGCTCACCGCCGCTGACGCATATCCTATTCAACCCCCCATAAACTTCAATCACAGAGCAGGAGACAATTTCCAAACAGCTAATCTCTCACATAAAGGACAGTGCTTACTAAAGATGTCTTGTCTTCCACTAATCCCTCCAATTAGCAAATAACTTCCCCTTCATGAACTAATTAGTTCCATCGCTGAGCCTTCTCTATCCCTATATCCTTGTATCCCTATCCTCTCATCTCGCCCTCAGAGTTCGCGAGACACTAGCCCAACACACAGTAGCCACCCCACGGCTATCTCTCTGGGATGGATACTACGACGCCGTGGTCTGCGTCGAGTACCTTACGCTCTACCTCTGCCCCGGCCACTCTCTAGAACCATCGTCTCCGATCACAACCTTGAGTCATCTCATTACTCCTCAGCGAGCAATGGGCAACAGCCTTCTCCACTAGAGCGGACCTATCGCTCTGAAAGTGTCTTTCGACCCCCTACCGTGGCGAACCGGCCTAGTCCCCGCATCCCGCTCTTGTCCTATGCTGGCGACCCCTACCGTTTGCCCTCTCCTATAGATGAGAACACAACCAGATATCGCGTCCAAGCGCAGAACATCAGGTACGCTACCCCTGTACTCGCTCAATAACCCGTGTGTGTGCCACTCGTAAAACGGACACATCGATAAATGCGAGGCATACAATACAAGAAGAAGACAAGGGGACTAATACCGGGCAGGAGGGGCGCTGATCGGAAAGATAAAGGAGGAAGAAATCTCGCTACTCGCGAGCTGGACCTAGGCATACCTTTCACTCGCCGTCAACTCTTCTAGCCGATACGTGCCCTGCTTCTGCCATACTGCTTACCGCAGTACAGAAGACCAGCTAATATCATACCTCGCACAGACTAGCAATGTTCAGGCAAGATGCCTAGGCCTCGACTGATCGCCTAGGACGAGCAAGAGTCACAACCTTACGGCCCACGGTCGTCGAGCCTATTCCTTCTTACTGGAAGTCTCAGCCTCCTTCCACCCTCCTCACACCCCTAATCCTCCGCGTCTACTGACGAAGGATGAACTTTCGTCAGAGAACCGATTTTAAAAGTAGTGTGACAAAGGTCGACGATCAGGTATCGAAATTCCATACTGACGAAGTGCCTGCTATTAGGTCCGAATAACTAAACACAACAACTGTTTCCTCCACACTGCGGCGCATACTCCAGTGCTATTAATCTCTCTCCATGTGTCGCTCTCCCCTCTAACTCTCCCAAGGCATTAGAAAGAAGGATCAAACGCGAGTGCTTGTCGAGCGATCTATGCTCAAGGGGTGTCCGCGGCCTCCACCAGCCTCGACACCGCTGTGACACGACCACCACTAGATTCGCAACCACTGCCGCATCTCTCTTCATGCCACACCCATAATGGTCCACGGGACGGGAACTCGTGCGTCGACCATACAGCTCCGACCATCTGGCTCCGAGTCATTAATTCCCGTACCGTATACTCGTTTCGTAAGGCCGTCTTCCAGTGTCCTTCAAGAAGCGGAGTCCCTCTTAAGGAACTTACAAGAAGACCGAGAGGAGAGCTGAGAGAGGAGTATGATCAGACAACCTTCCAATTCCTGAAACACAAGGACAACTGGAACTACTAAACAACGAACGCATCCCTCGCTATCGTCAAGATCAACCACCTTGACGAACCACACGTAACCCAGCTACTCCATACATCACTTTTCTAAATTTATTCTCTATCCACTGCAAAAACTGCGGCCTTGAAACGTTGCACGTAACTGCAGCTCCTCTGGCGTACAAGTACCCACGAAGTTGGTATTACACAGGCTTCTTAGAGTACACTGAGAATGCCAGCCATGCTCGTTGACAAGGACTGAGTCATTCAACATAGCCGGACTCCGGACCAGCGGTTCTCTGCCTAGATTCACAGCGAGAGGGCAGTATAACTCCGCACCAAGCCCATCATATTGAGCTCTAACTACACTCTTCTCCATGCTGCCTACATAGATCCCCTTCTCAGCAGCCATCGGCTGCCTTATGATGCATGACGATAGTTGACACTCATAAGATCCTCCTCTCCAACCCTCTCACAACGTTGGCAAATCTTTACGGCGCGAAGACCCTATCCCTGGATTGAGCTCTGTCTTGCTACCCGATGAGACAAAGTCGTGCGTATTGACCGTGACCCATGTAGACGCGTGACGTTCGAGGCAAGCAGAAGGTCTTGTCTATCTCCGCACTCTCTATGAGCGTGCTCTCACCACGAGTGTTCGCGCCGCGCAGCGTGCGGTGATCGTCAGAGCGGACGCGGCTGGCTTCGTCCCTATGCGTTATCCACTGTATCACAACACCAACGTGTTCACTCTTGGCTCTGTATTTGTCATTTCCTACACATGGTCTCTCTTGCCGTGAGGGTACGATATGCTGAGTGGTGCGAGGGCACGTAACGACACCAACTAATGTTTAAATCTTCGTGCCATTTCCCCCCCTCTGATAGACGCAGGTGGTGAATCGCCATCTCTGCGATGGTCACTGCAACACATCAGTGGTGGATGACGGATCACCACTCTTCAAGACTTGGCCAAACCATCGAGGCACAAGATCGTGAGCTGCATCTTTCCCTCCACGGCGAGTAGGAGTCGCGTCCTGACAGGGACTAGCGTGCACCGGTGTGGGCCGAGGATGAGTGAGGGGGGCTAGCAGGCCCAGCATTCACTGCCTTGCACAAGTCTACTGTCCACTGAAGTCGTGTGCCCTCCTCCCAGAGTGTGGCTAAGAACGCTTGGCGTGGATCGGCGTGAACACAACACCCTGTGCGTTTCTCAACTAACATTCAGGGCGGTGGACCCGTTCCTGTAGGTTCATGCTCTACAACATTCGCAGAGTACCAGGATGTAAGTTGGTGGTTGGGATTCCCTCTAGTGGTGCGGGGGCTGTGCTTTGGCAAAGTGGGTGGGTTATATCCTTCCTGTTTGGCCCTGTCCGGGGTTCTTCGGATGGCACCAGTGTCTCCTGACCGCTCCTGTCTCAGCTCCAGTATTTATGCTGCAGTAGTTTATGTGTCGGGGGCTAGGGTCAGTTGGTTACTGGAGTACTTCTCCTGTCTTATCCAGTGTCCTGTGTGAATTTAAGTATGCTCTCTCTAATTCTCTCGTTCTCTCTTTCTCTCTGAGAACCTGAGCCCTAGGACCATACGTCAGGACTACCGGGCATGATGACACCTTGTTGTCCCCAGTCCGCCTGGCCTTTGCTGCTATTCCAGTTTCAACTGGTTCTGCCTGCGGTTACGGAACCCTTACCTGTCCCAGACCTGCTGTTTTCAACTCTTTAATGATCGGCTATGAAAAGCCAACTGAGATTTATTCCTGATTATTATTTGACCATGCTTGTCATTTATGAACATTTTGAAATCTTGGCTCTCTCTAATTTTCTCCTTCTCTCTTTCTTTCTCTCGGAGGACCTGAGCCCTAGGACATACGTCGGGACTACCGGCCGGTGGACTCCTTGCTGTCCCAGTCCGCCTGGCCTTGCTGCTATTCAGTTTCAACTGTTCTGCCTGCGGTTATGGAACCCCTACCTGTCCAGACCTGCTGTTTCAACTCTTAATGATCGGCTATGAAAAAGCCAACTGAGATTATTTCCTGATTATTATTTGACCATGCTTGTCATTTATGAACATTTTGAAAATCTTGGCTCTCTCTAATTTTCTCCTTCTCTCTTTTCTTTCTCTCGAGGAACCTGGGCCCTAGGACCATGCGGTCGGGACTGCGCCCGTGTGACTCCTTGCTGTCCCAGTCCGCCTGGCCTTGCTGCTATTCCAGTTTCAGCTGTTCTGCCTGCGGTTATGGAACCGCCACCTGCCAGACCTGTTGTTTTTCAACTCTTGATGGATCGGCTATGAAAAGCCAACTGAAAATTATTCATGATATTATTTGACCATGCTTGTCACTTATGAACATTTTTGAACATCTTGGCATAGTTCTGTTATAATCTCACCCGGCACAGCCAGAAGAGGACTGGCCACCCCTCATAGCCTGGTTCCTCTCTAGTTCTTCCTAGGTTTTGGCCTTTCTAGGGAGTTTTTCCTAGCCACCGTGCTTCTACACCTGCATTACTAGCTGTTGGGGGTTTTAGGCTGGGTGTCTGTACAGCACTTCGAGATTTAGCTGATGTACGAAGGCTATATAAAAATAAATTGATTGATTGATGTTGATTGAGTACGACCTGCCTCACCACAGGAAAGCGGCGCAGGTCCTAATCCAGGCACTTGTCATCATCCCGTCTGGATTACTGCAACTCGCTGTTGGCTGGGCTCCCTGCTGTGCCATTAACCCTACAACTCATCCAGAACGCCGCAGCCCGTCTGGTGTTTTCAACCTTCCAAGTTCTCTCACGTCACCCGCTCCTCCACTCTCTCCACTGGCTTCCAGTTGAAGCTCGATCCGCTTCAAGACCATGGTGCTTGCCTACGGAGCTGTGAGAGGGAACGGAACCTCCGTACCTTCAGGCTCTGATCAGGCCCTACACCCAAACAAGGCACTGCGTTCATTCACCTCTGGCCTGCTCGCCTCCCTACCTCTGAGGAAGTAACAGTTCCCGCTCAGCCCGTCAAAACTGTTCGCTGCTCTGGCACCCCAATGGTGGAACAAACTCCTCACGACGCCAGGTCAGGCGAGTCAACTCACCACCTTCCGGAGACACCTGAAAACCCCACCTCTTTAGGAATACCTAGGATAGGATAAAGTAGTCCTTCTAACCCCCCCCCCTTAAAGAGTAGTAAGATGCACTATTGTAAAGTGGTTGTTCCACTGGATATCATAAGGTGAATGCACCAATTTGTAAGTCGCTCTGGATAAGAGCGTCTGCTAAATGACTTAAATGTAAATGTGATGGATCACTCTTTATTTTTACAGTTTTTTGCACCCCAGTATGTCTACTTGCTGTAACAATTGTCGTCGGGAGAAAGAGAAGAGGACCAAGGTGCAGCGTGGTAAGAGGATGAAAAGGTTATTTGACAATTTAGTCCAGGGGACCAGGTTCTGGCCCTGCTACCCATTGTCGGTTCTCCTTTTCAGGCCAAATTCAGTGGCCCATACACAGTTTCGCCAATTGTCCGATCTGAACTCTGATTGCTACCCGTGAGTGCAGAAAGGCGAATCCGCTCTGCCATGTCAATTTGTTAAAGCTCTAGTATGCTTGTTTGTCTTCTGAATTAGCTATATCAGAACTGTGCTAAAAATGACGTGGTTAGTCCTGTTCTTTTGGTGGAATCCGTTGATCTGAGGTCAGCCACCACCTTCACATACAGTGGCAGAGTGTGATGAAGAGGGGGGGCTGGGCCCTGATGGTATTTTGCAGGGTAGGTTGATGAATTCAGAGTCCCTTGCAAACTTGGAGTTTTTTGGGTCACCTGTCTGATTGTCAAGCAGAATTAACTGATTTGATCACTGATTTTCAGTCTTTGTTTGCTGACACATTCTTGTACACATTTGGCAGTGCACAAATCAGATGAAGTACATGCTAGTTAATGATATTTCTGTACCATCGTTCTCCGGTTGGGCCACGCCGTGTCTCTTGGTGAGCAAGCCAGATGGTTCTCTTAGATTTTGCTCTTAGATTTTTGGCTGAGGCCTGTCTCACTTTGAACTTAGCCAAATGTGAGTTTGCCCAGGCAAGTGACTTAACTCGGCAGAGTGGTCGGGCAGGGTTGTGTGGGCTAAAGTGGCCGCTATCGATCTGTTTCCACCTGCCTACCACCGAGAAGGAGCTGCAACACTTCCTAGGTATGGTTGGGTATTATCGGGGGTTTTGCTTCAACTTCTCTATGGTTGTAGCACCTCTGACTGATCTGTTGAAGAAGAGGGCTGATTTAATCTAGTCTACCTGCTGTCAGAGTGCTTTTGAAAATGTGAAACTGCTTCTTATCTCTGACCCTGTTTGCTGCCCCACGATTGGAACAGCCTTTCAACCTGCATGTGGATGCCAGTAATGTGGGGGCAGGGGCCGTGTTGCTTCAAGCAGATGTAGGTGTTGAACATCCTGTTAGCTGTTAATTTCAGGAGAAATGGCTATCAGTTGAATTATTCAGTGGGGGAGGAGGCCCTTGCCTTAACCTTACTTTCCTGCACACCATGCTTTGCCCAAATCGCAGGATTATACACTGGTGTTTGTTCCTGCAGGCGTTCCATTTGGATGTATGACATGTAAAAGGTGTGGATAATGTGGTGGCTGATATGCTTTCCCGTGCACTGATTTAGTTGATCTTCAGACACCTTTGTTGCGTTTGTTTTTCCTCTCCGTTGGTGGTCTGTACAGGGTTTATTTTGTCATTCCTGTTGCTCTGGCGTCTGCTTTCCTGTCGCTTGGTCTCCATTTCTCTTAGTGTTGCTTCCAGGTACCGTGGTTGCAGAGGTTGGACGGGGTCAGGCGATTTGATTGGGTTGTTGTCATGGTCATCTGGTGGACCTCTTCCCTTTATGGTTGGTATAGTATTTTGTCTGAACCTTTATGGTTTTTGATCAGTTTTTGTGTGGTTGTGGGTTTTGTTTTCAGGTCCTTGTTAGTCCCTGATTTTATTGGGAGGGGGTGTTTCACTCTCCTTGACTCTTCTCTGTGTTTGTGCTTTTATTTGCAGATTGGGGACAGGTAGAGCTGATTGGGTTGTTGAGGTGACAAGTTGCACCTGGGTTTGGGATCAACTAGGAGATAAAAGTTCCTGGTGCCCAGTCCTGGCTCTCTCCACAAGCACTGTTTTGTGATCTGCTTGATTATGTTTTTGATTAGGTGCACCTTTCAACACTTACACATATTTTACCTTAATCCTTGCGTCTCCATTACACTACTCACATGCCTACTTTCACACTTCACAGGTTAGTTTTCCTTTGTCGTTTTATAGTTAATATTTTAGTTACTCCTTAACTGCCAACGTGTGGACTCCCTTGTCACCATCTAAGAGCCAGGTTGTGACAACATACACTCTGCACCGGTAATTGACTGGAGGCGTAATATGCTGAAAACAGGTCCGTAGCGGAAGGACATTGATGCTTGTTAAAGTGGAGGGAGAGGGACAGACACTTAACATAGGTACATTCAGAAATTACTCTCACCTACTGTAACCATATACTTTGCACACGAAGCGCCGCCCGCTTTGAGTAAGAAATCATTAATGTTTTTAAGTAAAATGCTTCGGTTCGCCGTGGGTGTCACAGTGAACAGGGCAGCCTTGGAAAGAGGGATGGGCCTTTTCGCGGCACGCTTGTAAGGCTCTGATGGTCTAAAATGGTTCCAACAAGTCTTCTACTGTTGTCCGGTATCCGGTGACTTGGGTAGTCCTGAACAGAACTAAAGATTTAACTTTCCTTCCATTCACTCTTGAAGAGGCTTCTTTGAAGATATGCTAGCCAGCCTTATCGATGGTTTGAGCAGGATGGTCCTACTTAAATTAGCTTTTGAAGATGCTTTACTTAGGACAGCTAATCAGCCATACCAGTGATTATCCGGGAGGTGAGTTTATCGTCTCAACCTCGTGTTGAGATTTGAAGATCAAACCATTTTAAATGTGCAGCTTCACGTTTTTCTGGTCTGTTTTTTAAAAACCATTATTTATACAGATTGCTTGAAAGGGGCGGTTCTGGCCGGTTGACTCTCTGACCTCACTTTGGGGCAGGGACTACTCACTGTGCAAAGTTTATGGAAAATAATTATCTTATCTTCTCATCACATCCCTCTTTTAACAAAAAAACATTTTTCATATTACATGCACAATGCATAGTATTGAAACTTTGTATATGTAGTAGGTATACTTTCCAAGTTACAGTATTTTCTTTAACATTTTTTAATGACATCACAAAATAACATTAGTGTTCTATAGAGGCCCTCTGACCATTCCCCACATTCTATGTTAGAAATATTGTTCCAGGATTTGCTTTCGAACGTGTCAGTTTCAGCTGGAAAAAGTTTTTATTTTACCTTTAACTAGGCAAGTCAGTTAAGAACCAATTCTTATTTACAATGACGGCTTACCGGGTTAACTGTGTTGTTCAGGGGCAGAATGACAGATTTACCTTTACAGATCTCGGATTTGATCCAGCAACCTTTCTGTTACTGGCCCAACGCTCTAACCACTAGGCTACCTGCCGCCCCACTAGGCTACTTGTTGAAACAAAGAACTTTCCTTTGAATCTTGAGACCACAGACCTGAAACTTCTCTCTTTATTTACAACAGGGTGTGAGTTGTTAACCCCCACTGGTTCTTCCTTCCCCCTCTATGGTGAGTGGGTTTGATTGAAGTTATTCTTTGCAAACCTGATCTGACCAATTTCTATTCTTGTGGACAGTCATGACAAGTGTCATTCACTTGCGCTGAGCCAAAGAAACCAGTGGAGGTGTTCTGTCAGTACCATGAGTCAACAAAGTAAGAATTGAAGGCTGTTGCTATTTAGACTGCATTCTGTTACACTGTCATTCACATTGATTTCTAGTCTTTTTGCAGTGTTACTATGGTCTTAACCTGTAACTATTTTAGATTCTCCCAGATCAATTTGTAATTTCCCTTCACCAATTGTTGATAAATAAGTATGCCTTGACCTGTGATTTCTTTCATCACTATATTTCTCAACATGGTAAACCTACATTTGTCATGCACTATTTTGAACCTTAGGGCAGTATTTAGAGCATGATCTCTTTCATCAGTTTCCAGAATTCTCCATTTAGCCAAGGAAAAGTGCTTTTTGGCCAGGTTTTTGATTTTCTTTAGGAAGTGTTAGGTTCTAAATATCAGATGAAAACACTGAAAGCTCCAACCAAGTTTATTCACCCATTGGGTTGATTACAGCTGCATAAGACAGACATGGTTCCACCAGTGGTAGGATACATACCCCAATTTGGGGTGGAATCTCCTCCTTTACCATATCTTTGTTGCTAGGCAGGAAATTGACACTGGCAATAAACTGTTCCTTCTCCCTTAACTTGACCTGACCTCAATCCCCTTCCTCACTAATCCACAGCTCTCCACCCTTATCAGTGCCTGCCAACATGTGGCCGTCTTCCCTGCACTCAGTACATTCCAAGCTTAACTGTATCCACCATATACATTCCTCCTACTTATAACCATTAACTTCTGGTGTAGACCCTAGACTATGGCACCCTCATGTCTCTAGAATGACTAATAATATTCAAAGTTTAGAAATCCAAACCAATCAGAAGCATTTTTTTTGTAGTCTGTATTGGGGATTTAAATTAAACCTGACTATCAACTTTGACATTTTGTATAGGACAAGAGATCATTCTAGTTAATTCCCTTAATTGTGTTTTCAAAATCATTTAATTCACTCTTGGGTATTCTGAGCTGATCAGACTTTCTAACAGTAGAGGTTAAACCTGTTCTTGGAAGGCTTTCTGACTAGATTATGATCAGACAGCCCAGTAACCACATTGAAGGATTTAGTCACTCCAGTTTATTACTGAACACAAGATCAATCTGTGTTTTAGAACAAGTCACCCTGGTTGGCCCTTTAACTAGCTGTGTAAGGTCAAAGGTATTAGTGATCCATTTGAGGGTTTTACTACAATATTTGTCTTCAACATTTGATAATATCTCCCATTTTAAGATGAGCTCTTTCCCAAAATCACATTCCCTAAGCATGTTACAAAATTGATACAAAATCACTTTGGTGGAAGATGGTCTATACATTCCAATAAGGGTAAAATACATTTGGGGAGACAGTGTAACGTTTAGGCCAAAACATTCTAGTTTATTATCACATGACCACTGAATTACTTTACATATGTTCTTTAATGTAAATCATCAGACCCCCTCCTTCAATCCTGTCTATCCTGAAAACATTGCAGCCAGCCACAAACAATCAAAGCAGTAGCTGGAGAGTTTATATGAAGCCATATCTCTGAAAGGCAGAGGAAGTCAAGGTTGGAGTCTGTGAGAAGATGTTGAATTTGATCACTTTTTGGAATGACACTGAATATTCAAGTGCCCCCCTAGTAAGTCTTTTGGATTTAGCTGGCGGGACCCAGATGATCTGAGAATGATTGACACATTGAAAAAAAGTTAACATTTTGGTGGGTTCTGATGGCTGGGTTTAGGCCGTTTTGTTTCATTTCGCTTAGGAGCAGTTCGCTAGTGCAGCCTAGATGTATCCAGTGTCCTCCACCTCGTGTGTGTACGTGTCAGGGTTGGGGTCAATTTGAATTGAACTCAATTCAGGAAGTGATTGGAATAAAAAGTGGTAAATAGAAAAAAAGATCTGTATTTGACTGATTTCAACTCAAATTGACCGAGTGCGATTAAGAGAGAGGTAAAAATATAAAACCTTAACCTCACTGCGTGTAGTGAATGAGAGCGAAGGGAACACGACACTGAGAAAGGATGAGCTAGAGGGCTACACCTCAAGTGTAGACTCAACCTTTGTCCAGACCAACTATGCTATGCAGTGGCATGGAGGCTGAGATTGCGATTCTTCTCTTCCTTCCTATTGCTGTCCTAAAGCACATACAATAGATCACATTTGTGTTCCTCTTGTTCAAGGACATACTCTTCATACCCCAGGCAGTCTTGTGAAGGACTGTCAACTATGGACCTTTCCATGTCATTCAAGCTCACCAGAGTTCACTGCTGTACTGGATTGTTTATTAGTATTGGCTCGTCATCTCAGTACAGTGCCATGCTATATAATTGTCCATGTGGAATATCTACTGAAAGCAGTTATTTTCTTAAGGTCAATGCAAGCGGTCATATGTATAGCTATTTGAGATGAACAGCGAGGATACAATACTGTTTTGGTGGACAGGGTTGTGGGAGTCTACATGCAATGGAGTACATAATCACAACACTATCTTGAAATGTTACGTTGAGTGATTTTTTTTTTCTTCGTTTTTGCACACGGATAAACTACGCAGTAGATACAGTTTGCATCCTCTTAAATGTTGTGAAATAAATATAGTTGGACACTGGGAGTAAGTCACATTTTATTTGCCTTTTTGAACATACTAAGGGGTGATGCGTTTGGGCAAAGGGCCTAGGCCATCACAGTCAATTTGTAATCCTTTCCCTTTCCATTGGCAAGAAATCTATTTCCAGGTTGTCAGAGAAAATGGAGCTTAATTAAAAAGAACACAGTTATCCACCTCATTAAAGCTGGGAACTCAGGAAAGTCAACCGAGGCATTTCATTATTTAACTAGCTTTTAAAAGCAACGAAGCACTGACAAAGTGAGTCTCTCCTCTTCTTGCTCTCCTATGACAAGGACATAACACTTTTCAAATGTATCATTGCACAAAACATTCCTTATGTGATTTTTTTTCCAAATGTATCGCCATAAAGTAAATACAGGAAAAACATATGGCATGAGTAGGATAGTATTGTAAAGATGTCGGAAATAGTCATCTCTGGTCAAAATAACTATCTCCAGGAAATCCATTGAGGTTGGAAATCAAGTCAATTTTGACCTTTAATTACCTCTAAAAGTCTAAGCCACTGGGGGGGGGGGGGGGGTTAACTCTTTAGTCATATCCCGGTTGACCTATTTGTTTATGGCTTTGCCTGTACCTAACGACTTGTTTTTTAAATGATATTGTTTTTAAACTATATGAGCAAAAAATATTCCTACTAAGCTAACATATGGAATTATTTTAACAAGGATCCTTTAGCTATTTGATATAGAATTGTACGACGCCTGTAGGTACAGTATCAGTCAAAAGTTTGGACACATCTACTCATTCAAGGGTTTTTCTTCATTTTTACAATTTTCTACATTGTAGAATAATAGTGAAGATATCAACACTATGAAATAACATATATGGAATCATGTAGGTAACCCAAAAAGTTTTAAACAAATCAAAATATATTTCAGATTATTCAAAGTAGCCACCCTTTGCCTTTGACAGCTTTCCACACTCTTGGCATTACCTCAACCAGCTTCATGAGGAATGCTTTTCCAACAGTCTTGAAGGAGTTCCCACATATGATGAGCACTTGTTGGCTGCTTTTCCTTCACTCTGCTGTCCAACTCATGCCAAACCATCTCAATTGGGTTGAGGTCTGGTGATGGGGGAGGCCAGGTCATCTGATGCAGCACTCCATCACTCTCCTTCTTGGTCAAATAGACCTTACACAGCCGGGAGGTGTGTTGGGTCGTTGTCCTGTTGAAAAACAAATCATAGTCCCACTAAGCGCAGACCAGATGGGATGGCGTGTTGCTGCAGAATGCTGTGGTAGCCATGCTGGTTAAGTGTGCCTTGAATTCTAAATAAATCACTGACATTGTCACCAGCAAAGCACCCACACACAATCACACCTCCTCCTCCATGCTTCACGGTGGGAACCACACATGCAGAGCTCATCCGTTCACTTACTCTGCATCTCACAAAGACACGGCGGATGGAACCAAAAATCTCAAATTTGAACTCATCAGACCAAAGGACAGATTTCCACCGGCCTGATGTCCATTGCTCATGTTTCTTGGCCCAAGCAATTCTCTTCTTATTATTGGTGCTCTTTAGTAGTGGTTTCTTTGCAAAAATTCAACCATGAAGGCCTGATTCACACTGTCTCTTCTGAGCAGTTGATGTTGAGATGTGTCTGTTACTTGAACTCTGTGAAGCATGTATTTGGGCTGCAATTTCTGAGGCTGGTAACTCTAATGAACTTATCCTCTGCAGCAGAGGTAACTCTGGGTTTTTCTTTCTTGTGGCGGTCCTCATGAGAGCCAGTTTCATCATAGCGCTTGATGGTTTTTGTGACTGCACTTGAAGAAACGAATTGACTGACCTTCATGTCTTAAAGTAATGATGGACTGTCATTTCTCTTTGCTTATTTGAGCTGTTTTAGTCATAATATAGACTTGGTCTTTTACCAAATCGGGCTATCTTCTGTATACACCCCTACCTTGTCACAACACAACTGATTGTCTTGAAATGCAATTGAAATGCATTCCAGGTGACTTCCTCATGAAGCTGGTTGAGAGAATGAGAAGAGTGTGCCAAGCTGTCATCAAGGCAAAGGGTGGCTACTTTGAAGAATCTCAAATATTACATATATTTTGATTTGTTTAACGCTTTTTTGGTTACTACATGATTCCGTATGTGTTATTTCATTGTTTTGAGGTCTTCCCTATTAAAGTACCAGTCAAAGGTTTGGAATCACCTACTCATTCAAGGGTTTTTCTTCATTTTTACTATTTTCTACATCAATGTATTTACCCAAAAAATACATGCGGGATTGGAAATGATGGAAGCTACAATACGATCTATCAGCAATATTAAAGCAACATCAACTTCTTTCATACTGGACACAGAAGCAAAAAAATGGTATCCACCGGTTCATCTAACTCTGGGGAAGTAGATAAAGGGCATCATTGCCAAAATCCTGAAGTATCCCTTTAACCCCATTTTTGGGAGGCACAAAACTACCTTCATGCTACCATAAACTTTTCAAACCAGTAACAGATTTCCTTCAGGTCCCGTGACACTTGTGGAGTTGACCATCGTGTTCGTGAGTCTCATCTTTCCATAGAGTAGTCATATTAGTTTATTTGCCAAACCGTTAGGACACTACAGACGTTTCCTTGCGAAGACCGATTTTCGGGATGTCTGATGGTCTGACATACACCGCTTTAGTTCGGCCACCGACATGTGGTGCATTGAGACACAGCTCATGCAACAAAACAAACATATGTCAATAGACTCTTAAGGATTGCAAATTCAACCTGGACCACGGAGGATCTGCGTTATAGCACGATTGACATTTAAAGGTAATTTCCGATTGAACCGACATGCAGCGTTTACCATGAAGGCGATCTCAGCGAATGGAACATTTCCTTTAAAAATGCTGCATAGCTGAGAAGGGGTGATCAGATTGAATCTAGCTCTTCTCCTCCATTTGAACTTCCTGTTACAACGCCAACGCCTGTACACAAAATACATAAATAACATTTTTGTTAACATAATACATCCGAGTGATCTGAGGCTTTGCTTGTTAACAATTACGTCAATGGTGCGCTGTGCCCCTAACGTGTCATATTCACGATGCATAATTGCGCTCACACAATGAGCACACACCAGATAGAGGCTCCTCATTGATTAAAGGGTGTTTTCACACCTGGCCTTTTCAGCCTGTGACTCTCCCTGCTAGGGTTCTCGGGGTTGGCAATCCATTCTTGGGGGAAGATTAATCTTCACACCTCAGTGAGAGGTTAAAGCGGCGCGGTCTCCTCAGCCCTGTCAATGACCTCCCACTGCTTGACGGAAACTCAGCTCACGGCATCTGACATAAGCTTTCAAGTCAGGAAATCGTTTCCCCCCTTCCATCTTATAAGAACTTATATGAGCTGAAATGAGTGTGGTGATCTAGTGTGTGGAGGCTTTTTTCCCTAATTCTGAGAATTAGGATCTGGTAAAAGAGCAGCCTTGATTGTCCAGCATTCATTAAGCTCCGTATTTAAGATGTTCCCTCTCTGAACCCGACCTTGTGTCGCTGTAAGTATACAGTTGGTCTGTGTAAGTGGTACAGCAGCTGTGCACGGCCTCGTTGTCGTCCAAATGTGGGTCATCAGTGCTTGGTGTTATTTTCTTAATCTCAACTCTATTAAAGAGAGACAGGCTCCAGACAAGACAGAGCTCTACATCACCCAGTGGGGTGCCTGCCTGTCTGCTATAGCCACAGGGTTCAGTCCCAGTGATTTATACCACAATACCAATGGCTGTGATGGTAATATACCACAGGTAATTGAAAAAGAAAATTGAACTAGGTCAACAGAAACAGAGACAGAGTCATTCGGTGTTACACGGAGGCTCTTAAACCTATTGTATAACATCATCCACTACAGCCGCCCATTCTTTACAACATCTCACAGACTTCTAATATCTGGCACTGAATAATTGTCCCCATATTTCATTTAGACTTAATACGCCCTGGAATGGATGTGCGAGGTACTGTGATACAAACAGGACTGATAAGATGTAGTATAAAGATAGGCAGCTAGCTTATCTATTGAGTGCTTCTCAGTAGCTGCTTAAAGGGGTCTTTAGGTGAACTGACATGAGGGTGACATGAGGATCCCAATATACAGGACTATATTGTCATTGACATGATTCATCCGAACGATAACAGGGTTGATTTCTGTCATCACCGGCGTCATAAAGAGACCAATGATCGTTGACTAATGATCGTTGGCACATCCACATTTGAATGATTTTAATGATTTTTTACAGTTATTTGGTCAATTTCATCCGTAGCAACTTGTCACGAACATGTTTCTGTTATTCATTCAAAGTGTTGTGTTTCTGTGAAACTCAGGGTGAGAAATTGTCGAATGAACTAACTCTGGATGAACTGTGAACTGGCTGAATGAACTGGCTCTACTTCCGGCGCCGACAGAGATGGCCGCCTCGCTTCGCGTTCCTAGGAAACTATGCAGTATTTTGTTTTTTATGTGTTATTTCTTACATTGGTACCCCAGGTAATCTTAGGTTTCATTACATACAGTCGGGAGGAACTACTGAATATAAGAMRAACGTCAACTCACCATCYTTAKAACCAGGAATATGACTCTSCCGAAGCGGATCCTYTGTTTTGCCTTCCACCCAGTACAATGGATCTGATCCCAGRCGGCGACCCTAAACAACGARGCCGTAAAAGGGGCAAACGAAGCGGTCTTCTGGTCAGGCTTCGGAGACGGGCACATCGCGCTCCACTCCCTAGCATACTACTCGCCAATGTCCAGTCTCTTGACAACAAGGTTGATGAAATCCGAGCAAGGGTAACATTCCAGAGAGACATTTACATTTTACATTTAAGTCATTTAGCAGACGCTCTTATCCCTGTCTCTTATACACATCTAGATGTGTATAAGAGACAGGTCGTACCCACAGCAACGATTAAAACATTCCCAAACCAGAAACCGTGGATTGACGGCAGCATTCGCGTGAAACTGAAAGCGCGAACCATTGCTTTTAACCAGGGCAAGGTGACCGGAAACATGACCGAATACAAACAGTGTAGCTACTGTCTCTTATACACATCTAGATGTGTATAAGAGACAGCTCTTATCCAGAGCGACTTACAAATTGGTGCATTCACCTTATGATGACCAGTGGAACAACCACTTTACAATAGTGCATCTAACTCTTTTAAGGGGGGGGGGGGGGGTTAGAAGGATTACTTTATCCTATCCTAGGTATTCCTTAAAGAGGTGGGGTTTCAGGTGTCTCCGGAAGGTGGTGATTGACTCCGCTGACCTGGCGTCGTGAGGGAGTTTGTTCCACCATTGGGGTGCCAGAGCAGCGAACAGTTTTGACTGGGCTGAGCGGGAACTGTACTTCCTCAGAGGTAGGGAGGCGAGCAGGCCAGAGGTGGATGAACGCAGTGCCCTTGTTTGGAGACATCAGAGATTGTAACGTTCTTTGCTTCACGGAAACATGGCTCACTCGAGAGACGCTAACGGAGTCGGTGCAGCCAGCGGGTTTCTTCACGCATCGCGCCGACAGAAAAAAAACATCTTTCAGGTAAGAAGAGGGGCGGGGGTGGATGCCTTATGATTAACGAGACGTGGTGTGATCATAACAACATACAGGAACTCAAGTCATTCTGTTCACCTGATTTAGAATTCCTCACAATCAAATGTCGTCCGCATTATCTACCAAGGGAATTCTCTTCGATTATAATCACAGCCGCATATATTCCCCCCCAAGCAGACACATCGATGGCCCTAAACGAACTTTATCTGACTTTATGTAAACTGGAAACCACACACCCTGAGGCTGCATTCATRGTAGCTGGGGATTTTAACAAGGCTAATCTGAAAACAAAACTCCCTAAATTCTATCAGCATATCGATTGTGCTACCAGGGCTGGTAAAACCTTGGATCATTGTTATACTAACTTCCGCGACGCATATAAGGCCCTCCCCCGCCCTCCTTTCGGAAAAGCTGACCACGACACAATTTTTTTGCTTCCAGCCTACAAACAGAAACTAAAACAGCAAGCTCCCACGCTCAGGTCTGTTCAACGCTGGTCCGACCAATCTGATTCCACGCTTCAAGACTGCTTCGATCACGTGGATTGGAATATGTTCCGCATTGCGTCCAACAACAACATTGACGAATACGCTGATTCGGTGAGCGAGTTCATTAGAAAGTGCATTGACAATGTCGTACCCACAGCAACGATTAAAACATTCCCAAACCAGAAACCGTGGATTGACGGCAGCATTCGCGTGAAACTGAAAGCGCGAACCARTGCTTTTAACCAGGGCAAGGTGACCGGAAACATGACCGAATACAAACAGTGTAGCTATTCCCTCTGCAAGGCAATCAAACAAGCTAAGTGCCAGTACAGTATAGAGACAAAGTAGAGTCGCAATTCAACAGCTCAGACACAAGAGGTATGTGGCAGGGTCTACAGTCAATCACGGATTACAAAAAGAAAACCAGCCCCGTCGCGGACCAGGATGTCTTGCTCCCAGACAGACTAAATKACTTTTTTGCTCGCTTTGAGGACAATACAGTGCCACTGACACGGCCCGCTAGCAAAACCTGCGGGCTCTCCTTCACTGCAGCCGAGGTGAGTAAAACATTTAAACGTGTTAACCCTCGCAAGGCTGCAGGCCCAGACGGATTCCCAGCCGCGTCCTCAGAGCATGCGCAGACCAGCTGGCTGGTGTGTTTAAGGACATATTCAATCAACCTTATCCCAGTCTGCTGTTCCCACATGCTTCAAGAGGGCCACCATTGTTCCTGTTCCCAAGAAAGCTAAGGTAACTGAGCTAAACGACTACCGCCCCGTAGCACTCACTTCCGTCATCATGAAGTGCTTTGAGAGACTAGTCATGGACCATATCACCTCCACCCTACCTGACACCCTAGACCCACTCCAATTTGCTTACCGACCCAATAGGTCCACAGACGACGCAATCGCAACCACACTGCACACTGCCCTAACCCATCTGGACAAGAGGAATACCTATGTGAGAATGCTGTTCATCGCACACAGCTCAGCATTTAACACCATAGTACCCTCCAAACTCGTCATCAAGCTCGAGACCTGGGTCTCCGACCCCCGCCTGTGCAACTGGGTCCTGGACTTCCTGACGGGCCGCCCCCAGGTGGTGAGGGTAGGTAACAACATCTCCACACCGCGTCTCTCAACACTGGGCGCACAAGGGTGCGTTCTGAGCCCTCTCCTGTACTCCCTGTTCACCCACGACTGCGTGGCCATGCACGCCTCCAACTCAATCATCAAGTTTGCGGACGACACTACAGTGGTAGGCTTGATTACCACAACGACGAGACGGCCTACAGGGAGGAGGTGAGGGCCCTCGGAGTGTGGTGTCAGGAAAATAACCTCACACTCAACGTCAACAAAACAAGGAGATGATTGTGGACTTCAGGAAACAGCAGAGGGAGCACCCCCCTATCCACATCGACGGGACAGTAGTGGAGAAGGTGGAAAGTTTTAAGTTCCTCGGTGTACACATCACGGACAAACTGAATTGGTCCACCCACACAGACAGCATTGTGAAGAAGGCGCAGCAGCGCTTCTTCAACCTCAGGAGGCTGAAGAAATTCGGCTTGTCACCAAAAGCACTCACAAATTTCTACAGATGCACAATCGAGAGCATCCTGTCGGGCTGTATCACCGCCTGGTACGGCAACTGCTCCGCCCACAACCGTAAGGCTCTCCAGAGGGTAGTGAGGTCTGCACAACGCATCACCGGGGGCAAACTTCCTGCCCTCCAGGACACCTACACCACCCGATGTCACAGGAAGGCCATAAAGATCATCAAGGACAACAACCACCCGACACACTGCCTGTTCACCCCGCTATCATCCAGAAGGCGAGGTCAGTACAGGTGCATCAAAGCAGGGACCGAGAGGCTGAAAAACAGCTTCTATCTCAAGGCCATCAGACTGTTAAACAGCCACCACTAACATTTAGTGGCCGCTGCCAACATACTGTCTCAACTCCAGCCACTTAATAATGCACTTACACTTGTGTGTATAAGGTAGTAGTTGTGGAATTGTTAGGTTAGATTACTTGTTGGTTATTACTGCATTGTCGGAACTAGAAGCACAAGCATTTCGCTACACTCGCATTAACATCTGCTAACCATGTGTATGTGACAAATACAATTTGATTTGATTTGATTTGGAACATTATGGGCTATCAACAGTTCCCATTGCATCTGAAAAATGACTCTCAACTTGGTATAGAGACATTGACTGGAAGCTAAATATGTATTTACAATGTTTTGTTATTTGTTTTTGTTATAGTGGCTGGTGCCAAATCTGGATTGGCTGCATATTTATATATTTTCAGTGTACATACATCTACCTCTGTGGCAAATTTGGGTCTTTTATCAGCTTAGCCTCACACCAATAGTATACAAAATATATATTATTCTTAATTCCTCCATATTACCACAGATGTTATGATTTTTTGTCGGTAACTAGCAGCTTGACAAAGTCCTACAATTTCGGAAGGATCCCCTGTTGGAGATTTTAGGGTTAAAAACCTGCTGTTTATGGGAAGGACCCATATTCTACTTATGCTATTCATCGTTTATGAGTCAATTTACATTTGATTTCATTGTAAGTCCCTCTGTATAATGACAGTCTATCAAATCTAAAGTACTGCTGCTTTTGAAAGCTGTCATGTTAGGTACAGTCTCTGTGTTTGGATTGCGTAATCTAGATTCAGCCCACTTGAAGTACAGTACAGTAGGTACAGCGTGTAGCTCTTTGATAGAATTCAGCTGATGTTCATGTATAACCAGGAACTGAAATACACAATCTACCAAAAAGCCCTCCAACTCAGGAGGAAATTGGTTCTTCAGAAATGTGTTCTTGACATGGTTTGATGCTCTGTTAGACGTATCAGGGTGTTACATGTGGAATATGGAAGTTGTCTATAGCGAGAACATCTTAATGATGAAGCGTTTGTCTGTAAATAGTAGTATGCTAATTATTGTTATGGTACATAAGACTCATGCTCAGCTAGAAATAATGAAATAAATGGGATTGTACTCCGGGAGCACATCTGCTCTTCATTACTCCATTCTCTATGCCAATTTGAGAGAGAAAAGTTGTGTTTGACAGAACTGAGCCAAAATAAGAACATTATTTCCTTCATGCAGGAGGACACAGGCTTATTAGTGAGTTTAGCTCAGTCAAATAAAAGTGCTCAAGTGCACAGCTGCCATGACAGAAAATATAATATGCACTGCTTTCATTCACACAATTATTACTTCTCATGCGGATGATGGAAATGGGAAATGTTCTTATAACAGCTGAGTCGCCAGCCTTATTCAGAAGCGTGTTGCATATATTCATGATCTGGCCAACAAGATGGAAATGTCTCCCCCTGATTCCTTGGATCCACTGTGTTTAGTATTGAGCTACATTAAGGGTGATTGACAAAGACAGTTTTGTCTGAGGGGGGAATAGAGTGGAGACAAAAGTGACACACATGAACGAGAGAGAGAGAGAGAGGGCCATCCAGGTAAATAGCCTAATTCAGATTTGTTCCCCCAAATCTCTCGCCCCCCTACTTTGTCCTGCTTCATGCTGGATGATGCTAAAATGTTTGGGCAGGAGGAGATGCATGTGGGAGCAGGATAGCCCAAAGGATGTTAGGCACTGTCCCACAGTCCTGACTCCTGGCTGACGTGTTGCATAATGTCTGTCTCCTTTCTGCATGGCAGGGAAATAAAGCAGCAGCATTCATCCACAGCATTCTGTGTCTATCTGAGATTTCGTACCACATCCTCAAATGACAACAGTCACATGAATTGTCATGGAATGTACCTAGATTGAAGGGTACAGTACGGTGGGTAAACAATATTTAAACTACTAGCATGGTAAGTTTGTTCAACAAGGCTAACTAATGTATGTAATGTATTGTGTATTTGAGTTTACATTTATGTACAGTTTTGAGCAGGGCTCTCGAACCCTGTTCCTGGAGAGCTACCATCCTATAGGTTTTCACTCCTACCCTAATCTAGCGCATCTGATTATATTAATTAGCTAGTCCATAAGCTGAATCAGGAGGATGTACCGAAAACTTACAGGAGGGTAGCTCTCCAAGAACAGAGTTGGAGAGCTCTGGTATAGAGGAACTGAAAATGGGCAAACGAGGGATCATTCTATTCCATTCTGAAGTAGTGAAAACCCAAACTCAGATCAGAAAGCATCACACCCTGGCCGACTGCTACCCCCTATGGAATACAGTCCAATAGAGCCAGTCCTCGACTTCAGAGAAAAGTTGCCTCAGAGAAACTCACTCCAGGGCGTGCAGCCCTGGGCATCCAGATCTCTGGGGCCTACCACACGAGGATTACAATGGGGAGCGGTTTCGGTTTCATCTCTCTCTGCTATTTATTAATGACAGCAGCATGTTAATTCACAATCATCTGTACAGACCAGTGAAGATAATCTGATATGACCACATTAATCTGATATGAACACATAGTATTATTGTATGCCGTATTATGCCTGTTTCAGATAGGCAGAGGAGAGGGTACATTGAAAGAAGTGCCAGAAAAAAAAATGGTTGTGACACAAAGATAACAGTAGCATAATATGAGAAACTAATCTTCAGCTGGTGTTAAGTCTAAAATTCACAATCTCAACAGAGAGAATTATTGATAGTATGAGCAAATGAGCATCGCAAAGAAGCCAAGGCATTTTTGGAACAGCATGAGGGGGATCTTTAAATACACAGCATGGGTATTTCAAGGGGGAACTAGCGTCTTTGATCAGGGTTGACACAGCGTTTTGTGTGTGGGTTTTTCATCCCCCTCCAGGATTCTGCTGTGTCTGGATAAACAAATGTCAGTTTGTATCAAAATTTCTCCTACCTTTACTTCTGATGTGCACTCCTCTGCTGCTATCCATGGAGAATGTCTCCATCAGGTGACAAAAAGGTTAATCTTTGTCAGGTTCGAGTTTTAGGATTTTCCCTTGTGCTGTGTGCAACTTGCGGTGGATGGGAACAATGTTTCAGAAAAACGGACTGAAAGAAAAGCACTCTTTTGTTTTGTATTTCAATCATTCCAGCACTCTCAGATATTTCAACTGAATTTGATTGAGATTGAATGGCACAATGGAACAAATGGAATAGTCCCAAAAGTGCAACCCCCTCCAACAGATCTGCTCTCTTAATATGACCTGTTTTTTGTCAGAGCAGGAAAATAATCCTGCAGCAACAGGAAATGTCAATTATTTTGTGGATTATAATTCATGGCAATTTGTGTAGGGGTTGATACATTTTTCGATAGGGCAAATCAAGTCTGACATTTTTAAGTGTAAATTCCAAACTTTAGATTACTTTTTTTAAACTCAAATACACTACAATTTTGGATATCCTGCTGCGCAGGAAAATTCTCTGTGGCAACAGAGTGATCATTAAGATCCTACATCTGTTGTGAAAAACAAGACCTCAGATTTGAAAGCATCACACCCTTGCCGACTGCTACTGACTGCGGAATAGAGAGTCCAACAGAGCCAGTCCTCAACTTCACATCAAAAAGGCGCCTCAGAGAAACTCACTACAAGGCGCGCAGCCCTGGGCACCCAGATCTCTGGGGCCTACCACATGAGGAGTACAGTGGGGAGTGGTTTTTGTTTAATCTCTCTCTCTCTCTCTCTCTCTCTCTCTCTCTGCTATTTATTAATGACAGCAGCATGTTAATTCACAATCATCTGTACATACCAGTGAAGATAATCTGATATGACCACATTAATCTGATATGAACACATAGTATTATAGTATGCCATATTGTGCCTGTTTCAGATAGGCAGAGGAGAGGGTACATTGAAAGAAGTGCCAGAAAAAAAATGGTTGCGATACAAAGGTAACATCAGTGTAATATGAGAACCTAATCTTCAACTGGTGTTAGGTCTCAAATTCACAATCTCAACAGAGAGAATTATTGATAGTATGAGCATATGAGCATCGCAAAGAAGCCAAGGCATTTTTGGAACAGCATGAGGGGGATCTTTAAATACACAGCATGGGTATTTCAAGGGGGAACTAGTGTCTTTGATCAGGGTTGACACAGCGTTTTGTGTGTGGGTTTTTCATCCCCCTGCTGCTGCTGTGTCTGGATAAACAAATGTCAGTTTGTATCAACATGTTCCCTTACCTTTACTTCTAATGTGCACTCCTCTGCTGCTATCCATGGAGAATGTCTCCATCAGGTGACAAAAAGGTTAACATTTGTCAGGTGGAGTTTTAGGATTTTTACTTGTGTTGTGTGCAACTTGCGATGGATGGGAACAATGTTTCAGGAAAGCTGACAGAAAGAAAAGTACTCTTCTCTTTGTATTTCAATCATTACAGTACTTTCAAATATTTCAACTGTGTTTGATTGAGCTTGAATCGTACAATGGAACAAATGGTCACAAATGGTCCGAATAGTCCCAAAAGTGCAAACCCCTCCTACAGATCTGCTTTATAAAATGAACGGTTTTGTCAATTTAGGAAAATAATCCTGCAGCAACAGAAAATGTGAATTATTATATGGATTACACTGTAATTAAGGGACATTTTTCTGTATAACTTGATACATTTTTCATTAGAGAAAATCAAGTCTGAAATTTTAAAGTGGAAATTCCAAACGTTAGATATCTTATTAAATCTTGAATACACTACAATGTTGTATTTCCTGCAACAACAAAATTATCAAATTAAGATAGCAGATCTGTGTCTGGCACTCCCGGCTCCAATGTAAAGAAGCCAACTTAACCAATGGCTTAATCAGCATTATTATGTGAGTTGAGTGGATTTCAGAAGGACAAGAATTTGAGCTATTTGAACCCAGGTCTATCAGCAATCCTAAATATTTTGTATTAGGTACAAATTTTAGAACGAGGACAGAGACAGAGGCACAAACAGTGTACTTTATCAAAATTTATGTTTTGCAAAGGCCCAAAAAATCGAAATAATTTGCATAGAAAACCTATCATTTACTATTGCGTTCTAACACTTCTTCTTGTTTGCCATCGGTTATGAAGCCCAATAATCCCCAGGTCAATTGAACAGAATTTGCTCGCCTTAAGTGCAGAAATATTTTGCATCTAAACACAGTGTTTACAGTGTTCCTGGGTTGGAGTTGTATGCAGAAACATGAAAAAGGTCTGTGTTTAGTGCCTCTTTATTGATCAAAGTTGACAGCTACACAAGTTGGGTAAAGATAAACATTATGATGATGTATTTTTGTTGCATTATTTACTGTGGCTGGCCTGGTAAGGCGACAGTCCCTGCAGTAATTTCTGCAGATACATTACATCACATTGTAACGGCTGTTGGGAGGAGAGGACCAAGGTGCAGCGTGGTACGTGTCCATATTTATTTAATGAACACTGAAATAACAAAAATAACAAAGAGAACGACCGAAACAGTTCTGGCTGGTGCAGACACACAACAGAAAACAACTACCCACAAAACACAGGTGGGATGAGGCTACCTAAGTATGGTTCTCAATCAGAGACAACGATAGACAGCTGCCTCTGATTGAGAACCACACTCGGCCAAACACATAGAAATAAAAAACATAGAACAAAAACATAGAACGCCCACCCCAACTCACGCCCTGACCAAACCAAAATAGAGACATAACAAAAGAACTAAGGTCAGGGCGTGACAACACTCTGTTTTAATTTTTTTCTTATGCCTTTTTGAAAGTTCATTCATTCAAAATAAATGTTTTGTCATACCCGTGGCATACGGTCTGATATACCACGGCTGTCAGCCAATCAGCATTAAGGGATAAAACCACCCAGTTTATAATTATTGTTATATAACGTTTTATTTAAGGTCAAAGAAGCCGCTTGTACTTTCGATTCAGTTTGTGAATGATATTTCATTATTTAGACTAGAACATAATGCATATTTTTATTAAATTTTTGTCTTGTGCTCTGGTAGCAATACACACTGTGTGTACAAAACATTATGAACACCTGCTCATAGACTGACCAATGAATCCAGGTGAAAGCTATGTTCCCTTAAGGATCGGACCCTTTTTTTCAATTTCAGCCTAAAATGACATACCCAAATCTAACTGCCTGTAGCTCAGGACCTGAAGCAAGGATATGCATATTCTTGATACCACACAGCAGGGGTTAAAACTGTAGAAACCAGTTCCTACATTTGAATATGAAAATGTATTTTATCAAACGAAACTATGCTCCATTTTATCTCTGGGACCCTCAGGATGACAAATCAGAGCACGATTAATGAATGTAAGTACATTATTTACCTTCAGAGGTGAATGTATCCAACCAGTTGCCATGACAAAAGTGTTTTGTTGTTGTGTAATCTCCTTTAACAACAGCATGTTATTTCTTCACTGTAATAGCTACTGTAAATTGGACACTGCAGTTAGATTAACAATAATTTAAGCTTTCTGCCCATATAAGACATGTCTTTGTCCCAGAGAGTTGGTTGTTGTTTACAATGTCATTCTAGTCACATTAGCGTACATTAGCAACAACCATCCCGGTTTAGGGACACCGATCCCGTAGAGGATAACTTCTTTGCATGCAGATCAGAAGGCAGCACCTGAGGCAAAGTGGTGGCCAAGCTAATTGGTCCTGCCAAGCTGCCTAGCTTCGTTTGTGCCCTCATCCCCTAATCTGACCATAGTGGGGTGGATTTCTGTTTCTGACACATCGTCCCCTGCCTCAAAGACCAGCCACCCTCAATGATGAGTGAATAAGGAGCTCACCTTCAACTAATTACGCAAATGTGTTAGGTAAGGATTGGCTTATCTCCCAATTTAAATTCAATATGCCATCTCACCAGAAAGCTATGCATCTATATGACTGGTTGCACTAGGGCTGTTGTGGGTTAGCTTAATTCACTATGAGCTAGCTAACTTGTTACATTTCTGGGGTGGGTTTCTAATGCTGTACTTGTTTGTTCTGAGGCAGTCACACACACCAAGCTTGGTTCTCTCTGATTGGCTTCTACAGGGACATTTGGAGATAAGTATTGGATTTCTCTCAAGCGTCTGGAGGACCTGTGGCTTTGTTGAGAGGAGAGTTCGGTGCTTTGGGCAGGGAATTAAGAGGTGTGTTTAACAGTTCAGAAGTTGGATTGAGATGTGTTGGAAAGTGAAGAAATCGAGTCAAATCACTGATTGGAAAAGGTCTACTCGTGGGATTTAGTAGCATGTAGAGGGCTGTTCTTTCATGCTTGTGCATCTTTGTTAGTTTCACGTCAATGTGGAGTGTCAGGACCCTCTGTCTTAATACACCAGAAACAATGATAAACAGTGATAAATTACAAACAGAGACAGTCATAATTTCACATTTAAATGTAAAAGTACAATATTGTGTGTTTTATGAACCTTGGTGAATTCCCAATGACCAAATGTGCTACTGATACATTTCAAACCTCAGCTGGAAAATCACATCATTACCTAATTCCCTTGTGATGGAAAGCAGCTCTTTTAGACCACTGAAAGACTGTAGATTTGAACGCAAGCCTTACACGCAGACACTTTAGTCCGTATGTTTTACCTTTACCCCTGCGATTTCAATACCCGATAGAGGTAACATACGAAGTCGGAGCAGCATTGTACATTTCAATTGGAAAATGATGATTTAATTATGATAATTTTGTTTTTGCCTAGTGAGTTCGCCATCCCCATGGAGCATAATAATTAATCCATTACAAACAACACCTGCTAGTCAATATGGCGACACCTCTGAGCTAAAGAACACAATAGAACACCATTGCGTTACAACGCATCCACCATGTGCATGACTTGTAGTCTTTGAGGAATGATTACACTTCCTTGATTGATTTTCTCTGGATGAATCACCATTGCTGTGGATCAACCTTGAGCCTCACTTCATGGTCAGATGCAGTGGGGTGCGGGGGGGGGGTCATGTACAGGTGGCAGAGTTTCATTTCTGATGCATGTTTAAATCCGACATATGATCCTGAGAACTCTGTCATGATCCTAGGCGATGCAATCACTATTCTCATTTCATCCATATGAACTTCGTAAAGTAAGCTTTCACTTCACACGGTCAATGACACATCTAACTGTTATTTCTTCCTGTTACATTGTTATGATCCTTTTTCTGACAGAACATGTACCCTAGGAACCTTTGAATCTCTACTCATTCTTGTCATGCCACGTTTCAATTTCTCAACTAACAATAGAACATCATTTGTAAAGACAAACTCATTGTACAGTTTGTTGACGTAACGGACAACGCGCCGCTTGCTTAGAAAGCACCACTTCCTTCTGATTCGGCTTACACCGAGGCTCAAACCTCTGCCTTGCTGGCACTAGTGACCGCCGTTCCTGAAGCATTTTACCAGTCAGCGTCACGTGAAAAGCTAGCTATTTGGAGGCGCTAGTGGGAACACCTCAGGCTGAGGAGTAAGTTTCACACATAATGCACTCTACCCATGTGCTTCATGACAGCTATGATTTTTTTTCTAATCAACCCTTCGCTTCACCTGTTATATTGAGCTCCTTACAGATATCTGTATATTAACAACACGCATCTTCCTCCGTAACATGCCATTTCAAACACCTGTCGCTTTATTAGCCTGACATTTACACAGTATTAGTTGTTGTTCGGAACTGTTGATTGTGTTTCATTTTCTGATCTCACATTATTAAATTCTTTCTCCATCCTCTATCAGTGCCGGCTGGAAATGACTTCAGACATTTCATTGCAGGGATTGTCGATATGTGATATTTCATTTGAAGAGGCCCATAAATCTGGTACAAATCCATATGAAGTTTAAAGTTGAAAAGTTAAAGTGTGTGTGAACAGGAGAACCCACATTTCTAAAGGTGAGTCATTTGTCTTATAGCACATCAGGACACAGCATATTGTTTCTTTGTTGGTAGAAGTGAGAAGTTCAGACAAAGTAAACACTGTACACCTTTAGACTTTTCATAATAACTTATCATAAGAAGGATCTTTTTTTAAGTAATATTAAATGGCTGCCAACCAAGAGTACATTATATGGTGATCTGATGGGTAAGCAAGATACTGTCAGGGCTTCAGTGTGTGGGTGGAGAGTACATCATGCCCTTGTAACCATAGCTATTAAGTTAAGGCAAAAACACATGTAGGTTGAGTTAGCAAATTAATCATTCTCCACATGAATAATGAACTCCCTTTACTTTAGAAATTCAATGATAGTGCTCAGGTCATGTTTGCTGGGAAAGGTCAAATGCTGAAGTTGTGTGTGAGGGTGGTAAGGTTAGCTAGAATCACAGTAAGAAGCCTACTGAGATCATTTTTAGGAGTGAACTGCATAGTTTAGATCAGTAGGTCCTAACCTTGCATGTATATCCATAATCAGTTTTCCAAACTCTCTGGCCTGACACACACACACACACACATATACTGTATATAACAAGGTTTAATATTAGTTAGGCTCACAGCTAAAAGCTGAATTGCAGTATACAGACTAAAGGTAGTTGAAGAAGAGGAAAAAACGGACAGTGAAGTCTGTAGTCTTGATAGCTTCGGATGGTGCCTGCTCTTGGTGAAGGCCTTTTTATTCTGCTGGCAGCGGAGTTGGATGGTACTAAGGACCAACCAGCATTTGCAAAGAGGAGGAAATTAAACTAGTGAAACTGAGGTGAGTCTGTGTCTTGCTTGATGAGTATCAGGTGAATGAGGTTTAAACAAATAAAACAAGTTATTCTCAAAAACACATTATACTATGAGATTACAAGGAAACATCCATGTGCCAAGTCTTACTTTTTCCATTTCTCCTTTAAGGTCCCTATAAGATCCGTTTGCTTTAATTCTGCAGCTAGGTGACGAGCCAGTGGTCCTCTGCCATTGCGGGCAATGTAAATGCCCAGCACAGGGTAATTGCTCCAGTATTGGAGGGCCGGGACAGAATTGGAATGAGTCTTGGAGGTCGGCACCACGTTGATTGAGAAGTGGGGAGGCGAGAGGCTGGCCGCCTCCGTGGGAGCCAGATAAGGAGGATGCAGACAAAAAGGTCTGGGGAGACCCGGGCCTCTGTTAGAGTTGTGTGGGCAAGGCCACAGCGGTTAGGGGTACGTGAGCAGCAGTTGCCTGTGTAATGAGTGAGCGCTGTGCACTGGGCTCCGGCAGTAGGACTGAAGGAAGGAGAGAGTGTGTGAGACGCCTGGAGAGGTATGCAGCTTTGGCCTTGGCATGGGTGGCTGTTTCCTGCTCGCGTCAGGCCGAGCTCATTTTTCATCAATGCTTAATGATTGCACGCAGGGGCTGTGCTAGTCTGTGTTAGTGACTCACCACAGGTGTTTGTATCATTGTTCTACTGTACAGCTTGGCTTTGCGAAAATGCCGGAAGTCTCATACTCGCTTCAGCCTTTTTAACCAGTGCAATTCAAAAGAGATTCTAATTGTTGAGTGATTGATTCAACAGTCTTCTGAACGCCATGTGCAATTCTGTACCACAATTACTGATTATTCAAGATGTACTTCACACACATGTTTAAAGTGTTGTTTTTTTCTCAGAGAAACCTAGTTTGCTATGCCCCTCAGTTTATGTTCCTTACCAACACAAAACAGGAAACTTTTAGTCTGTCATAGTGTTGTCATGACACCAGAATTCTGACTTTGACACCAATACAAGGTTTAGATCACAATACTCAATATCAAAACGATACCAAAATGATATCAAAACAATACCACGGCTAATAAAGAAGGCGTATTAGCCAAAGTCACAGAATGGCACTTGATCCAGACAGATAGACTTAGCTACTGCTGTCAAATTTTTGTTTTTTTTGGGGGGGGGGGGGTTTGGGGGGTTTTATATACCATTACATTTGACATTTTTTATGCCAATTTTTCAGAGATGGTCATGTATGCATTAATGAATCAATTATACAATCTACATAGCAACATAATAGTAATCATTTATTTGAATGGTAAATCTCTATTGATAAGCTGTGTAAGGAGAATACCTTTTCAATAGAAGAATACCTTTTCAATAGGAGTGGGTGCATGCATTGATTTATTGAGTTTTTATGGCTGATTTCATTGGGCTACAGATGACAAACAGTCTGTTTCCCTTGCATTTGGAATTTACTTTTATTGTACTGATCAACAACATTTGCATAGAAGCAGCAATCTCTTCTTTTATAAACGTGTGCACTGTCTCTAACACAGTAATGATGTCATTCACAGTAATGACGTAATTCACAAGCTTTGCATAAGGCAGCGTTTCCCAAACTCGGTCCACAGGGACTCGAAGGTGTGCATTTTTTGTTTTTTTCCCTAACACAACACAGCTGATTCAAAGCTGGATGATTAATTGATTATTGGAATCAGCTGTGTAGTGCTACGGCAAAAAACAAAACATGCACCCCTTGGGGTCCCGAGGACTGAGCTTGGGAAACCCAGGCATAAGGAAAAAGTTGGTTCGGTGAAGAAGGACACATGAGCCAAGGATACTTTTCTTCAGTATCTCTGCGGGAGGGAGATGATTAAGTGAATGAATAAAGTTGTGAAAATCAGCATATTTCGCCTAATGGTCACAAACAAAGTACAAGGGTAGTGAATTGATGTTAGCTTTACCTGTAAGCTAGAAAGGAAAGTTAGCCTACAATTCATTAGAGGAAAAACAAAAAGAAATGAAGTAACTTATTCAAAAAAGATCAAGTGTAATATATATATTTTTTAATTGAGCGAACTGAATGGAATATATGGAAAAATGCACCAAATAATATTTTCATCTTCAACATAGAAATGCTAACAAAAATTATTTACTGAAACTTTTTTACAAATGACGGAGTCACCCATGATACACCAAACGATATTTTGAAAGAGGAAGCAAAGTTCTTTAAGCATATGTTTGTTTCAGTCTCCTCCATCTCCACTAACCGAAGTTAATTGTAAGGATTTTTTCTATTAATAATGTAAAATTAACAGCTGTACAGAAAGAGTCATGTGAAGGCCTAATTACAGGGTAGGAATTTCTTGATGCAATTAAAAGCCTTTAAGTCCGGGAAAACTCCAGGGCTGGATAGCATACCAGTTGAGGTACACCAAACAGTTTTGGATGTAATCAGAGGACTGTTTTTGCATGTTTTAACCACTCCTATAAAAATTGTAGATTATCAGATACTCAACAAGAAGGTCTGATTTCATTATTACTGAAACAGGACCCAAGTGGTAAATATAAATATCCAGTCCATTTAAAATATCGGAGGTCCCTTACACCACAGTGTTGAAATGCAAAAACGAAACTAAAATGCACAATGCATAGAATAAAAAAGGTATTGTCGGATATTATTCATCCTCATCTGACAGGTTTTTTACTCAATACATTGGAGCTAATATAAGACAAGTAATGGAAACAATAGAACACTATAAAAAATCTGGGAAACCAGGCCTAGTATTCATAGCTGACTTTGAAATGGCTGTTGATGAAGTATGACTGGAATTTAGTTATAAATGCCTGGAACATTTCAATTTTGGAGAATCTCTTATACAATGGGTTAAAGTTATATACAGTTGAAGTCAGAAGTTTACATACACCTTAGCCAAATACATCTAAACTCAGTTTTTCACAATTCCTGACATTTAATCCTAGTAAAAATTCCCTGTTTTAGGTCAGTTATGATCACCACTTTATTTGAAGAATGTGAAATGCCAGAATAATAGTAGAGAGAATGATTTATTTCAGCTTTTATTTCTTTCATCACATTCCCAGTGGGTCAGAAGTTTACATACACTCAATTAGTATTTGGTAGCATTGCCTTTAAATTGTTTAACTTGGGGCAAACATTTCAGGTAGCCTTCCACAAGCTCCCCACAATAAGTTGGGTGAATTTTGGCCCATTCCTCCTGACAGAGCTGGTGTAACTGAGTCAGGTTTGCAGGCCTCCTTGCTCACTCATGCTTTTTCAGTTCTGCCAACAAATTTTCAATAGGATTGAGGTCAAGGCTTTGTAATGGCCACTCCAATACCTTGACTTTGTTGTCCTTACGCCATTTTGCCACAAGTTTTTATGGCGGTTTTGGAGCAGTGGCTTTTTCCTTAATGAGCGGCCTTTCAGGTTATGTCGATATAGGACTCGTTTTGCTGTGGATATAGATACTTTTGTACCTGTTTCCTCCAGCATCTTCACAAGGTCATTTGCTGTTGTTCTGGGATTGATTTGCACTTTTTGCACCAACGTACGTTCATCTCTAGGAGACAGAACGTGTCTCCTTCCTGAGAAGGTATGACGGCTGCGTGGTCCCATGGTGTTTATACTTGCATACTATTGTTTGTACAGATGAACGTGGTACCTTCAGGCGTTTGGAAATTCCTCCCAAGGATGAACCAGACTTGTGGAGGTCTACTATTTTTTTCTGAGGTCTTGGCTGATTTCTTTTGATTTTCACATGATGTCAAGCAAAGAGGCACTGAGTTTGAAGGTAGGCCTTGAAATGCATTCACAGGTACACCTCCAATTGACTCAAATTATGTCAATTTTCCTATCAGAAGCTTCTAAAGCCATGACATCATTTTCTGGAATTTTCCAAGCTGTTTAAAGGCACAGTTAACTTAGTGTATGTAAACTTCTGACCCACTGGAATTGTAATACAGTGAATTATAAGTGAAATAATCTGTCTGTAATCAATGGTTGGAAAAATTACTTGTGTCGTGTACAAAGTAGATGTCCTAACCGACTTGCCAAAACTATAGTTTGTTAAGTTATCAAGAAATTTGTGGAGTGCTTGAAAAAATGTATTTATTGACTCCAACCTAAGTGTATGTAAACTTCTGACTTCAACTGTATATTAACCCTAGCTGTAAAATAGTAAATAATGGCTACTTCTCAGAAAGTATTAAACTGTCAAGAGGAGTAAAACAAGGTCAACCAAGATTGAACTCTTTGGCCTGAATGCAAAGCGTCACGGCTGGAGGAAACCTGGCACCATCACTACGGTGAAGCATGGTAGTGGCAGCATCCTGCTATGGGAATTTTTTTCAGGGGCAGGGACTGGAAGACTAGTCAGGATCAAGGGAAAGATGAACTGAGCAAAGTACAGAGTGACCCTTTAAGAGAACCTACTCCAGAGCGCTCTGGACCTCAGGCTGGAGAGACGTGAAAATAACTCTGCAGCGATGCTCCCCATCCAACCTGACAGAGCTTTAGAGAGTCTCCAGAGAAGAATGAGAGAAACTACCCAAATACAGGTGTGCCAAGCTTGTAGCGTCATACCCAAGAAGACTTTAGGGTGTACTCACTGCCAAAGGTGCTTCAACAAAGTATTAAATACTTGTGTAAATGTGATATTTAAGTTTTTTATTTTGAATAAACTGGCAAAATTTTCAAGACCTGTTTTTGCTTTGTCATTATGGGGTATTGTGTGTAGATTGATGAGCAGGGAAAAACAATTTAATCAATTTTAGAATAAGGCTGTAACGTAACAAAATGTGGAAAAAGTCAAGAGAATACTTTCCAAACTTTTTAGAAATTAATTGTTATAACAAGAACCTTTTTAAACACCCAGCACTTCGGGGAGGCCAACCATCCTGGAGAGCAAGCAGGATTTTCTTCAAGCTCTATTTTAAAGAGAAAGTTCACCCAAATTACAAAATGTTTGTGTCCTTACCTTGAAAGCAGTCTATAGACAAGGAGACTGCAATCTATGATTTGGTTACCCACTGCCATCATCCATCAATATCACAATTTGACTTTAAATTTCATTCCCTGAAAAATCTCAAAGTAACAAAGTTGGCGAATTTTGTGTTCATTTAATGTTCAAAACATCCTGAATACACCTGACCTGTGGTTTTAATTTTTTAATGTCCACCCTGGTCATAGGCCTAAGCCATGTCAAAATACATCGAATTTCAGGAAATTTTCTTTAAAACCGTACCATTTTCCATCTAGGAGTTGTGCCAGGGGGCAATGAAATTCACAAAGCAAATCTCACTCCAAGCTTTCTTCAAAAGTTGGCAGCCCTGTTAATTGGAGCAAGCAAGAGAAATATACGGTGTAAGGGGACAGCGACTGCGCTGATAGACGGACCTGATCCTCAATCAGTATATGACATGAGAAACATTTGATAGAATTACCGAAAAGTAACAAAAATGTGAGTAACCAAACCGTTTTCATGTTCTAGTATGGAAAAAGTACCAAAGTTTCAGTATACCATGCAACACTTGTTCATCATCATACCATCCATGTCAGATGTTACAGGGAGCAATAAGCAATTACTCCCCCCAAGTACAGTAAAGTAGACTACGCTGCAGTACAATAGAGTAAGGATGTTTATTACAGAGAGCTAGCAGCAGCGGAGATGCTCAGCTTGGGATGGCACCAGAGGGAAACTTAACATTTAAAGATATCTCTGGCCTGCCAGTACTGAGAGACAGCAAACTATTAGGATGATATATTTATTTTCCTCCAAACTTTGCACAGATAAAGCTGATTAAGATCCTCTTTTAATGCAGTACTGCACAGCGAGTGGAGCGCTTCTCTCACCCCAAAGACCCCAGGATAATGGAAGGGGAAGAAGAAGACAGAGGGTGAACTCTGGACCGTGATGCAGAACCATGGAGCTGGAGCTCGCCACTGAAGCACAACTTGCGATCTGCTCAGGTTGCCATGGCAGGAGGACGAGGTCAGGACGGTGGCGCGCCTGAAGGATTCCTGCTCTGCTTTGTTCTCTCTGGCTCAGTCCCAAATGCCCCCCCCCCCCATTCTGAAGTAGAGCACATTAAAGGGAATAGGGTGCCATTTGGGATACAACCTCTAATTCACTTTGTGGTTGTAAATTAATACTCTCTGGAGCCAACTTGTATATCAACTCTGATGTAAGCTACAGCTGGTAATTTTACGCTTTGTTTAACTTTTTGGAACATGATCAACTTTCCATAAAATGTTTAACTGGATCATAGTAAGTTCCTATGTGGAGAAAGGTAAATCCAATATTACATCCAATGACAATGTCCGAACCAGTCCTGCTGAGACTGAGGCTGTCCTAATATGGATACTGTATATATCCCTTCCATGTTCAGTCCTCAGGGTGATCATGAGGACAATAGCTTTGATACAGTTTGTGTCTACACCCTAAATAATTATTTAGATTAGGTTGTAAGCCGTAGAAATACCCCAATATGAATGAAATATGCTACCAATGCTGTGTTCTATAAAAACAGGGGAAAACTAACATCTTTTTTTTTTTTTATCAATCCAATTCACTGTGCACGCAGCAACAAGCCTCCCCTGGCTCTCAGATAAAACATGGGCTCTGTCACACAGAGTTGTGCCCAGCCCCGGCAGGGGAGCTCTAATGATTGCAATAAGAAACTAATGCAAATGATTACCTTGGGGTTCCCCCTTGTGTTGAGACTGTCGCTCAGCCCCTGGCTACAAAGATGGATCACTGCCATGTATACAGTCTCCGGCCATGGAGCGCTCAGCTAAATAAACACACACAGGGTAATATAATAATACATATTTTCAGTTGTTCTCCATGGTGCATTTCTTGAAGGCCACAGTGTGATAGAAACGTCTACCAGTACAGTTGACTGTACAGAATATGGTCTGATGATCTTTTATATGGATTTGATGGGGTTTCATTGAAATGCATCTGGAGTAGCCTAATGAATATTGCACACTGTTTTCATTTGCAGAGCCAACCATATGCATATGATTATACTGTGTACTCTTTAATCATTTTGATTTGGTCTTGACCTTTAATTAGGCACAGTGTTAACGAAGCGTAGCATATCTAATGAGGTATAGGTATGCCATGTCATAAAGCTTCGCAGATCCATACCATATGGTGCACCTGAATAATTATGAGGCAGGTCAGCAAAGAACGTTAGAAAATGATAGTACAGAAGTAAAACATGCTAGTTAACATCCGTTGGGCCTTATTTCCAGTCTGTAAAACAACCCTTACGTGAGTGTAATGACAACGTTGTTATCTTAGTGCACACATGAAAGGCAACATTGCCTACATTGGAGCAGTATGTGTACAGTGTCCATATTAGGACAGATGCGCTAAAAATGAGAGGCACCATCCTTCTCAACCTTTTACCGCAGTGGGCTAAATCAGGGTTACACAGAGTGTTTCTTGGTAGTCCCAAACCAATCTAATTTGAAACAAAAGTATACACCTCACACACATGGTTATGGGATATTAAAAAAAAGAAGACACATGTAACATGTCAGATATAGAGTTGAAATGTATTCCAGTTTGAGTTTGCATCCCAATACTACACCTTATTTATTTATTATTACACCTTATACTGAAGTATAAGAAAACCGCTTGACATAGAAACGTAGAAATATAGACATAGATTTTCTGCGTCTGTTTTTTTAAAACCACTAGGTAATTTTACAGCAGGAAGGGATCTATGTGGATTATTTATGTCATTATTAATTTGGCTATTATGGCAACACTTAAATTAACCAAGAAAGCAGATTAATATTTATAAAATATTATTACCTCTAACTTCATTCCCCTAACACAATGACCCCCTCATTAGTTTTGCTTCTAGTTTTTGGACGTTGGTGGGGGAAAAGTGTCAGCTCATTCTCATATGGGCTCGTAGAAAAATAGCCTTTCAGTACACTGTCAGACTTCAAGCAATCTTCTTGTCAAGCTTGATCCCAGAAACCTCCCACTATTGAGGTTTCTCTGGCCTTTTGAATCTAAGGTTATTTCATGATTCGCTATGTTCTATCCATTGTCATTTATCCTTTTTTTATTTTACTCTAGGCCTCAACATCATGAAATGCTCACTACGTAGCTAAAATCCTAACAGCACCCACTCTAAATGAGTTTTATGGAATAAGTAATTTAGATTATTTGTGTTGTCATTCAGTGGTCGTGTGTAGACATGTATAGCCATAGGCAGTTCATAAACATTAAATTAAGCAGTCTTTTGCCAGGAGCTGCTTTTCTCCACTAAAATATTCTGTTGTGTTTTTCATTGATTTGTTACAAAGTAACATCCATCTATCAAAGCATGACTGATTTATTAAGTATCTTAGATGTGAACCACTTGTACACTGGAGAATTCCATTAATATACTTTCATAAATGTGAACTAAACTGAAAAAAATATATATAAATACTCCATTTGCCTACCTCTACTTCTGGAAAATCTAAATGTGATCATGATAAACTAGACACAGTATTCTTCATTCTTTTTAGCAAAATGAGAGAATTATGATGAAACATACTATTGCTGCAAAAAAAACACCATTCGTTCCACAGAGGCAAGATTTAGGTGGACTCAACTAAAGCGTCAGCTGTAATTACTTTTCTAATAATCTGAATCTAAATAATGTATTCAGGGACAGATTTGGATGGTAGATATGGTGCTGATGAGGATCTATGACTAAAGACCAGATGTGCCAAACCACCTCTGTGAGATTCACGGCATGATGGGATGATTAACGATTACTACTGATGCCTCATGCATTAGGCGGCTCAGAGAGCGTCTTGTCTTATCTGAAACCCTCTCTCTTACAGACTGAGCTAAAACATGCATGGACTCAACTTTTGGGGAGAGAGTTGGAGACCAGACTCAGACTCCATGGCCTCATTAGGCTGAAAAGATTTGGCATGGTCCCTCAGATCCTCAAAAAGTTATACAGCTGCACCCTTGAGAGCATCTTGACTGGCTGCATCATCGCTTGGTATGGCAAATGCAAGGCACCCAACCACAAGGCGCTACAGAGGGTGATGAATACGGCCCAGTACATCATTGGTGCAGAGCTCCCTGCCAGAGGACCTCTATACCAGGCGGTGTCAGAGGAAGGCCCAAAAAATTGTTAAAGACTCCAGCCTCCCAAGAGAGACTGTTCTCTCTGCTACTGCACGGCAAGCTGTACCAGTGCACCAGGTCTGGAACCAACAGGATCCTGAACAGCTTCTACTCCTAAGCCTGCTAAACAAGACTGATAAATAGCTCATCAAATGGTTACCCGGACTACCTCCATTAATCCTTTTTTGCACTCTTGCACTGTCTCTATGCACACACACTGGACTCTATCCACACACTCACACATACTTACACTGACACCCCAACACACACATACACACACACGATATACACCCACACACACATAACATGCGTACACATGCATACTGCTCCACACACCCACTTTGACACTCACCACAGACTCTGCTGCTACTGGTCCACATACGCTGCTACTACAGCTCAGTCTCTTATCTATCCTGTTGCCTAGTCACTTTACCCCTATCTATATGTGCATAGCTACCTCAATTACCTCATACCACTGCACACTGACTCGGTGTTGGTACTCCCTGTTTATAGCCATGTTATTTTTTACTCATTATTGTTCTTCACTGTGTATTTATTCCTTGTGTTACTTATTTTTTTCTTTAACTCTGCATTGTTGGAAAAGGACCCGTAAGTAAACATTTCACTGTTAGTCTACGCCTATTGTTTACGAAGCATGTGACAAGTAAAATTGTATCTAATTGTAATTGTGTTGTATGGGTGTTAAGGTTGTACAGCGCACTCAACATAATGTGTGAAGTGCTTTTAACAAATATTGTTAAAAGTACTTCTGTTTCCAGTACATTTTAGTGATAGTCCATGTGGATATAACCTAGCTTAAATTAGGTATGATTAACATAAATGATTATAGCACCGTAGGTGTCGAAGAAGCGTCTAAAAAGAAATCAGACTGCCAAAAAAACGAATTAACTTCACCTCACTTAAGAGTAAACAAATAAGGCGGCATCGGTTGCTCTGGGACTAAATAAAGTGAGAGGGTTGTTAGCCTAGCCACATGAACTGATAGGGATATTTACATCTTTGACTTTGCTGCAACCTCACTTTCAATTAGTTTTCCACTCTCACAGAACCTTTTATAATTGCACTGATTAAGCCTGTAGATTTACCGGTAAAGTTTACTAAGGCCCTTATTAAGGTGTGAAGGGGAAAAAACATGGTCCGTTCAAAGGTTCCCTCTAAAAGTGTTAAATTCTCAGAATAATCATTCCGTTTTTTCACAGAGGTCACAGAAGGACTTGTTTGCTGATATTACCAGCTCAGATGCATAGTTTACTATAATAATTCACAAAAAAATTGTCCACAGGTAGGCCTTTGAAATAGCCTTAGGAAACGTATTGTCACGTGTGCTCCCTCTCCGGCCTCTAGGTCACCAGGCTACTCGTTATGGCGCATACCTGTCACCATCGTTACGCACATTATGGCACTCACCTGGACTCCATCACCTCCTTGATTACCTGCCCTATATATGCCACTCCCTTTGGCTCCTTCCCCAGGTGTCATTGTTTCTGTTTCATGTCTGTGCATTGTTTGTGTTTTGTATTATGTTTAGTTTATTTATTAAAACACTCACTCCCTGAACTTGCTTCCTGACTCTCAGCGCACATCGTTTACACTTATCTTGACAATCAATACAATATCCCTTAATCAAATCTTTGAGAATGTTCAGATTTCGATGGAGTTGAGAAAACTATACTTTAAACTATAAATAGTTCCTTAGTTACAAACATTTCTGACCACAATATGCAGAGGTTCCCCACTTCAAGATGGCTTCCCTCTTCCTGACACAGCCCCTTCCCCATCTAATTCCAACCAGGAAGTGACTATGGGTGGGGCTAGTAGTTGACTGGGGTTGAACCCACATCTCAAGGAATGTTGTGGGTTACAGTACAATAACTACTGTCAGATTAAGAGATTAAATCCCAAAACCCCCCAAATCTGATATGTCACTTTTTTTCTCCAATCTGGGATTGTAAATTGGAGATATAATCGATTAAATACTTCTGGGCTGCACGAGCACCATACAAATATGAAATAGAATGTTGTCCAGGCTTGAAGTAGATTCAGGTGAGTACTTTTGGAACGCTGAGCCATTGACTGCACCAGATGGCAGTGTGTGAGTGGGTTTCTTTTGACAATGACGCACCGGATTACAGTCATATCGTTTTGAACCTAGAAGAAGACCTATAGATAGACACAGGAAAGAAGGAGTTGTAAAGTCTAGTTGGTCAGAAAAGTATGGTAAGTTACAGAGTGAGTGTCTTTGATAACTGCTTAGTTGGTTAGCTAGCTAGCTGCATTTTACACTTAGCTTAATTGCAAAAGGTTTTTCTAATGATCAATTAGCCTTTTAAAATGATACACTTGGATTAGCTAACACAATGTGCCATTGGATCCCAGGATTGATGGTTGTTGATAGTGGGCCTCTGTACGCCTATGTAGATATTCCATAAAAAATCTGCCGTTTCCAGCTACAATAGTCATTTACAACATCAACAATATTTGTATTGTATTTCTGTATTTCTGGTCAATTTGATGTTATTTTAATGGACAAAAAAATTGCTTTTTTTCAAAAACAAGGACATTTCTAAGTGACCCCAAACTTTTGAAAGGTAGTGTATATATAGAATGTGCGACTCTCTATTTATTTATTTTTTTATAGCTTACAGTTTATTTTCCGTTAGTCAGCACCTCTTCACTAAATCTTTTTTACTCTGGGTGTGCATCTTTTTTATTAGGGTTTCCACTAGTTACCACAGCCACAAAGTCAACATTGGCCAAATCGTAAAAAATCATGAAAACAAACTTTTTCTTTTTGGTCTTAATTTAAGGTTAGGTATTTGGTTATTAGTGTGGTTAGGATTTTAAGAAGAGTAAATGTAGAAACAGGTGGAATGTACACGCTTAGAAAAAAAGGTGTTAAGTAGAACCATACCCTGTGATTCTACCAATAACCATTTTATAATCTAAAGGATCTTCCTACAACCATCTGTGAAGGGTTCTACAGAGAACCCTTTAATCTTTGGAGGGCTCTTCCTAGTACCCTCTATGAATGGTTCCACCAGCCTTATTAGCCTTTAAAATGTAATTATTTATGACAATACATTACATATATCATAAGGCCTTTATTTGAGGGCCTAATTATACCCTAACATAGTGGTGTAAGGAATCTCCTGGTTTACAAGCCACATCAGGCCTGCAAGTCACATTATGCTGGCTTGCAAGCGATGTGTAATTCCTATTGGAATCACACCAGAGTTAGGATATCCAGCAAGTGGAATTGTTAATCACCTGCAACCTGCATTCAGAATGACTGCCAAGGTAGGGAAGATTTAATACTGAGACTACCTCAATTATCTAAACTGGAACAACCATCTCAGTAACGTGTGCAATAAATCCAATTACTAACAGATTGGATTCGTTTAGAAAACTGTGTTATATATCTTTGTGTAACATAAAATGTATCAACCAAGCAATGTACATACAAAAACACAGATATTACAGTAAAACAAACGATTCTGAAAATCTCCCTGCAATAGAGCATGCTGGGAAATATTATATATGATTTTATGTAGAATCCTTCTTGCCTTCCAAAGAATCATCAAACAACCATTTCTTCCAAAAACGGTTCTTAGGGTGTTAAAGGTTCTAGGTAGATCGCTTTGCCTTACAAAGAACCCTTGTCTTCCAAAAATGGTTCTTCTGATCAAAACAGTTCTTGGTCGAACCCCATCCCTCCCTAAAGAACCCTTTTGGAACCCTTTTTTCTACGAGTGTATGACTTTTAAGGCAGGCGCATGGAGCACTCAATGTCAGTAAGTTATGATATCATTTATTCCCTTTATGTTACATTATACTGTACCATTTCAAGAGCTAATAATACAGTCATGTACCATAAAGGTCTACTCCTGAGTAACTCTCTGCCTAAGAGCGTTAGGCAGGAGGCACTGGGCCAGTGGTAGGTCAGGGGTGAGGGCTCTTTCTTTCAAGTGCACTCACTACCTCTATCCATTTCTCTCCAAGTGCTACAGAGACAGACTGGTCCAAGGACCGTACCGAGCCTTCTGACCAACTACCTGTGATCTCTCCAGAGCACAGAGAAGTAGGCTCCACTCATAATAGTATACTATCTAAACCTCTTTCACTATGGCAGTCTGCCTGTGTGACAACATAGCATATTATCCACGGCCACTGGTTGGATTGGGTTTACTGTACTCACTCCAAAATTCATGCTCTCTCCTCCCTGTAAATGTCTCCCAGACCTTTATCAAAACTGTGTGTGTCCATCCCCCTTTCCTCTAGGTATCCGCAGACTTTCAATGGCCGCATTTTGGGGATGTCCAAATGCAATAAAAACAAAATGTATTGGAAGATTACTAAACAATAACTTTTTCATAGCATGTTTGTCATGTTGGTCTTCAAATTCTTACTAACGTCTGTGATAACTTAAACATCAAGACAAATACACACTCAAATAAATGCAAGTCTCATGTCCAGAGGAATAATACATGTTTATTCATGTATATCATACAGGTGTCTCAACTAAAATATATGTCCCAGACAGGATTAAAGAATGGGACAAAGTGATTATAAGGGGTGTGCTTGTGAGACAGAGAGACTGTTGCTGTACTCCCAGGTAAGGCCCTTGCTTCTGGAACCACTGAAGGCCCCAGTGTTCAGTCAGGAAGCTTGAAGATGTGTCACCATCCAAGCCTATGTCACAGCTTGCAGTGGCCTGAGGGAGATGACAATAAATGCGTTATGTACCTTTCATCACCAAACCCATGTTCACTGCACACGTTGCTGAACAATTCAACCCTTTTGTTAGTCATTGATTATATAGAAATTCACATACTAATATTCCGTTCATAAACATTGACTGCAATACTTTTAGGGTCCTATGGTGAAAGACTGCTGTGCAAGTTATTGGGTAACAGCTTTCTTCCCGTATTCACAAAGTGTCTTCAGAGTAGCAGTAGGGATCTAGGATCAGCTGCCCCTTGTCAATTTAATATTTCGTTGTGATATAAAAGGCAAAACTGATCAAAAATCAGTACTCCTACTCTGAGATGCTTTGTGAATATGGGCCCTGGTCTGTCTGCATGTTGCTTTTCTAGTGATCTAACTCCTTCTTCATCTGAAATGAAACAACACCAAAAACATGAAGAATATTTAGCCTAGTCGGTGGGTGACACGTCTATTCAGCCAAGTAATACCAAAAAAACACAGCATATTTGCAGGGAAATCAAAAGGGACATTTTTCTTGCCAACTTTCTCAGTCACCAGTGCATCAATAAACAGGCAAGGGAACAAAGTAGTTTGACAAAAAAGTGTTCACAATAGTCCGTATTACAGCTAGCAAATATATAGTTGTTATTTTAGGTGGTGAACTCAAGACTAATGGTGGGAGTTAGGTAACGTTAGCTAACTTTCCTCCAGCAGTTTCAAGCTAGCTAGCTAGCTAATGGCATTTTTTATCAACTTAATCAATCAGATGGATAGCTTAGCAAATATAGCTATTAGTTTTCCCCTCGCATGTAAAGCTGCCTGATACAGCTTGCCAGTTGCTAGTAAGGTATCATGAATAAGTCAGAAGCCAGCTAGCAACGCCAAGTTCCTGCCTTTTACCAACACAAATCATGTACACGTATAAAAGAGACAATTATCTACAAGCAGATGATTTTTGTTTTATTCTAGGACTTCAGGCCGAGGAGTAATAGCTACTTGTTTGTAGAACCGGCTTCTTCACCAGATGTTGTCCCCAGTCAGCTCCAGAATCTTCACCTGAACAAACGTCACAGGCAAAATCACAGGCTGCGTCATGCATTCACAAATTATTTTTTTTAGCATCCCGGGAGAAAAAAAAAATATTATTATTCTTTTTCTTTTTCTACAAGTGGTGTATATTGTACTTATATTGGCAAATTTTACTTGCAACATGTCCTTTAAAAGATTAAGATTACTGTATTGGTCAATTGCAGACAAGGTCCCACCGAAATGTTACCTCCTTTTTTAACCCAACCCCTACGAAAGACACACATACATACACATACAGGTTTTGGAGAGGAGCGGGGTGATGCCACAACAAGCTGTTGTTTTGGGAGGTACAGCAAGGGCACAACGGCAGGCAATGGTGTCTAAGATTTGATACCAGCAACCCTGAGGTTGCCGGCTCACTTCCCGCCAGATTTTTCTAATCGGACCAGATTTCTCCAGTTTTTCCCCATTGGACCCCGGGACCTGCTTCCTCGCCTCTCTAACCACTAGACTACCTGCAGTAGTTTGCATGGCTCCCCATCTGAGGCAGATCTTGGCTTCCTGTGAATGTGGAGCGATGGGCAAATAGATTATCCCATGTAGTCCAGATATTGGTATACTGACGTCTCACTGCATATACACAGGAAAAGACACAGAAGGTAGAGACCACTACTAACTTGACCTAAGTGATTTTATGGTGGCACTTGGTTGGTGTACTTTTAAAGTACTTTTTTACAGTTTGTATAGCGCAATAAACAACACTTTAAAAAAAAAAGACACGTAGTGATAAACTTTGTCCTTGGATCGTGTGATGTAATTATGTTTGTGTGAATATGTGTGCTTATATGTGCATTTTACTTCAACAACAAAGGCAGATGCGTAGATTGGCACTTATGATTCTGATTTAATTAGCTGCCACTCTTGGGAGTGGCTGTAAGGTAGCTGCTCCTACATGCTACACAACTCATTATGGATGAATTAATGAAGGGGGACGTGCGGTTGGCACCATCTGATGCATTATGTATTATTAGTATTATTTAGTGCAAGAACAAATCAAGTCGCTGGGCCTGGTGGTGTATATCAGGGACAGCAACTAAGAGGCATATATTGATTCTACCGTATGATCCAAATGTATCACCTCATATATCACCTACCTCCAGCTTATAACATCCAACCACAAAACTCTCCCTTCACCGGTTCATCCCAGCATTCTTCTGGATTGAAGTAGAATTATAAATAAACTCTAATTATTGATTTCAGATTTTTTTTTCTGCTTTGTTCCTAGTACTCTAAAGATCATCCCAGGGATTTGCCATTTCTGATCATCGTAAGCATCATATAGACTCATCAGCTACCGTTCATGTCATAGTTGTGTGTAACGAAGGGCATATATTTATTACATTTGAGCAACGTTGTATCGCACCCAACTTGATTTGGCACTTTATCACCATCGGACAAGTAAGCAAGATCAAAGTGACTGGAGTTGTAAAGATGAATGTTATCTCTGGTGATATGTAATTCATATGCATGTGTACATATAGCGCTTTTCATTACAATCAAGAATCTCAAAGTTGCTTTGGAGAAAAAAAACACATTTAGGGATCTGGCAGTTCATGGGTGATGGTCTCCCACAGCTTCAGATTTCTGAATGAAGGGGAAAATGTGAGACAGGCGATTTCCTCTCTTCTCTTATCAGATGAACAGAGAGACTGTGTGGCAGTGATTTTAGATCTCTCACCTGCCCATTAAGCTAGTGAGCGTTGCCATCCCGCTTTGCTAGCTTTCACCCATGACAGAAATTACATGATTCAATGGTCTCGTGGAAGAACTGATGGACAACTGGCTCTAAAAGTTTTATAAACACAGTGTTTTATATAGTGAGCATTCATATTTCACTGGCAAATACAGACATGGTTAATGAATTTCAATGGTGGATTTGACCTTCCAGATGCTTCCTGTCCTCCAAGAAATTGATGCTGGAGGCTGTCTTTACCATACAGCCTACACAGGGTACCTGACGGATACTCCAAAGCAAACCACATTTTCACAATCACTCCATTTTTTGAGGCATAAGTGGTGAGTATGCGTGCGTGCGTGTTTATGTGTGTGTGCGTGTGTGCGTGTGCGTGTGCATGTGCATGTGCGTGCGTGCATGCGTGAGTGCGTGTGTTACTCATGGACATTGAGACACAGCAAATCAAGGTATGTTCATTCTTTAACTCAATGTCAGTTTTGAATTTGAATTAAGTAGCATAGCTCATGTTTTATTTATTTATTTAAATGAAATACCAAGACAGCTAACGGTGACAATGAGTACTGAGGAGGACTGACATTCTGGATAATATCCCCATTATAAACGGTAAAAAAAATAAAAACAGTACGGAGGATTGACTTCTAGACAAAGTTTGAATTTTGTTTCCATCTTCTCTAATGAAAGATTAGAACTCAATGTTGTTATGGGGCTTTTCATTGAGTATTGACCTTTTAGAATGATGGATGTTTTTGACAACTGTAACAAAACCTTCTACATGCATGGAAATGCTCGCCGGAAGCCTAGACATTTCACTAAATGAAACCGCCTCATAATCTTTTTGTGTCACATTCCAGAATACCTTGCAAGTAGTTCTTAGTCTTATAAAGGAAATTACATTTAGTAATTCATGAAAATCCTGTCTCAGTACTTTTCAAGCTGGTTACAGTGTTGTTGCTGTCTAATACTGGAAATGTCTTAATCATATGTACAGTATTTCCTCTGAAATCCTTTTAATCCAGAACTGATTATTGTATCAACATGGTTACCATATACCAATACATGAGATTTGAAATATACGGTATACAATTAGTGACTGGTTGTGTTTTATTTGATGAATGATTGCAGAGCGATTGGAAATGTAGCCTACATACAGCACTTTACTATTTCAAACCCTTGCAAGACAAGGATGAGTAAAGTTGTACATTACACTTGTATAAACTTTACTCATGAATACACACAAGTATCCAAACGAGAGAAAAGAGTTGCTACTTGAATAGCGCCAACCTTTTCCGACTGTGAATCTACTGCCCTCTAGCGAAATATATAAACAATCACAATTCCACATGATTGGATACTGGATGTATGCCTTTATTTATGACAAGCAGAGCAGGCTGGTGAGGAGAGAACGTCTCATAATAATGGATGGAATAGAGTAAATGGAATGGTATCAAACACATGAAAAATCAGGTGTTTGATGTGTTTGATACCATTCCATTCATTCCTTTGCAGACATTACTATGAGCCTATCCTCCCCATGTCCTCTATGAACTATCCTCCCCATGTGAAGTGCCACCAGTAATGACAACACAGCCTCTTTGACTCTGGCTTCCACGGCTAATGACAACATAAAACAGCCCATTGATTTTGTTTGTCCTAAAGAGTCACAAGTAAATAAATGACATTTGCATTATTATCTTATTATATAAAGGTGAACCAAGAGTTCACACTATACATTAGTACAATTTGCATACGTTGAGGTGGGAATAACCATAATAGATTTCACATCCACCCGGCAATTTCATTGATATTTAAGTTTCACCCAAATCCTATATTTACTATATCATTCACTACACATCGTATTTATCACATTAATTGTTTCACGTTGCCACCCAGCCTCTGAAATGTTGTCCCACTCCTCTTCAATGGCTGTGCAAAATTGATGGATATTGGCAGGAACTGGAACACGCTGTTGTACACGTCGACCCAGAACATCACAAACATGCTCAATGGGTGACATGTCTGGTGAGTATGCAGGCCATGGAAGAACTGGGACATTTTCAGCTTCCAGGAATTATGTACAGATCCTTGCAACATTTTTATTTTTTATTTATTTAACTAGGCAAGAAAATGCAATTGTGTTAGTTTTCCGTACTTTATGCCTGCCCATACCATGACCCCACCGCCAGTATGGGGCACTCTGTTCACAACGTTGACATCAGCAAACCACTCACCCACACAAAGCCATACACGTGGCCTGCGGTTGTGAGGCCGGTTGGACGTACTGCCAAATTCTCTAAAATGACATTGGAGGTAGCTTATGGTAGATAAATTATAATTTAATTCCCTGGCAGCAGCTCTGGTTGACATTCCTGCCAATTGCACACTCCCTCAAAACTTGAGAGCTGTGGCATTGTGTTGTGTGACAAAAATGCACATTTTAGAGTGGCCTTTTATTGTCCCCAGCACAAGGTGGATGGATTATCTTGGCAAATGAGAAATGCTCACTAACAGGGATGTAAACAAATTTGTGCACACAATTTGAGAGAAATAAGCTTTTTGTGGATATGAAACATTTCTGGGATCTTATATTTCAGCTCATGAAACGTTGGACCAACACTTTACATATTACATTTATATTTTTGTTCAGTGTAATTCATCACGGGAGGAAGTCTGGGAGCTGAGACTATCATCAGATTTATTTTATTTGACAGTAGTAAATACTTTAGGCCACTAGATGGACGACTTCTACAAGACTTAGAAGCACAAGGCTAGGAAAGAAAAGTGAGCATCAGTGGCAGGATCACTCATGTAATGCATCAGCAACATTTATACCAGAACAATGGTGCTCCTCCTCATATCACATCCCATAAATGAATACAACTGTTCCACAATAACAAAGTCCTCTGGTGTGTTTTAGCATTTATCCTCCTTACCCTGTCAATCAAAAGGCCTCCCTTTAGCAATTATGTAATTTTGCTTCGTTTATTATTTATTTGCTTCTAGAATAAATATTTTGTCATTGTCCTAAGGGAATTGATTGGGCATGCATTTTTTAATTAGCACTCCCAAGCAGACAATTAAATGTCGTTGTGTCCAACGGGAATTTGTGTGTCACTCCTAAAAAGTATTCTGTGGTCTCATGTGATGGAAGACCAATGGTGGCTGGCATCATTATGCATGATTATGAGGGCAAATATGCCCTGCACTTAATTGCTATGACATTTTTGTCAATTCAGTTTGATTGGATGGTGCACGTTTGTCCACTCGGTGTCAAAGCAAACTTTAATGCCCCTTCAATTTCACTGGATATACAGTATGTGTGTGCAGAAACAGTCAGTATTGGCATCCTTGATAAAGATGAGAAAAAAAGACTGTATAAAATAAATCATACAAATACTGAGCTATATTGTGTGCAATTTTTTTATTATTATTATATTATTTTGTACTAATACAATTGCTCAGATAAAGAGATTTAGTTTGACAAGAAATACTTTTTATCTCAAAAAATAGTGGTCGAAATGATTGGTACCCCCGGTCTTCAGTTCAAACGACAGGTTTTCCATGGGGTTCAAGATGGTCATTGCAAAATGTTGATTTTGTGTTCAATTAACTTTTTTTTTTTAACCTCTAAATCCCGCAACATAATCTCAGAACGTTTAGTTGAGCAACCACTGTATGTGGATTTCGATGCGTGCGTGGGGTTATTGCCTTGCTGGAAGATCCACTTGAGGCCAAGTTTCAGCCTTCAGGTTTTCAGCTAAAATGTCATGATGCCAGTTACCTTAACAAGAGCCCCAGGACCAGTGGAAGCAAAATAGCCTCACAACATCCAAGATCCACAACCATATTATACAGTAGGTACGGGGTCCTTTTGTGCTTATGCATCCATGTTTCCCTATTTTCATGTCATCCACCAAATGTAAACACCTGAAGTCTGCTAAATGACATTGTCACTTAGATTGGAACCAGTGCTATGGTCAGATGACATAACCACTCACACCAGTTGTGGGTTGGGCATCGAAATAAGGATGGAGAAGCTACATTGATGCCGCCGCAGAGAGATGGTTTCTGAGATGGATACAAATATACTTTGCATGATGATGCATATATTTACACCACTGGGAGTCCGACCTTGTAATGTCTGACATTTACAATCTTCGTCTGAAAAAGCTAATTAGCTTACCTAAGTGGTTCTATGGCCCATTTTACAAAATTCACAAACAATCAGTATATCTGCTCAAGATGAAAATCCAAGTAAACTGGAAATACTTCCCTGAAAAATGGCTACAATTATGTTACATTTTACACAACCTTCATAAGCAATAAATCATTTCACATTCATTATACTAAGCAAACCAGACGCCACGATATTCTTGTTTTTGAAATTTATGGATAGCCAAGGGCACACACAAACACTCAGACATCATTTACAAACTAAGTATTTCTGTTTAGTGAGTCAGTAGGGATAAGAGGCAGAGGAATGACCAGGATGTTCTCTTGATAAGTGTGAATTGGACCATTTTCCTGTCCTGCTAAGCATTCGAAATATAATGAGTACTTTTGGGTGTCAGGGAAAATGTATTCTTTAGGAATGTAGTGGAGTAAAAGTAAAAGTTGTCAAGAATATAAATAGTAAATTAAAGTACAGATACCCCAAAAAACGACTTAAGTAGTACTTTAAAGTATTTTTACTTAAGTACTTTACACCACTGTTCATAAGTAGCAGCCACTCTATACGTCTGTCTGGTTCAGGGTTACGGCATCTAACTGTATAGGCAAAGATGTTTAACTACTCCAAAAATGCAAAAAATAATAATAACCTAAATATCAAGTAAAAATGCATAAATGTCATATGTTTTCAGTGGTATACATGTTTTTCCATTACTCAAGCAAAAACCTACTCAACTGATGCAGTTACAATGTGATGATACCTCATAAGAAAAAGAACAATAGCTTACAAATTCCTTCTGTTTTCCATTGGACAACATCAAGACTCTGTAAACCGTCAAATAACACAATCAATCTGTTTGTCATTCTACAGTATACTCTCTGTCACAGCACAGTATGTCACAGCTCTTCCCATTAAATATGACATTGATTACAAAGTGCAATCATAGAACCCAGGGAGTGAATTTAATGATAGCCTGTTAGGTTGAGGAGTGTGAGGAACACATCCCATGCATTAGTGCACATTCTCTTACTTGAGGTTAGCGGATTGTATGTTTTTCTGTGGAGTCGTCTCTGTATCATGTGGAGTCGTCTCAGTCGGGTACATTCATAATACTATTCATGAATGTGGTATATGCAGCACACTGTAATACATCAGGCAAACAAGTTGAAATTGCTGGGAGCATGCAAGCAGCTCGGTGGAGGTTTAGAGAGAGGAGGCTGATTTTAGTTGGTTGTGTCTGGTTTTCTGGTCTCCACAGCGATTAACGAGTGCTGGAGATGGAGGCACAGCCTACAGTGAGTTATTGGCTGTTTGTTATTCTCATTCTCAATTGAGGGGACAAATTTGAGTGTTACAGGGCAATTAGCTGGGTGTGTATGGCGCTCTGCATTGCAAGTGTAAGAACGCCTAAGCGAGGCCATTCGTTAGATGTCCCTATAGACCAATAAGTCTCACACACACTGTCCTGGAAATGCTGGGTTTGTTTGGAGGGGTTAGTTCACTAAAAATAGACATTTAAATATGCCAAATATGCACTTGCTTGTCTGGGTCGATCCACAATAGCCTAGGTAAATGGAAAATCATGAATCGTAAATTTGTATTTGTAGTAAAATAACCAAAGCTGAAGCAATTTGAATGAGATACTGTACTTCTGTATCTTGTTATAGGGGACGTTCAAAAAATCACTCTATATACTACATACAATGAGTACATGATTGAGAGGTTATGCAATGATGAGGCAGAAGTCATGCATTTGCATTTTTTGTATTTATCATTCGATTAAGACCTCACATAAATTAAAGCCTGTTTCTAATGGGTTGTATCATAGAGAACGCCAGGAAATATAATGAGATTACCCTGACTTTGAGAAGTACTTTGAGACGATGCCCACATTGGAAATGAAGACATGCCTCCACCGGCGGAATAATTGACAGGGATGAAGACGGATGGAGTCTATCCTGGTGTACCAACGTTCCGGCCTTACATCCGTTCCAGACCAGCCATCCTACAGCTGTGCCCTCTGCAAAGCATGGAGGGATTCAATTAGCTTTAAAAGGCTTTTTATAAGATCCTGCTTTTGCCAGAATCTGGTTAGGAACTATGGGAAGTGAAGGTTTAGCAAATGCTTGGTGGCAGGATATGCCAACAGGCAGTGTTTTGGAGTGAGTTGCTAACATCTAAACTCAGTCTTAACATACTAAAACTCATTTTTTTTATTTAAATCAGGAAGAGAAACACCCTGACTGTGATATAACAAGCCATTGTGGTGTATTGATTATGTCTGGGATTAAAATGATGGAGTGCCATTATGAATTGTGCCATAAAAGTTATGACAGAAGGTTAGACATTAAAATAGAATGAAGTCATTCTAGTTCTGAGGTTCGCTCACTCGGTTCTGAAAGCAACTGAGAGTTATTATAAAAAGGCCTTGAATATTTCACTCTATTTCTAGTTCAATCACAAGGTTCTTACAGGAAATGCACGTGGCCAAAAACAGAACTGATGTGTGGTTGCTTCATTGTTGTTGTTTTCGGGTGGGTAAGGAAGATGCACAGCTGTAACAGGTGGTCACAGAAATATGAATTAATAAATACGTTAATAGGCAAGCTGTAGAAGCAAACCCACCGCCTTCTGGGTGTGATTAGAGTAATGGTTTAATGAGCTGTTAATGCGCACAGGTGTGTGTGTGTGTGTGTGTGTGTGTGTGTGTGTGTGTGTGTGTGTGTGTGTGTGTGTGTGTNTGTGTGTGTGTGTGTGTGTGTGTGTGTGTCTGCATAAGTGTGTATTAACATTTGCGTGTGTGCGTGCCTTCATGTGTTTATTACCATATTTATTACCTTTTTAAACCTGTTTTATATTTAAACGGGGTGATGTCAAAATATATGTCAAAAACATTTGTTTTTGGTGGAGGTGACAGACATTTCTCCCTCTACTACCTGTGTTGAGAGATTAATCGCTTTACAAATGTGCCTCTGGGGAGCAGATTAGCGTTTTTCATCATGAATCATGTTCTGGAGGCAGCTCTGCAGAGTGGTCACTAGCTAGCACAGCCACAAAGTCAAAAAATCTGATGTTAAACCTAACTCTAACCTTAACCCTTACATTACCCAAACTGTCAACCCTAATGACAAACCCTAAGATCAAAAAGCTAATTTTTGTTTTCATGAATTTTTAAACTATAGACAATTTTGACTTTGCAGCTGGCCCATTTAGCGGAAATCGCTCTGTTCTGCCTCAAGGACAAGACTCATCCCAATAAACGTCAACCTCCTCCTAGGGATTTGGTTTCTATGGAGAAGAGGAGCCCGAGGGGCTGTTTTCTTTGGCTTTCATTTGTAGCACAGCAGGCCAGATCCCATTCCAGGTGATTGAGAAGCGGTTAGCTGGATCATTACGCCTCACACTCCTCCCTGTTTCAAGTTTCAAGTTTTATTAGTTGTATGTGTGGGATACGCATGATATACATCCTCCAACAAAATGCTTACTTAAAGGTTCCTTCCTGTCACGGGAGAGTGGGGTAAATGTTGCCATTTTCTACATTCAGCATCACTCCATCAAGGGAAATGTAGTATTCTTTCTAACAAAGCTTTCTACATATATAGTGTATGCCTGGAAACAATCAGAATTCATGGAAACATTACAGTTTTGAAAACATAGCTTGCCCCAAAAAAGTGTTCTCTTGGCACAACGTCCCCCAAATTAAATATTGCCACTACCTTTTTATAACCATGTTTATCTTTATTTCCCAAACACAAGTCAAGACAATCACAATCGCTTTTTTGTCTTTTAATAATTGTAAGAATCTTTTAACACAGGCTTAACACGTAACAAACACTTTGTACTTTTTTTTCTCACTTTTAACATAGGCCAGGCCCTGTTGTTACCTCATATCCCAGCGATAATGCCTTGCATTACGCCTGCGAAGAAAACACTTACATTTGCTTAACTTGCCATTAGCTCAACCATTGGCTCAACTTACCTAGCGACAAAAATGTTGACTATATTAGCCCACACAGCTACAAGGATGCACATTCATGCTAGGTTTAGGACCTCATATTGAAGCTAATAGAGACCCCAACTGATTTATAGAACAATCTTAAAATGATCTACTTTGACCTCTAGCGCAATAAATTCACTTAATACATTTTTCAGGTGGTTTCTTCCTTCACAGACTCAGTGAAAGTATGACCACTTACTAAATATTTGGTCAAAATAATTGTGTGTATTGTTTCCTAGAAACAAGGGAGGCTCAACTTACGCCTTTGGCTAAACTTACCCCACTCTTCCCTACAGGAGCTACTACTGCACTGCCTGGTACTCACCAGAAGATGGCCTCCATGTCATCACCAGTTATGTGTCTTAGAAAGTGTACATTTCTTCTCTCAACCTTTCCTGAGCTCTTATATATATATATATATATATATATATATATATATATATTGCACTCATATACTGATATGGCTCGACTACATCCACAGTAAAGTATCTGTCAGAATCAATGACTTGGTTAGCAGTAGAAGTCCAAATGTTCACCAACATGGTGAAAGATTCGACCTCAGTTACCTCAGGGTATTGCTGTGTAAACTCTCCAAGAAATGTCAAATTGATGCCGGGAGAGTATCCATGGCGCAACTCAATCACCAAAGAAAATGCAGCAACATCTATATGCACTGTGGGACCGTATTAATTATGCACTGTTGACGCATTAAAACTGCGGCAACAGAGATATTAATTATGCACTGTGGGGCGTATATTTTGACGTGCAGTTATCTGCCAAATTAAAGGAAACACCAACATAAAGTGTCTTAGTAGGGCGTTGGGCCTCCATGAGCCGCCAGAACCGCTTCAATGTGCCTTCTACAAGTGTCTGGAACTTTATTGGAGGGATTCGACACCATTCTTTCACAAGAAATTTCCTAATTTTGTGTTTTGTTGATGGTGGTGGAAAACGCTGTTTCAGGCCCCGCTCCAGAATCTCCAATAAGTGTTCAATTGGGTTTGGGATTGGGAGATCTGGTGACTGAAAGACACACAAACATACACACACACACACAGACACACACACACACACACACACACACACACAGACTTTAAACCCCCTATGCTCCTTTGAGACCCCGCTTTCAAAGTCATTGAGACCAATTCTTCTAGCCATCCCTAATGAAAAAGTCCTACTGAATTACTACTCACTACTACACAAGCTCTACACAAATCCTACTAGTTTTACTACTTGATTGCTATTGAGATTTGTAGTAAACCAGTAGTGATTATGTAGTAATTTAAGTAGTTATGAGTGATAAAATCACTACTTGGAACACTGCATATTTCCTATTCAAATCACTATATAATTCTTCCTTAAATGATTACTGTATAACCACTGAGCTTTTGGGTATCTACTACTTAAAACCTACACATTCCCACACAATTATTTCATGTTCTCTATTGAATTACTACACAATGCCTACACATTACTTCTGTATGCCACTCAATCCCTATACAATTACTACTGCCATCTGTGTGTGTAGAGTTGTCACTACTGATCACCACTTAATTGCTTCTGATAATTTTTATTTTCCTACATAAACCCTTTTGAATTACTATAAACTGACACATTTAATACTGTTTGCCTATTCAAAATCACTATTGCCATATTGTTTCAGTACTGTGTCACTACTAGACTAGTGCACATGTTATTTCCTCAAGTTTATAACTGTAGTTATATCATCAAGCAACAAATAATAAGCTTAAACAAACTTTATTTTATCAAATTAATTACATATTAAATTATATATTTATATTTGTTTGTATACAAACACACATACTTATTTGCTAGAGTGATGAAAACTACATAGCTACATTTCAATGGGGTTAGCAAACAGCTAGGCTAAACACAATAGAGCTCCATGACAACGGCTAACAGCTAAGACCGTTTTGGTTAGCAAACCAACTACTTCCTGTTTTGTCTTCTTCTGCATTTATGAGCACAGGAAGCCACAGGCTGCAAAACTCTACTGATCACTACTGAAAAGCCGTTGTAGTCTGGTTGTAGTGTTGTGACTACTTATTCACTATACAAATAAGTAGTAAAAATCTCTACCTGATTACTACTGGAAACACAACTATATTCCTACCGAACACTACAAAACTCTATGTGTGTATCTTGAGTAGTGCATAGACCCCTTTCTCTGTTTGCAAACATTGCCGCAAGAGGGTTTTGTTCTTATAGAACTGTAGCCAAAAAAGCCTCTATTTACATGTTGCTTATGAGTGCATTTCACACTACTTTTGGATGATAATTGGATTTTAATGCTTGTATGAATGTCCTGCCTAATATAATGTTTGTGTCATCATCACAAATCAACTGCATTAGCCTTAAAAAACACTTAAACTTCAACCAGTATAATGGCTCCTTGGCTAGCTTTTGCTACAGCCTATATCAATGAGCATTAGCATTCTAGCTAACAACTGCTGCATCCAAAATAGTTACTTTGCAAAGATCCCAACCAAATATAATCTAAGCGACTGTTCAAGCAAGAATCAAAGCATCATTGTACTGTAATCGTAAGAGAACCCCCAAAAATTACTTTTGTTTAAAAGTAATACAAACCTAAATCTAGGCTATGTTGAATGGCCGCAGATGGCAATTGGCTCTCTGACTGTCGCTAAGAGTCTACCGCATCCGTGCGTGACGTCAGTGTGTCGTGCACTGGAAAGTGTCTATAAACTACACATTCGCTACACAATTCCTACAAGTCTCTACATAGTCACTACTGCACAAATAGGTTTTGTGTAGTAATTCAGTAGGTCTTTTTCATTTACATTTACATTTAAGTCATTTAGCAGACGCTCTTATCCAGAGCGACTTACAAATTGGATGACGGATGGTAGCCAAAATGATGGGCAACTGGTCATTTTTATACATGACCCTAAGCATGATGGGATGTTAATTGCTTAATTAACTCAGGAGGCACACGTATATGGAAGCACCATGTATTTTGAATTTAAAAATACAAATAAATAAAAGGTTGTCAGGATCAATATTGGGGGTGTTTAGTACAGTGTGCGAACCTAGCCGTGTCGTCAGGACATTTATTCACGTATTTATTTGCTTTGTTCAATCCCATCATGCACTTTGATTATTTTGCAATAAAGCTCTCTGGCAGGTTAATTGAGTGCTCGGCTCGGCGTGGGAGAGTCCGGCCGCCACAGAACGGCTATTGTCACGCTCATTTCGAACAGGGTACAGCGAGCATGACGGGGAGAGGGTAAACGTGTCCCAAGTGCTCCTCTCATTCATCAAAAGTTGCAGAGTGCAGCAGCATGGACAGGGGAGGGAAAAAAAATAACAAATTGAAGAGGAATTGCTTGCTTTCACTCCTCCGTCCCCAGCCTGGCCACCTGGGATGGGGGAGGTCATAAACAAGGGAATTCAGAACGTGGGTGGGTAGGAAAGTTCCTGTATTAGACAGAAGGAAAATACACAGTAATGTTCTAACCCCACTGTTTAACAGCGTCCCATGTGTTTCCTTTCTAGAGCTGCCACAACCCCTTTCCTCGATGACCCTCCTGAGGGACTCACTCTCTCTCTAACTCCCCCCAAACGGTAGGACCAGGCCATATCACAATACATAGCCTTCAGTGTGACCACATGCAAAAGCTCATGTCACATCGGTGGGAGAAATGGCCCACGCATAGGGGAAACTGTGACATTGTTTTGACAGCCTCCAGTGAATGCCTTATTCAACAGATGTCTCAAAATATGGAAAATAAACCTTGCCTGGTAACTAAGTAGATTTGGACAAACAAATACTGTGCTGTAGGTCTAAGCCTGGCGCAGTGTCGATGTCTCTCATGGCCTTACCAAAACATACTGTAGTTAGCCTTAAGTAATGAAGAGAAGGGGGATTCAATTTGAACCCAGTGAACATTCAGTACAGTATATTTGTGCCTTCATGATGACCCTGCAGACAGCTTTGAGTTACCATTCAGCATACCTGGCATAAAAAAACAGCACTGACCAGCGGATATTTCAAGCTGGTCCATGCTGGTCTATGCTGGTCCATACTGGTCAAGTTGGTCTGACCAGCATGGTCTGGCTGGTTAGACTGGCCGTCAAGCTGGTGATGCACAGCAAATTCTCTAGTGTTAAACATTTTGGAAATTAGTGTTAAATCAACACTAAAAGTGTTGAGTCTTTTGACCCAGATATACACCAGAACAGTGTTCAATTAACACACTGCTTGCTTAGTGTAAAGCCTCATTCAAATATTTATTGGAGTGCCTTGCCTTAGGAGTAAATTGTAGAGTTACCACCCATGACGATATTTGTTAGTGACAGAGACATGGTTCATCCATTTTCAGGTCTATGGACTTCAGCAAGTGAGATCATACTTGATATGTTATTATAAAAAAAACATGATTTAACAAGAGTTCATACATATTTTATAAGGCTGTATTATGAGGGCTTAGTTTTACCTTAATACAGGGGCCTGAAACATATTGATGGGGAAACAAAGCTTCCTGAAGCATTTCCAGTCAATTGTGACAAAAAAATTGTTCATTACTCGAGGCTTTGATCATCACATTGTACACTAGTGGCACCTACTGGTGGAAAATGTTTAGAACAGCCAAATTATGATAAACGACGTCGCACATGCCGTAGCACGTGAGCACGGTAGCCTTTTTGTTTTTTCCACAAAACAAAGCTTCGGACATCATTGATCATGTGCTTCTGATAAAGTGATACAGGCATCGGCACACTGCTTCGAAGTAAACTGCTTAGTGATTTTGAGGCATGCCTCGGAGCTCCGGTATCAAACGTAACATCACTAATGAAATGCATACACTTTGAACCAAAACCATGACTATCATATTTCCCAGCATGCTCTATTGCAGTTTTATTTTTATTGTTAGTTTCAATATCAATGTTTGTGCATGTACAGTACCAGTCAAAAGTTTGGACACACCTACTCATTCAAGGGTTTTTCTTTATTTTTTATAATTTTCTACATTGTAGAATAATAGTGAAGACACCAAAACTATGAAATAACACACATGGAATCATGTAGTAACCAAAAAGGTGTTAAACAAATCAAAATATATTTAATGTTTGGCATTCTTCAAAGTAGCCACCCTTTGCCTTGTTGACAGCTTTGCACACAACCAACTTCATGAGGTAGTCAACTGGAATACATTTCAATTAACAGGTGTGCCTTGTTAAAAGTTAATTTGTGGATTTTTTTCCATCTTATTGCGTTTGAGCCAATCAGTTATGTTGTGACAAGGTAGGGTTGGTATACAGAAGATAGCCCTATTTGGTAAAAGACCAGTCCATATTTTGGCAAGAACAGCTCAAATAAGCAAAGAGAAAGGACAGTCCATCATTACTTTAAGACATGAAGGTCAGTCAATCCCAAACATTTCAAGAGCTTTGTAAGTCTCTTCAAATACAGTTGCAAAAACCATCAAGCGCTATGATGAAACTAGCTCTCACGAGGACCGCCACAGGCAAGTAAGATCCAGAGTTACCTCTGCTGCAGAAGGTCAGTTCATTAGAGGTAACTGCACCTCAGATTGCAGCCCAAATAAATGCTACACAGAGTTCAAGTAACAGACACATCTCAAAATCAACTGTTCAGAGGAGACTGTGTGAATCAGGCCTTCATGGTCAAATTGCTGCAACGAAACCACTACTAAAGGTCACCAATTTGAAGAAGAGACCTGGGGAAAGAGACTTGGGCCAAGAAACACGAGCAATGGACATTAGACCGGTGGAAATCTGTCCTTTGGTCTGATGAGTCCAAATTTGAGATTTTTGGTTCCAACCGCCGTGTCTTTGTGAGAAGCAGAGTAAGTGAACGGATGATCGCTGCATGTGTGTTTCCCACTGTGAAGCATGGAGGAGGAGGTGTGATGGTGTGGGGGTGCTTTGCTGGTGACACTGTCATGATTTATTTAGAATTCAAGGCACACTTAACCAGCATGGCTACCACGGCATTCTGCAGCGACACGCCTTCCCATCTGGTTTGCGCTTAGTGGGACTATCCTTTGTTTTTCAACAGGACAATGACCCAAGACACCTCCAGGCTGTGTAAGGGCTATTTGACCAAGTAGAGTAATGGAGTGCTGCATCAGATGACCTGGCCTCCACAATCATGCAGAGTGAAGGAAAAGCAGCCAACAAGTGCTCATCATATGTGGGAACTCCTTCAAGACTGTTGGAAAATCACTCCAGATGAAGCTGGTTGAGAGAATGCCAAGAGTGTGGAAAGCTGTCATCAAGGCAAAGCGTGGCTACTTTGAACACTCTCAAATATATTTTGATTTGTTTAACACTTTTTTGGTTACTACATGATTTCATATGTGTTATTTCATAGTTTTGATGTGTTCATTTGTAACAATGTATGCTGAGAGTCGGTAAGCAAGTTCAGGGAGTGAATACATTTAATAAATAAATGAACAGGATGACGATCCCGGGGATCAGGAGTGGTCACCTCTGCTAAGGCGCGGGAACCTGTCGATCCGGCTGAGGCGCAGGAGCATGACGACCAAAAGCGCCGGAGAGAGAGCATACGTGACAGTACCCCCTCCCCGGCGCGTTCGGTTCCAGCCGCAGGATGCCAACCACAGGGACGATCCAGGGGATCCGGAGTGGACCGGTCGCCTCCGCTGAGGCGCAGAAACCTGACAAACTGGCTGAGGAGTGAGAGCCTGATGAGCCGGCTGAGACCTCCCCGGTTGAGGCACGGGAACCTGTTCACACAGCTTAGGCATGGGAGCCTATCGAACCCGCTGAGGCATGGGAGCCTACAAACCCACTGAGGCCTCCCAGGTAGGTCCGGCTCCAACACCCAGACCCGACAACACCCCCCAATACACAATAACAACAAAAATCACTCCCTGATGCTTCCCTTTGTTGAAACGTCATTCTGTAACAATGTATGCTGAGAGTTGGGAAGCAAGTTCAGGGAGTGAATACATTTAATAAATAAATTAACAAAACAAGAAACACAAACAGCGCACCGACATGAAACAGCAACAATGATGACTGGGGAAGAAACCAAAGGGAGTGACATATAAAGGGCAGGTAATCAAGGATGTGATGGAGTCAAGGTGAGTGTTATTATGCGCGTAACACGGGTGACAGGTGTGCGCCCTAACGAGCAGCCTGGTGACCTAGAGGCCGGAGAGGGAGCACACGTGACATCACTATTATTCTACAATATAGAAAATAGTAAAAATAAAGAAAAACCCTTGAATGAGTAGGTGTGTCCAAACTTTTGACTGGCACTGTACATTGATTGATTGTTTGATATCAATCAAACAATCAATCAATGTACAGTGCCAGTCAAAAGTTTGGTTGATTGATTGATTAATTGATTAATTCATCTTATGCTACTCAAATATGAATTACAAACATTTTCTTAAGTAATCCAAGATGTTACTTGGATATATTGCACCTGTTACTGAACTGTTTTTTCCCCAGTTTAGATGCTTAGGTCATCTCATAGCCAATTTTTCCCAACTCTTGCAGTCATTTAAAAACAGGTGATTAAAAATTCCTAAAGTTGAACAATCCCACACTGGCTGCGTTCCAGCAGGAATTACACAATACCTTGCAAGCCAACATAACGCAACTTGTTGGTGTTATTCACCTGCATTTAGAACGAGTACCAAGGTTAGAAGCATTGTGACGAGACTACCTAAGGCATTTAAATTAGAACAAATATTAAATTAATGGGTGCAAAAAACAAACAATTTTTTTTTTGTTATTTATCTATGTGTAGTATGACATTAATCAATCAATCAATCAATGTACATGCACAAACATACGTAGATATTCAAACAAACTATTCTAAAAAATAAACCTGCAATAGAGCATGCTGGGAAATACAATAATGATGGGCATAGTTTTGGTTCAAAGTTATGTGTATGAGTTTCAGGCTAAGTATAATACTAGGCACTCAAAATAAGGCCTTATGAATTAGATATTTAAAAAAATATATGATGACATAGTTCTCACTTAGTTATGTCCATTGGGTTGAAAATGGATGAATGCAAAAACCATGTCTGTCACTGACAAGTACAGTCATGGGTGGTAGAATTTACTCGAAAGGCAAGGCACTCTGGGAAGAATTTGAGTAAGTATTACTTTTTTACACTGGAGAATTTGCTGTGTGGAGATGCTGGTATGCTGGTGATCAGAGATGGGCAAAAATTACAAAATACAATTACAAAATATCATAAACATCAATGTATCAAAATAAACTGCCAAATACTTTTATTTTGTAATGTTTTTCAACAGTTTTTTTTAGCAGGGTAATGATTATGTTTCACTAGCACTGTGCCATAGCAGAACCAATTATTCAAACAAATACCCATAAAAACCCTTCCCCACAAAAACAATGTTACAACCTAGCCCTCATCCGCCTCATGATCTCTATTGGAGCCGGCAAAGAACTGCTGACCCCATTCATCTCCGATAGAGGAGATAAATGTTTGCACTTACTTAATATTGGTTCCTGTTGTCCTTCTCTAAAGTACCATTTGAAAGATTTTTTCCGTTTGCTCTAGGCTGCGGTTGGCTTTGTTTTCATCGAGTCAGCTTTGCAGTGTTTAGATGAAGTTTATTTTCTCCTTCTTTAAAAAGATGTGAAAGAGCGAATGAGGTAATCAGTATGAGAGGGGCCTGTACTTGGCCACATGCAATATTAATCCAATCTGCGGAGGCGGGTTTGGCTTCCAGGCTGGCCCATCCCGAGGGGACTTCTCCATTACCTCGCTCTGCTTATCTTCTATTCCACCGTACTTATGGAGAGAAAGCTCACCGGGTAGGCTCATCTGAAACTTCTCCTCTCCTTTTTTTCTCCCTTTTTTTCACCTTTCCTTCTTTCCTTTCTTCACTCTTGGAGAGATAGGCGGGCGGTCGCTCCTATTGCATTATTGATCATAGTGGCTGAGGCAACTTTTACAATGCCTCATCATTAATACATTCTATTTCATCAACAGCTACTGATTGTCAGAGAGCTCTTAATTGAAAATACATGATTTCACTGCTGCTGATGGTTGTCATTGTAGGATAAGTGGGTTATGTGCTTAAGATGGCAGTTTGGGAAAATGTACAGTTTTTTTGTTTGTTTTTGTTTATTACATTTTTAAGCTGTAATTATGTAAAACATGACATTGCAAACTATTGTCTAACTCTTCACGGAAGCTGAGGGTTGCTTGAGGTTAAAGTGGGACAGTGCTGTGAGTGCTTCTGACTGCTGGTGAAGCTCTTACACTGGACATTTCACAGATGATGGTCATTATGCTCCGATCCTGTGTCGCCTTACTTAACCTGAATTCAATATATTATTCCAAGGAGGCATTTGTAGTTTTAACCAGTGAATGTTGCCATTTTGGGAATTTTGTGAGGTTTTGAAACATTTGGCTATCCTGGAACTAACCCCTGATTTCAAATGCAATGAATGTGGCATCATTTCAACAGCATTGTGATTCAAAGCAAGGGATTATCACCACAAGCAGAGTGATTGGATTGATACCCGTGGTAATCCCTTGATATCCTAGATATCGCTTTAGATTCCAATTTACAATATCAGCCTTCATCCAAAAACATTTTTTTTCTTCTAAATAATGTTGTTGATTCCTTGTACATGTTGTATGTTGAGTGATTTAGACTGATGATTAATTGCCGTCTGTCGATACATGAGTCATTCCATCCTAAGGCAATTGTACGTTTAAGGCATAAAAAAATGAAAACACTTGAAGGGAAAACTTGACTGAATATCTGCATGTTGTGTCAGACAAGATTCTCTTTGGTTAGAATAGCTCAACGTAACCACTGTCAAGGCTTGATCTGGACTAGCTCTCCAGATCAGCTAAAGCATGTTTGAAGGGTGTCTGCAGTATATGCACCCACCTAGGGATAGTAAATCAATAATACTACCGTTACGACAATCAAGTGCAGATAAATGTGCAAAACAGTGAAGACATACAGGAACATGATTGATTGCATTGTTACAGATCACTCATGACTGAGTGGATGAATAGGGAAATTATGGAAATGTATGAAGGGAATGAACTTTGGCTGTAGCATACATTACGTCAGAAGCCAGACGTGGCAGGAGAAAATGAACAACTCTTGTCCACAAGCCCTCTTTAAAAACGACCGGATCCAAATGGGATAGGAGTAGTCTCTCCAGTTGCACCATCAACACTGTTGAATATTTAATCACCTCTGTCACAGGATCTCACTTTTGACATTGGCGTCAACCTCTACATGATGAGCTGCCAAGCCTGTCCGTTATACAGGCTCACACACTCCTCCGCCGTCGATTGCATTTCAAGCACCTCGCTTTCTGAGATCACACGGTCTTGACCTCAATCATAGTGCTGTGAACAGATGAGTGGAGAAGAACTTCACCACCAGCCCATTGACTTGACACTGACAGTCTCACTGTCATATCATTCTGACGGTTCGAGGACATGTTTATGAAATATCATAAGTGGTGTACATCATTCCTTGCGTATTTGAAGTTATCATGGTTATAGTGGATCATCGACAGAGGATATCATTTTAACAGTAGCTGTTAAACATATCGGGTTTCAGGTAAGACCCACATGCAGACTGTGTTGAAGTAACAATGTTAATTACAGCAACAGGGGCAGGCAAACGACAGGTCAAGGCAGGCAGGGGTCGATAATCCAGAGTAGTGGGGTAAAGGTACAGGACGGAAAGGCAGACTCAGGGTCAGGTCAGGCAGAGGTCGGTAATCCAGAGTAGGGGCAAAGGTACAGGACGGCAGGCAGGGTCAGGGTCAGGGGCAGGCAGAGTGGTCAGGCAGGCAGGCTCAGAGTCGGGACAGGCAAAGGTCAAAACCAGGAGGGCAAGAAAAAGAGAGACTGGGGAAAAGCAGGAGCTGAGACAAAACACTGGTTGACTTGACAAACACGATGAACTGGCAACAGACAAACAGAGAACACAGGTATAAATACCCAGGGGATAATGGGGAAGATGGGAGACACCTAGAGGGGGGTGGAGACAAGCACAAGGACAGGCGAAACAGATCAGGGTGTGACAAAACAGTGGTAAACAGTTAGCTAAGCCATAAGGCACCACTGTGAATCATCAGTGTTATTTTGTTTGTTGTCACCTGGACAACGGTGTTTGTGTGGCTTAGTCCTCAAGGTGAGAGTGGAGGGAACTGGTCCAGTCCCCATGGTAATGGAGCTGAAAATAGACCTCTGTCATTATTTCACTCTCTCGCTCTCTCTCTCTCTCTCTCTCTCTCTCTCTCTCTCTCTCTCTCTCTCTCTTGTTGTTATAACCTGAAAATAACAGATGTAAAGGTTTTGGTAATTATATATACAGACAGCGGCTACACATTAATACAGGCATGGCCGATGAGGATACCTAGATCTCCCTAAAAATGTACGTCTGTTGTGATACATAAAAAAAACAGATGAACAGGAATATTTAGACCTGATATTATTTATTAACCTCTCTAGGGTATGTGGGACGGTAGCGTCTCACCTCGTCAACAGCCAGTGAAACTGCAGGGCGCCAAATTCAGAACAACAGAAATCCCATAAATCAAATTCCTCAAACATACAAGTATTTTACACCATTTTAAAAATACACTTGTTGTAAATCCAGCCACAGTGTCCGATTTCAAAAAGGCTTTACGACGAAAGCACACCAAACGATTATGTTAGGTCAGAGCCAAGTCACAGAAAAACACAGACATTTTTCCAGCCAAAGAGAGCAGTCACCAAAAGCAGAAAATTTAAAACTAACCTTTGATGATCTTCATCAGATGGCACTCATAGGACTTCATGTTACACAATACATGTATGTTTTGTTCGGTAAAATTCATATTTATATCCAAAAATCTGAGTTTACATTGGAGCGTTATGTTCAGTAGTTCCAAAACATCCGGTGATTTTGCAGAGAGCTACATCAATTTACAGAAATACTCATAATAAACATTGCTAAAAGATACAACTGTTATACATGGAATTTTAGATTCACTTCTCCTTAATGCAACCGCTGTGTCAGATTTCAAAAAAACTTTACGGAAAAAGCACACCATGCAATAATCTGAGTACAGCGCTCAGAGACCAACACAACCCAAAGAGATATCCGCCATGTTGTGTAGTCAACAGATGTCAGAATAGTATTATAAATATTCACTTACCTTTGATGATCTTCATCAGAATGCACTCCCAGGAATCCCAGTTCCACAATAAATGTTTGTTTTGTTCGATGAAGTCCATCATTTATGTCCAAATAACTCCTTTTTGTTTGCACGTTTAGCTCAGTTGTCACGTTCCTGACCTTATTTCCTTTGTTTAGTATGTGTTTAGTTGGTCAGGACGTGAGCTGGGTGGGCATTCTATGTTATGTGTTTCTATGTTGGGTTCATTCAACTAGCCTGATATGGTTCTCAATCAGGGGCAGGTGTTTTACGTTTCCTCTGATTGAGAACCATATTAAGGTAGACTGTTTCTCACTGTTTGTTTGTGGGTGATTGTTGCTGTGTTTGTGTTTGTTTCACCACACGGTACTGTTTCGTTTCGTTCGTTTGTTTGTTCCTACCTGTTCGTGCGTTCATGTTTTATATGTTCTCAAGTTCAGGTCTGTTAACGTCGTTTACTATTTTGGTAGTTTGTTCAAGTGTTTTTTCGTCTTCGTTATTATTATTAAAATGATTATGTATTCAACCCACGCTGCGTTTTGGTCCGATCCTTGCTCCTCTTCAGGCGAGGAGGAAGACGAGCGTTACATCAGTAATCAAAATTCACGTGCGATCACTAGGTGCAGACGAAAAGTCAAAAAGTTTCGTTACAGTCCGTAGAAACATGTCAAACGATGTATAGAATCAATATTTAGGATGTTTTTAACATAAATCTTCAATAATGTTCCAACCGGAGAATTCCTTTGTCTTCAGAAATGCAATGGAACGCAAGCTAACTCTCTCACATGAACGCGCATGGTCAACTCGTGGCACTCTGGGAGAGACCTTACTCAATCCCCTCTCATTCGTCCCCACTTCACAGTAGAAGCCTCAAACAAGGTTCTAAAGACTGTTGACATCTAGTGGAAGCCTTAGGAAGTGCAACATGACCCCATTTCCACTGTATCTTGGTTAAGCAAAGAGTTGAAACACTACAAACCTCAGATTTCAACCTTCCTGGTTGGATTTTTTCTCTGGTTTTTGCCTGCCATATGAGTTCTGTTATACTCACAGACATCATTCAAACGGTTTTAGAAACTTCAGAGTGTTTTCTATCCAAATATACTAATAATATGCATATCCTAGGATCTGGGCCTGAGTAGCAGGCAGTTTACTCTGGGCACGCTTTTCATCCGGACATGAAAATACTGCTCCCTACCCAAGAGAGGTTAAGCTTATCATGTATTATTCATTGGGTCAGAATATGATTAGAATAATAATCCTATTGTTTAACTCCCAAAATCAATCTCAATTGCAAATTAGCAATCCAGCATAGCCTAATCATTTTTTTCATGCTTTTCACCACCTTGCCATTGTCAATCTTGTCTCGTGTTTGGCAGTGCTTAATTTCTCCTCATTTTCTAATTAAAGACTTGAGCAGTTCAATATCACGGCCTTATTAAAACATTACAAGGGCCTGGGTTTCCTCAACCACAGCAATTACAGATTGGATGGCTGGACAGTACGCATCACTCTGGACAATTTAACAGTGACTATAAATTCAGCAGAAGGAGTTTAATGGATCGTTTTAGTCCGCTCCTCCAAACAGGGTTATTGCTTGGATAGGATGATGGTCTAATGAGATCAGTAAAGGCAAAATGGTAGATCTTTTCTAGGTGCACACAAACAGAATAGTGGAGGTGAGTCTCTACGAATGAACCAAATTACCTTAGATGCATTTGTAGAAGATACAAGATTAAAGATTACTCTGACACGTAGAGATATTTTTTATGACCATGCATTCAGTAGGAAAACATCAGCCACTGTTTATATCTTAATAAGTAAAATTGGTGGATATCAATAAAGTGACATGTTTCCCCATGGTCCCAAAACCTCCCTGAATCATTACTGAAGACTGCAAAGCATATTGATAATAACTGACCATTTACATGCATCATAAAGATAGAACACTGTTTTATCTTCATACATTACGTTGTTCTTATTACAAGCACATAGATGGCCAATCACAATAGCAGTAGGATGGCAAGTTGGCACGAGAAGAAAAAACACACACACAAAAACAGCGTCCTGTCTTTTGAGTTATGATTAGAATGCCCATGCAGGTAGCGTGTGTCTTTGGGGTTATATTGGGAATCAATAAAACAGTCTTATCTCTGTGGCACCACACAGCTGGAGGACTACAAAGGAACTGCTGCACCATGTGATCAAACCTGCCAGAGATGAGAAGAAGAGAGATAAGAGGGGCCTCCTTGCTCACTTTTCTTTTGGCACAGCATCCGGACCCAGGGAGGGGAAGGGGTAGGGGGAGAGAGGGATGAGGGGGGAAGGGTGATGACTCCTTTGAGAGGAGAAAGCTTCTAAGAGATAAATTGCACTTACCCCTGTGTTCACTGTGTTCAGTGTTTCCCTTTGATGCTGTTGTGAAAAGGGGTTCACTATTACATGTCTCCCTCCTGCTTAAGGCATCAGCATTCTTCAGTTCGACTGGCGCCTAGCCGAACTCGGCTAGCCGAACCGAATGAGTGTGCTCGCATACTCCCTTAAAAATAACTTCTCTTGAAGAAATAAACTTGAAAAAGCAGCAGTAGTACTGTTTGTCCATTTTGAGACGGTTTCTCTTTCTTAACACAAGAAATCTGTCATTAATTTAGACATTTTAGCCAAAGATATTTTAGTCTGTTTAATTTTACATCTACAGTAACTAATATGTTTGGTGCAGTACTTTTCAACAACAACACAAAAATTCCCTGAAAACGAGTCGTCTCTCGTTGAATGACAGCAAAGACTTTACTGAAGAATTCCTACTGTTGACCAATCACCTACGAAGGGCGTAGACTTTGGCTTGCCTCCAGAAAATGTGTTGAATACCCGAACAGCCCCAACAAAAACTCAGCGAAGTCCAAAGCTAACAAAAACATAACAAAATGTAATCATAATATATGCACAAACTCTACTGAACTGTTTCGGCTGGGAAGCATGCGGACGCCTTTAGACCCACAGTAGCAGAACACCTCTACAAAAAAGGTGCTATCTAGAACCTGTCCCCATAGGAGAACCCTTTGAAGAACCCTTCTTGGTTCCAGGTAGAACCCGTTTCGTTCCAAGTAAAACCGTTTTGGGTTCCATGTAGAACACTTTCCACAGAGGGTTCTGCATGGAACCCAACATGGTTCTACCTGGAATCAAAAAGTGTTTTACCTGGAACCAAAAAGGGTTCTCCTATAGGGACAGCCAAATAAACCTTTTGGAACCCTTTTTTCTAAGAGTGTAGTGAGGGTAGTGGATAAAATCCAGGTATCGCATCATACCGTATCAACCTGAAGACAACAATACAAGGCTGTGTAGTTGGTGTCGTTAAACATGTTGCAACTCTATATGAAGGAAAATATGATAAGTTAGCATTCCCTACAGAGCCTATTCATCCTCTTCATTCAACTTTAGGCCTTGTGCATGGCTTCACAGACATGCTTCCTCACAGCACCGCAAATATCCAGTGAAACATGATCTTCCTCAACACAGGAAGGGTTTATCACATTCATGTGGACATTCCTGCATATTCATGAACATCTCTTCATTGGCATGATACACAGATTACCATACTACATCTGTGTGTTTACTAGTTCTGTAGTAAAGTGTCTGTTTACATGATACCAGGCAGGCCCAGCGCCCTGTACTGTCACCATAAAAATATTGACTCTCTTCTCATGAGAATTTTTACAAGCCAAAAATATATTTTTCTTCTTTCTACCGATAACATATTAACCTGCATGTCAGTGCCAATGAGGCTGATGAATGGCGGTGTTGGCATGGCCATCACTACTGACTGGGTTGGTTTCCACATCACCATGGGCAGACAAGATTGTGTGCAATTAAGCTGGACTGAAAGCCATGGTGTGTGACGAGGGTGGGCATTCTAGTTTCTTTATTTCTATGTTTTCTATTTCTTTGTGTTTGGCCGGGTATGGTTCTCAATCAGAGGCAGCTGTCTATCGTTGTCTCTGATTGGGAATCATACTTAGGTAGCCTTTTTCCCATCTGGGTTTGTGGGTAGTTGTTTTCTGTTTAGTTTAGTTACCTTACAGAACTGTTCGTTTGTCTCTTTGTGATTTTTGTTCAAGTGTTCTAATTTATAAAAATATTAAGAACACGTACCACGCTGCGCTTTGGTCCACTCCTTCTTCGTCAGACGAGCGTGACACATGGGCCATGATCAGAAACGAAGTTAAAGGGTAATCTCAAATGCAGAGATCTTCAGTTGAAATGTCAAGTTAAAGGGAGCAGAGATAGTTTTGCTCAAAAGAAAAATGGGTGTTCTGCTTCTATCTCACAAAAGCTTCAATGTGGATTTAGGTCTGTGTTCCAAAAACATTCTGAGCCAGGGCCAAACAATACATAGGCATTGGTTGTCGCTTCAGTCTTTCCTGAGCAAATACTGTTTTTCTTTTCACTTTGTTAACATTGAGTCGCCCGAGATAAAAAAATCCTACCGGCACACACAAAGAGAAATAGATTGCCTATTCCCAGTTAAATGATCTTCAAGGGTTGACATATTAAGCTCAGTGAGTTATCAGTCAAAGAACACGATTCTCATTGAACTGGACTATTCTATTCTCTTCAGGAGTAAACAACATCACCAGCAAACCACCACACATAGTAAAATGAATCTTAAAGGAATCTCGAAGGGAACCCAGGATAGATTTTCTGAGGAATAAGCTATTATCTACAATCAATGGTCTTCAGGTGAAAAAGGAATCCACTAATGGACATCGCTGTGTGAAAAACTAAAAATGTGTTTGCCTCGCTTTGCTTGTTTTTTTAATACCACTGGGTAGTCTGGGGCCTATATAGATGCTATTACCACTGGTTAGTCTGGGGCCTACATAGATGCTATTACCACTGGGAAGTCTTGGGCCTATGTAGATGCAATACACTGGGTAGTCTGGGGCCTATATAGATGGCAATACCACTGGTTAGTATGGGGCCTACATAGATGCTATTACCACTGGGAAGTCTGGGCTGTGTAGATGCCAATACCACTGGGTAGTTGGGGCCTACATATATGCTATTATCATCACTGGGTAGTCTGGGGCCTATATAGATGCTATTACCACTGGTTAGTCTGGGGCCTACATAGATGCTATTACCACTGGAAGTCTGGGGCCTATGTAGATTGCAATACCACTGGGTAGTCTGGGGCCATGTAGATGCCAATACCACTGGGTAGTCTGGGGCCTACATAGATGCTATTTACCACTGGGAAGTCTGGGGCCTACATAGATGCTATTACCACTGGGTAGTCTGGGGCCTATGTAGATGGCAATACCACTGGTTAGTCTGGGGCCTACATAGATGCTATTACCACTGGGTAGTCTGGGGCTATATAGATGCTATTACCACTGGTTAGTCTGGGGCCTACATAGATGCTATTACGGCTGGGTAGTCTGGGGCCTATGTAGATGCTATTACCACTGGGAAGTCTGGGGCCTATGTAGATGCTATTACCACTGGGAAGTCTGGGGCCTACATAGTGGCCATTAACTAGCCTGACATGCGGAGAAACCTACTACTAATTTACAGTAGATTCAGACACATTTGGTGAGCATGGAGGAATATCTGGCACTTGAACGTTTTCAAAGAAACAAGCTAAAGGCAAAGACTTTTGTCTGAGGGGGGAATAGAGTGGAGAGTGACAACCACTGTAACGTGTGCACTATGAGTCGGGAAGTTCAGGGAGTGAGCGTTTTAATAAATAAAAGAAACAATGAACCGACATGAAAACAGAGTCAATAACACCTGATGAAAGAACCAAGGGGAGTGACAGATATAGGGAAGCTAATCAAGGAGGTGATGGAGTCCATGTGAGTCATGAGGCGCAGGTGCACAAGATGATGGTGACAGGTGTGCGGGATAATCAGCAGCCTGATGACCTAGAGGCCGGAGAGGGAGTATAAATGACAACCACGGCCTCTTGCAGAGAAGAGTGAGAGTGAGTGAGAGTGAAAGAGTGAGAGAGAGAGAGGGGCAGGCGGAAATACTGACTACATGTTCTTGCTTTTTTCAGCTCAGCTAACCAAATCTTGTTACTCATACACAGAGTATCTGAAAGACATGTTAGCTAATTCATGTGTAGCCTACTGTACAGTATGTGTCTTCAGCCACATTATACGAGATAAAAATGCACCCGGAGTGTCCTGAGCTTCGTTTCAGATGAGGAGTGCATCAGTATGCTGGCTGACAGACATATGTGCTCTATGCTATGATATTCTCTCCAAGCTTGTAATTGAGGACAGAAAAACTCACCGCCCGAGCCACAGCCCTCTGGATAACTCCCTGCATGAGGTCATTCTGCTTATGTGAGGCCAGCTACTGTACTAGTCAATGGAGAAACTAGTCCTTTCAACCCAGTTTTACCCTGTCACAGCCTATTGAAATAAAGCTTAGCTTTGCAAATGTCGAAGTTCACAAATCATGGCCATTGCACAATACACTTTGTGGGTTTTTGAGAATTCCGTTTTGGCTAATCCTGACACATCCAACTTTCTTGATAACTTTGCTGCCAGTGAGGGTAGCTGTCATAGGAAGACCGACCTGTTATTCATTTATTTTCCCATTTCGAGAGCTTGGGACCCTGATTGGTTTGAATGGTGTCATACATTTCTTTATTGTATTATTATTTTCTTAACAAAATTAATTGGGGCATTTAGAGTACTATATACTGTAGGTAGAGAACATTGAAATGTACAGGGCTATGTCAATAACTCAATATTGACAAAAATGCAGATATCTTATAGTCCCAAGCTCTCGATTTGTCACCAGGGAATGATACAAAATACTACAGACATGAAACTTTAGGCATTATTGCAAACAGTGTGTGGCTGAGCTCCAGCTTTGGAACTCAATATTATGCATGCAGACCAATGGAGAGACAGTGGGAGAGATGGATGTGCTAGTACCTCTTTGTGAATGTCTATCTGAACTCTCATTGGTCTATTCATTAAAGCTGGCCTGTTTTTATAGTGGCTACAGAATTAGCGTGAGCCTCAATGGCAAGTTAGCTTAAAGGGGCAGTCTGGGATTGGTACATCCACTTTTCGACTTCTGATTGAATTATATAGCCATTGGTTCTTGAAGAACATAACTTATAAATGCCTCATGAGCTAAGTTCAACTGTCCTACCCCACCTGAACCCAAAACATCTCTGCATGTTTTATCAGACGAACATATTCCGTAGGTGCAAATGATGAAATGAAAAGTTCTTCAATTTACTTTGAAGGACTTTATTATTTTTATTTATTTTTATTTATTTTTGTACATATTCTATCTGTTCTCTACGGTGTGTTTTTACTAAATGATTTGCATTTGTTTGAATCATAAATAATTGAATGTTGCGAGGTAACTCGCAATAATCTACCCTTGCGAGACATCAGTCACGGATATGAGAAGAGCATCAGCAAAGTCTGTAAACCAAAGTACAATCTGGAGAAGGAACTTAGTATTTGCATGTAGACAAGCTCTCGAAATGCAACAAGATAATGGAAGTGCTGCTTGGCTTTGTTAACTTTTGATTGCTTTCACTAATCCATCTTTGTCCTGCGGTTCGTCTCTTGACAGCTTCATAATTTATTTACTCCTTCCTGCGTCACAGGTGCAAGAGTCCAGCATCTGGGGAGATGAGCAATGCACTCAGTCGGTCCCTCCACGTAACCATCACCTGCTATTCCGTTGCTATGCTAATGTACAGTCCTCCACACAACAATACATAAATCCTCATTCTCATCCCAATGCCAATCCCGTATGAATAAATCATTAAGGTAAATCATTATATGTACCAATAGGTACACTAGATTGAAAACGTATAAATACACAAGTGCCTGCCTTTTTTCATCTGATAATTTCTCATCCCACTAGAAAGGATGGCATTCTTTTGTTAGAATTGCTGTTACATGAGGTATCTAGTATAACACGTTAAAGGTGTAATGAGCAGGTGAGAGTGGGAGACTCCTATATGAAACAGTCATTGTGAATCTCACATTCTCAGGAGTGTGTATCGGCATTCTTTGCTCGACTGAGCGCTGGATTTACTAGGCCATGTAGTCACACTGAAGACATCCATCTCTCCCTCACCTCCGGCATGGTGAATACTTTCAAGTAATCAGCCCACGCCATTGGTCCCTCATTAATAATGCAGCGCCCCTGCAGCCAATCAATCAACTCATTTATGCCCTGAAGAAAAATTACTGCCAAAAACCTGCCAATCTCTGCTAGCCAAAAGGACACGGATGACAATAAGCAAACACCCTGGGAACCCTGTAGGTAAAGTAAGCCACTGTGTAATTGAGTACTATATATACTATTCGGTATATGTGACAATAAAATCATTTTCAGTATCTTTAGCTGGGATTTGAGCAGCCATGAGAGGTTTGGTATGTATGATTGATTAATTATTTAAATAGAGCTGGAAACAGTTTTACTGTGACAGGGAAAAGTGTTCTGATTTGATATCATCTTCTTTGAAAGTAAAGTTGGACCCAATCTTAAAAAGCGCGCCCAGAGAGGAATACGTCAAGAACGCAAAAAGTTACATTGAAAATCAACCCAATTATAGTTGTAGCTTGCCCCAAAAGTTCTAGTGTAACTTTTTCCTAAGTTGGAATTAACCTGTCATCGATATGCAGCCACTAGGCAAGACCACTTGCATCTAATTTTGGGGAGGACCACAAAATGACGTCCAGAAAGTGCTTGACAGGATGGTATGACTTGGTTTGGCCTGCTGGACAACATGAAACATTGGGTGCATCTGATTGGAACCTAGCATTATGAACAGCTTAAATGACAGGTTGTGTAACCGACAAACTGAGAAACAAGTTAATTTCCCAGACAACTCATATTACCCTACACTGGTAGTAGGTTTTAAAATAGGGCTAGAGTTAAACAGACAATATATATATATATATCTCTAGTGTAGGCCTATGGTATTGGGAGGGGTTCTTTGGGAGGATGTGTGGTAATTTATTGTAATTATGCCCCATGGCTGAGCAGCGACAAGATGAACACACTGAAATATAATCTCAGTGAATATCTTCCGATCTCCTGGTCATGTTCTCAATAAGAGCCTGCTATGCAGATGGATAAAGCCAAACTTTTGTCAGCGTCAATCTATCTTAGGCCCTCCTGGTGTCACACCCTGATCTGTTTCACCTGTCTTTGTGCTTGTCTCCACCCCCCTCCAGGTGTCGCCCATCTTCCCCATTATCCCCAGTGTATTTAGACCTGTGTTTTCTGTTTGTCTGTTGCCAGTTTGTTTTGTTCGTCAAGCCTAACAGTGGTTTTCCCCTTGCTCCTGGCTGTTTCTAGTTTTGACCTTTCTCCCTGCCCTGAGCCTGCCTGCTGTTTCTGTACCTTGTCACACAACCCTGGATTATTGACTTCTGCCTGCCCTGACCCCGAGACTGCCTGCCGTTCTGTACCTTTTGGACTCTGATCTGGATTACTGACCTCTGCCTGTCGTTTTGCCTGCCACCTGTTCTAGTAATAAACTTTTGTTACTTCGACATTGTCTGCATCTGGGTCTTCCCTGAAACGTGATACCTGGTGCTGTTTTTTGTTCAAGTCGTTGAGGACAGTTTAGCTCTTCCTCCTCAAAAGCTATTACTACTGTCACTGGATCATCACTCTGTCTGTATCATGGTGCTGACACCTCTCCATGCCTCTTTCTCACTCTCTCAAGGTCACCTCCTCTTTTTCTTTCATCCCCATGTCATGTCCTCCTGACATCTTCACAAAAGCCTGAATGTCCAGCTGTGTGAAGACAGACATTTCCCTTGGACACCTACTACACTTAAAAATAAAGGTGCAAGTTAAAACCAAATAAGTTCTTGAGAGCGATGCCATAGGGGAACCATTCTAAGGTCTCTGAAGAACCATAAATGTGATAGTTCTTTGAAGAACCATGCAAAAATCCATATCCACAAATGTTTTGGCACTCCTGGACTGGAAATTAATAGCCCTGTTGTAGGGTTTTAAGCCTTATTAGCTTTTTCCCAGGGTGCTTTTTGAGTGAATTTTAACATTACTAGTACTACCCCCAGCTGTGTTTGCTAGTGACAGAGACATGGTTTTTCAGTCCTGTGGCCTTTCCCAAGTGAGATCTGAACTGAATATTTTGTCATTAATATGTAACTTTTTGGGCAAACCTACCGAATTCATATGTGCTATAGATTTTTCATTTAACCTTTATTTAACTATGCAAGTCAGTTAAGAACAAATTCTTATTCACAATGACAGCCTACTGGGGAACAGTGGGTTAACTGCCTTGTTCAGTGGCAGAATGACAGATTTCTACCTTGTCAACCCAGGGATTTAATCCAGCAACCTTTTGGTTACTGGCCAAACTGTCACGACTTCCGCCGAGGTCGGTCCCTCTCCTTGTTCGGGTGGCGTTCGGCGGTCGACGTCACCGGCTTTCTAGCCACCGCCGATCCACTTTTCATTTTCCATTTGTCCTGTCTTTGTTTTATCACACCTTGCTCCACTCAACCAATTACTTGTTTATTATTTAACCCTCTTATCCCCATGTTGTATTTGTGAGTGATTGTTATTTGTTATGTGGATATTTGTCAGGCGTTGCACTTTTGTTTTAGACCGTGTTTTGGCACTAGTATGTGTTATGTGCTGTCATTTGTTAACCGGTATTAAAGTGCGCCTGTTTATTATGCTCCGCTCTCCTGCACTTGACTTCGCCTCCCATATAAACGCCTTACACCAACGCTCTACCCACTAGGCTACCTGCCGCCCCAAAAAATAGATCAGTCATTCTCATCAAAAGCAAGTCTAAGAAAAAGAAGATATCTTCTATGTGCACCATTTCTGTTAAGTAAAGTTTTGTTTTTGACTATTTTACTTTCGGTTTTGTACAACAGCTTCAAACAGCTGAAAGTACAATATTTGGTTATGGAAAATAATGTATATTTCACGGTGGTTTAGATGGTACAATGATTCTCTACACCAGGTATTCCCAAACTGGGTTACTTGTACCCCCAGGAGTATGCGCAATGCCGTCGGGGGTACGCCAAATAAAAACATTCTTCACATTTTCAAACAGTCCATTTATATTTTCCAACGGGGCTATAAATATGGGTGAGGTTTTTTTCTCACCTGAGAAGCCTCGTTTCACTGCCAATTTTTTTTTTTCATTATCTAGGGTTCAGCAAAATAACAACACAATGTCAAACACAGGTAGCCTAGTCAAATCATTAACATCCAATCACATTAACCGTTACTCTCTCACGGGAATTCCACTAACGGTCCATATGTAGCCAAATGTAGCTGCTGCTCATTCCATTTGCTCGAAAATTGATAAATAGTTTAAAAAGTAAGGCCTGCGTCCTTAGAGACACATACCAGCTCTACTAGTAGTACTACTACATTACTACCAGCAGTACTACACCTGTACCTGTCGACGACACAAGTTGTTCTGCTTCCACGAGCACATCCAATGCTAGCATCAGTAATTCTAGATTTGTTGTTAGTCCAGCTAGCATGGACACTGACAGCTGTGAATCTGATGCAGCCGAAGAGCTACTGCCCCCTTACCCGGGAAAGCACTGAACAACAGACAGGGACTTTGGACCATCGAAGAGGCGCAAATATGATGAGAACTACATTGATTTGGGGTTCACTTATATTGGGAGTAGTGCCTTTCTTCAGCTACAGTGTGTTATATGTGCAAAAGTACTATCTGACAACTCGATGAAACCTTCACTCTTGCGCAGACATTTAGAAACAAAACATGCCAGTTTGAAAAATAAACCATGGGAGTTTTTGGAGCGAGAATTAAGATGACTTTCGAGTAGTAAGACATGTATAAAAGCAACAGATACCATTAATAAGAAGGGGCTAGAAGAGTCTTATATGGTTAGCTACCGAGTGGCTAGGACAGGCAAGCCCCATACTGTGGTGGAGGACTTCATTCTTCCTGCTGCTGCGGATATGGCTGGGACATTGCTGGCGGAAAAGGCCCAAAAAAACTACAGACAATGCCTTCATCAAACACTGTTTCATGACGCATCAGTGACATGGCAGGAGATGTTTTGAAACAGTTACCTCTTCGCATACAAGCCAGTGAATTCTATGCATTACAGCTGGATGAGTCAACAGATGTGGCGGGCCTGGCACAGCTCCTGGTATATGTCTGTTACGTTAATGGGGGGTCAATTAAGGAAGACATCCTCTTCTGCAATCCACTGGAAACCAGGACAACAGGAGAGGATATTTTTTAAGTACTGGACAGCTTTGTGACATCAAATGGACTTTGGTGGTCAAGGTGTGTTAGTATCTGTACTGATGGCGCTCGTGAAAGCAGTTGCTCCCGAAGCAACTTGGGTACACTGCAGCATCCACCGAGAGGCTCTTGCTGCCAAGGGAATGCCTGACAGCTTGAAAGACGTTTTGGACACTACAGTGAAAATGGTTAACTTTGTTAAAAGTATGGCCCCTGAACACTCGTATATTTTCTGCACTATGCAATGATATGGGCAGCAACCATGTAATGCTTTTACAACATACAGAAGTGCGCTGGTAATCAAGGGGCAAAGTATTGACACATTTTTTTAAATTGAGAGACAAGCTTAAAGTTTTCTTTACTGACCATAATTTTCACTTGTCTGACCGCTTGCATGATGTTGAGTTTCTCACACAACTGGCCTAACTGGGTGATGTATTTTCTCGCCTGAATATACTGAATCTAGGATTACAGGGACTCTCCGCAACTATATTCAATGTGCGGGACAAAATTGAGGCTATGATTAAGAAGTTGGAGCTCTTCTCTGTCTGCATTAACAAGGACAACACACAGGTCTTTCCATCATTGTATTATTTTTTGTGTGCAAATGAACTCAAGCTTACGGACAATGTCAAATGTGATATCGCGAAGCACCTGAGTGAGTTGGGTGCACAATTACGCAGGTACTTTCCCGAAACGGATGACACAAACAACTAGATTCATTATTTCTTTCATGCCCTGCCTCCAGTCCACTTACCAATATCTGAACAAGAGAGCCTCATTGAAATTGCAACAAGCAGTTCTGTGAAAATTGAACAGAAGCCACTGCCAGATTTCTGGATTATCCTGCCTTGGCAAATCACACTGTTAAGACACTGATGCCCTTTGCAACAACGTACCTATGTGAGAGTGATTTTCACCCCTCACTAGCATGAAAACTAAATACAGGCACAGACTGTGCGTGTAAAATTATTTAAGACTGAGACTCTCTCTCCAATACAACCCAACATTGCGGAGTCAAGCACACCCTTCTCATTAACCTGTGATGAGTTATTCACAATTTTCGATTAACAAATAAGGTTTTTATATGTAAGATGGCAAAAAAAATAGCAAAATTATTGATTATTGTTATTTATGCCCTGGTCCTATAAGAGCTCGTTATCACTTCCAACGAGCCAGGTTGTGACAAAAACTCACACCCATTCTTATGTATAATAAATGTATCGTATAGTGTGTGGCAGGCTTACAATGACGGCAAAAAACAACATTTGAGAATGCGCTGACCCTGGTGCTAGAGGGGGAACCACTGCTCTACACTATACCTGCTTGTTTTGTCACATAAACTGAAATTTGGCAAATTATTAGAATTTTAGCAACCAGGAAATAGCTGAGCGATTTCTGCATAGTGCATCTTCAAGACAATACATGACCAAAAGTATGGGACACCTGTTCGTCGAACATCTCATTCCAAAATCATGGGCATTAATATGGAGTTGGTCCCCCCTTTGCTGCTATAACAGCCTCCACTCTACTGGGAAGGTTTTCCACTAGATGTTGGAACATTGGTGTTGGGACTTGCTTCCATTCAGCCACAGAAGCATTAGTGAGGTCATCAATTATGTTTGATGGAGTTGAGGTCAGGGCTCTGTGCAGGCCAGTCAAGTTCTTCCACACCTATCTCAACAAACCATTTCTGTATGGACCTCGCGTTTGTGCACAGGTGCATTGTCATACTGAAGCAGAAAAGGGCCTTCTCCAAACTGTTGCCACAAAGTTGGAAGCACAGAATCATCAAGAATGTCATTGTATGCTATAGCGTTAAGATTTCCCTTCACTGGAACTAAGGGGCCTAGCCCGAACCATGAAAAACACCCCCAGACCATTATTCCTCTTCCCCCAAACTGTACAGCGGGCACTATGCATTTGGGCAGGTAGTGTTCTCCTGGCATCCGCCAAACCCAGATTGTGAGATGGTGAAGCGTGATTCATCACTCCAATTGCGGCGAGCTTTACACCACTCCAGCCGACGCTTGGCATTGTGCATGGTGATCTTAGGCTTGTATGTTCGGCCATGGAAACCCATTTCATGAAGCTCCTGACAAACAGTTATTGTGCTGAAGTTGCTTCCAGAGGCAGATTGGAACTCAGTAGTGAGTTTTGCAACTGAGGACAGTCGATTTTTACTCGCTACGCGATTTAGCACTCTGGGTGTCCCATTCTGTTAACTTTGTGTGGCCTACCACTGCGCGGCTAAGCCGTTGTTGCTCCGAGATGTTTCCACTTCACAAAAACAGCACTTACAGTTGACCATGGCAGCTTTAGCAGGGCAGAAATTTTACGAACTGACTTGTTGGAAAGGTGGCACGTTTGAAAGTCACTGAGCTCTTTCTTCAGTCAGGCCAATCTACTGTTACTGTTTGTCTATGGAGATTGCATGACTGTGTGCTCGATTGTATACGCCTGTCAGCAACAGGTGTGGCTGAAAGAGCCAAATCTACTAATTTAAAGTGGTGTCCACATACTTTTATATATACAGTATAGCGTATTTCTTAAGTACATTATTTGAGGGCCTAGTTTTAACCAATACAGAGGCCTGAAACTCATATTTTCCAGGTCACATCAGGCCTGCAAGTCACATTATGCTGGCTTGCAAAGTGATGTGTAATTCCTATTGGAATCCAGCCAGAATGGGATTACCCAACATTTAGAATTTTTATTCACCCGTAACCTGCAATCAGAATGACTGCTAGGGTTGAGAAAACTAAGATATGAGACTGCTTTGAACTGGAACCACCATTTAAGTAACATGTTCAATAAGTAGAAGTAACAGATTGGAATAGTTTTGAAAAATATACAGTTGAAGTCGAAGGTTTACATACACCTTAGCCAAATATGTTTAAACTCCGTTTTCACAATTCCTGACATTTAATCCTAGTAAACATTCCCTGTCTTAGGTCAGATAGGATCACCACTTTATTTTAAGAATGTGAAATGTCAGAATAATAGTAGAGAGAATGATTTACTTCAGCTTTTATTACTTTCATCACATTCCCAGTGGGTCAGAGGTTTACATACACTCAATTAGTATTTGGTAGCATTGCCTTTAAATTGTTTAACTTGGGGCAAACATTTCAGGTAGCCTTCCACAAGCTTCCCACAATACGTTGGGTGAATTTTGGCCCATTCCTCCAGACAGAGCTGGTGTAACTGAGTAAGGTTTGCAGGCCTCCTTGCTCACACACACTTTTTCAATTCTGCCCACACATTTTCTATAGGACTGAGGTTAGGGCTTTGCGATAGTCAAGGTATTGGAGTGGCTTTGTTGTCCTGAAGCCATTTGCCACAACTTTGGAAGTATGCTTAGGGTCATTGTCCATTTGGAAGACGCATTTGCGACCAAGCTTTAACTTACTGACTGTAACGGTTTTCTTCTTGGGATGAAGGAGAGGACCAAAATGCAGCGTAGCCAGTGCTCAACATGTTTAATTAAACAATAACCGTGAACACTTAACAAATAACAAAATAACAAACCGTGAAAACCGAGACAGACCTATCTGGTGCAGAACACAAACACAGAGACAGGTAACAAACACCCACAAAAGCCTACTGCCTATGGCTACCTTAAATATGGCTCCCAATCAGAGACAAATGAATGACAGCTGTCTCTGATTGAGACCCAATCTAGGCAGCCATAGACATAACTAGACAACCTAACAAACACTATCCCATACACATACAACACCCATAGACTAACCAAACACACACAACATACAATGCCCACCCCAACTCACGCCCTGACCAACTAAACATAATCAAAATAACATAAAAATAGGTCAGGAACGTGACATAACCCCCCCTAAGTGCGTACTCCGCAACGCACCACCAAAAGTCTAGGGGAGGGTCTGGGTGGGCATCTGTCCACGGTGGTGGCTCCGGCTCTGGACGCTGTCCCACACCACCATAGTCACTCCCGCTTCCGTATCCCCCACCCAATGACCACCCCCAACTAACCCACCTAACTGAAGGGGCAGCATCGGGATAAGGGGCAGCAGCTCCGGGATAAGGGGCAGCAGCTCCGGGTGAGGGACTCGGCAGGTCCGGGCTGAGGGACTCCGGCAGTCGGGCTGAGGGACTCCGGCAGGTCCGGGCTGAGGGACTCCGGCAGGTCCGGGCTGAGGGACTCCGGCAGGTCCGGGCTGAGGGACTCCGGCAGGTCCGGGCTGAGGGACTCCGGCAGGTCCGGGCTGAGGGACTCCGGCAGGTCCGGGCTGAGGGACTCCGGCAGGTCCGGGCTGAGGGACTCCGGCAGGTCCGGGCTGAGGGACTCCGGCAGGTCCGGGCTGAGGGACTCCGGCAGGTCCGGGCTAGGGACTCCGGCAGGTCCTGGCTGAGGACTCGGCAGGTCCTGGCTGGACGGCTCTGGCAGGTCCTGGCTGGACGGCTCTGGCTGCCTGGCTGGACGCTCTGGCTGGTCCTGGCTGGACGGCTCTGGCTGGTCCTGGCTGGAACGGCTCTGGCTGATCCGGTCTGGCGGAAGGCTCTGGCTGATCCGGTCTGGCGGAAGGCCTCTGGCTGATCCGGTCTGGCCGAAGGCTCTGGCTGATCCGGTCTGGCCGAAGGCTCTGGCTGATCCGGTCTGGCCGAAGGCTCTAGCGGCTCCTTGTCTGGCGGACGGCTCTAGCGGCTCCTGTCTGGCGGACGGCTCTGTAGGCTCATGGCAGACGGGCGGCTTTGCAGGCTCATGGCAGACGGGCGGCTTTGCAGGCTCATGGCAGACGGACAGTTCAGACGGCGTTGGGCAGACAGGCAGTTCAGGCCGCTGGCAGACGGGCAGTTCAGGCGCCGCTGGGCAGACGGGCAGTTCAGGCGCCGCTGGGCAGACGGCAGTTCAGGCGCCGCTGGGCAGACGGGCAGTTCAGGCGCCGCTGGGCAGACGGGCAGTTTCAGGCGCCGCTGGGCAGACGGGCAGTTCAGGCGCCGCTGGGCAGACGGCAGACTCTGGCCGGCTGAGACGCACTGTAGGCCTGGTGCGTGGTACCGGAACTGGAGGTACCGGGCTAAGGACACGCACCTTCAGGCTAGTGCGGGGAACAACAACAGGGCACACTGGACTCTCGTGGCGCACTCTAGGCCTGGTGCGTGGTACCAGAACTGGAGGTACCGGGCTGAGGGCACGCACCTTAGGGCGAGTGCGGGGAGAAGGAACAGTGCGTACCGGGCTCTGGAGACGCACAGGAGGCTTGGTGCGTGGTGCCGGAACTGGAGGCACTGGGCTGGAGACACGCACCATAGGGAGAGTGCGTGGAGGAGGAACAGGGCTCTGGAGATGCACTGGAAGCCTGGTGCGTGGTGTAGGCACTGATGGTATTGAGCTGGGTGGGAAGGTGGCGCCGGATATACCGGACCGTGAAGGAGGACACGTGCTCTTGAGCACCGAGCCTCCCCAACCTTACCAGGTTGAATGGTCCCCGTAGCCCTGCCAGTGCGGCGAGGTGGAATAGCCCGCACTGGGCTATGCAGGCGAACCGGGGACACCACCTGTAAGGCTGGTGCAATGTACGCCGGCCCGAGGAGACGTACTGGAGGCCAGATACGTTGGGCCGGCTTCATGGCATCCAGCTCGATGCCAACCTAGCCCTCCCAGTGCGGCAAGGTGGAATAGCCCGCACTGGGCTAAGCACGCGTACTGGGGACACCGTGCGCTTTACCGCATAACACGGTGTCTGACCAGTACGACGCCCTCTCCCTCCACGGCAAGCCCGGGGAGTTGGCTCAGGTATCCAACCCGGCTTCGCCACACTCCCCTTTAGCCACCCCCCAAGAAATTTTTGGGTGAGCCTCTCGGGCTTCCAGCCTCTCTTACGTGCTGCCTCCTCAATCCACCGCTCCTGGGCTGTGGCTGCCTCCTTCTCCGAGAGCGGCGATTCTCTCAACCCTTCCCCAGGGTCCTTTTCCGTCCATGATCTCCCAAGACCATTCCTCCTGTGTCCAGTAGTCCTGTGTACTGGGCCGCTGCTGCTCCCCGTTGCTACGCTGCTTGGTCCGGGTTTGGTGGGTGTTTCTGTAACGTTTTTTCTTCTTGGGATGAAGGAGAGCCAAAAATGCAGCGTAGCCAGTGCTCAACATGTTAATTAAACAATAACCGTGAACACTTAACAAATAACAAAATAACAAACCGTGAAAACCGAGACAGTCCTATCTGGTGCAGAACAAACACAGAGACAGGAAACAAACACCCACAAAAGCCTACTGCCTATGGCTACCTTAAATATGGCTCCCAATCAGAGACAAATGAATGACAGCTGTCTCTGATTGAGACCCAATCTAGGCAGCCATAGACATAACTAGACAACCTAACAAACACTATCCCATACACATACAACACCCATAGACTAACCAAACACACACAACATACAATGCCCACCCCAACTCACGCCCTGACCAACTAAACATAATCAAAATAACATAAAAATAGGTCAGGAACGTGACACTGACTGATGTCTTGAGATGTTGTTTCAATAAATCCACATAATTTTGCTTCCTCATGATGACATCTATTTTGGGAAGTGCACCAGTCCCTCCTGCAGCAAAGCACCCCCACAACACGATAATGCCACCCCCGTGCTTCATGGTTGGGAGGGTGTTCTTTATGGCCAAACAGTTCTATTTTTGCTTCATCAGACTAGAGGACATTTCTCCAAAAAGTACGATCTTTGTCGCCATGTGCAGTTGCAAACCGTAGTCTTGCTTTTTTTATGGCGGGTTTGGGAGCAGTGGCTTCTTCGTTGCCGAGCGGCCTTTCAGGTTATGTCGATATAGGACTCGTTTTGCTGTGGATATAGATACTTTTGCACCTGTTTCCTCCAGCATCTTCACAAGGTCCTTTGCTGTTGTTCTGGGATTGACTTGCACTTTTTGCACCAAAGTATGTTCATCTCTAGGAGACAGAACGAGTCTCCTTCCTGAGCGGTATGATGGTTGCGTGGTCCCATGGTGTTTATACTTGCGTAGTATTTTTTGTACAGATTCATGTGGTACCTTCAGGCGTTTGGAAATTGCTCCCAAGGATGAACCAGACTTGTGGAGGTCTACAAAAAAAATTCTGAGGTCTTGGCTGATTTCTTTTGATTTTCCCATGATGTCAAGCAAAGAGGCACTGAGTTTTAAGGTAGGCCTTGAAATCCATCCACAGGTACACCTCCAATTGACTCAAATTATGTCAATTAGCCTATCAGAGGCTTCTAAAGCCATGACATCCTTTCCCGGAATTTTCCAAGCTGTTTAAAGGCACAGTCAACTTAGTGTATGTAAACTTCTGACCCACTGGAATTGTGATACAGTGAATTGTAAGTGAAATAATCTGTATGCAAACAATTGTTGGAAAAATGACTGGTGTCATGCACAAAGTAGATGTCCTAACCGACTTACCAAAACTATAGTTTGTTAACAAGAATTTGTGGAGTGGTTGAAAAACGAGTTTTAATGACTCTATCCTAAGTGTACGTAAACTTCCGACTTCAACTGTATGTTATTTATATTTGAGTAGCTTGAGATTAATAAATGAATCAATGTACCTGCAGTAGAGTATGCTGGGAAATATGATAATGATGGGCATGGTTTTGGTTCAACTCTAGTTATTATTTTACACCACTGAGTGTTAATTTAACTCTTTCCATTGTTAATTTTACTCTTGAATCAACACTGAAAAATCAACACTAGCTAACACTGGCCAATTTAATGGGTGCTATGAAAGGGACACGTCTGCAGGCTTCCATACATTTCAAGAACTTTTTAGAATTCTGAAGAACCGTAGATGCCACATCAAGAACCCGACATTTAACTCAAAGGTTATTTATTGGGCAAGAGTTCTCCAAGGAACCTCTGGAGCTGAGGAAGAACCATTTAAGAATGTTTATTTTTTCCAGCGTAGGCATCTGCACCTGCACTGTACTTGACAGTGGAAACCACAAAATGTGGAAACCACAAAATGAAAAAGACAAATTCTCCAATGGCAGGTTCATAGATACACTTCTGTGCTGAGGGATTTTCCTGGCCGCTTGTCTCTTTCAATATAGATTTCTTTACTCATACTTTCTCACCACTCTTGCATATGGAGCCAGGGGACGGGAGAGGTGGTGTCGGAGGAACAGAAGCAGATGACTGCAGAATTCGACCATCTGGCTTCTTCTGCTGCTGTATATAGCAGGGGAGTAGGGAAGAGTGATGAACGTCCCTCCATCCCTCGTCTCTCACCAGCCTGGCTGTCAGTGGCACGACGTCTCTTTCACTATAAAATAGTGCTGTTACGAGACTTGTTTGGGAACATGGCTCCATCCATTTAGATGAGCTTTGAAACGGATGCAGCATCTCCACCTGTCTTTATGAGTATGCCAAGTCCTGTCATGTGTAACTGTCACCCAAGGATACTAGATACATTTTTTGAATAATACAAAATAATATGTTGTGGTCAGGTGGTTGTTTACTCTAGAATCAAGCTTCTTGTGAAATGTGTATTCTTTCCATTGGACCAGACAAACATCAGTTTGTATAGAAGGCAGTGGTGTCTGGTGTACGCAACAATAAAGGTGTGCAAGTGCCCTTACCTATAATCATATTTAGAAGGCCAAAAGCAGAACCAGCCTTGTCACTGCAAGAAACAATGCCCTTGTTAAAAGTTAAAAGTTTTTCCACAGAAAGTCACCACAGTGTCTCGAAAGTCGAGAAAAAAGTAATCTTAAGCTGAAAAGTGCCTTTGCACTGTGCCAGAGGTGTAGATAGCACGAGCTGGGTGGGAGGGTTAGAGGATGGATAAGAGAAAGTCTATGGTACAGTATAATGCTTGGCTTATCTGAAAAACTCATAGGGCAAGGATTCTTCTGCCACTCTGGTCTCCTGTCAATTTCTTATCAGGCAAAGTACCCTTAGCAGTATCCTCGAGACAGTGATATGGGGATATTTGAGGTGATAGAAAAAACGTAATGACTCTAAAGCTTCACATTGGTTATATCTAGCTTCTTTACAACAGCCTTTTACGGTACTGCCAGTTCCACGGCTCAGTTGGTAGGGCATGGCACTTGCAACACCAGGATTGTGGGTTTGATACATAAAATGTATGCACGTGTGACTGTAATGTCGCTTTAGATTAAAGCGCCTGCTAAATTACATATATTATTATGTCACAGAGGCCATTATAGTTACTACATGTAAACAACACTAATGAGAAATCAAAGATTTGTGTTTGAGCAAATCAACCCAGGATGGGGCTCCTCCGCAAGACAATAGACCTTGTTTTCTCTGTCTGTCGGTCTCTGTTTATCTCTCTCTGTCTCTGTCTCTCTCTCTCACTCTCGCCAATACTATTGGTCTGACAACTCAACCATGATGGCTGTTTTAAAAGCCTTCAAATGTCTTCCAGACATGAAACCAAAGTGGTCGTCGTAGTAGCCATATGACAGCGCGTCGTTATGGTTTCCTAAATCCTCATAATGATAGACTACTGAGTCTGTCGTCCAGGAACTGCCTCTCCCCGTCCCGTCCCTTCTGTCTGTCTGTTGGCTAGCCAGCTGGCCAGTTTCCCTCACTCCAGAAAAACAACACAAGCTCTGAGGTCTCGCTACTGTAGTATGGCAGGCCCTTAATGGGCAGAAACACCTCATTAGGTTACGCTATTGGCTCGTCCCGTTAAACAACTCCATTTCGACCAGAATGGGGTCAAGTCCAGTTTAGGCTGACATGGCTATGTTGTGTAGTTTAATCAGTCAGTTGCCAGCACAGTAAATGCTTTCAGTTGGAAATCTTTTTTTCATTTTCATTTCTGAACACGTCATCCTGCTTCGTTTGTGCTTGGTTAGCAATTGAGGACAAGCCACGAGGGTTGAAACATGAGGAACAGGCTTCAGACAGAGATACAGCAGCTCTGTTTCCTAGAGTCACAGAAGTGCAGCTAGCCTGCAAGCTTCGCCAGCTACACAAACGAACGAAGCAAGAAAGAGGATTTAACACGACTGCACAGACAGACAGGTTAAGCTGACAGGCCGCTGACAGGGACTGTAACGTTTCACTTTCAAAATCAAAAAGTAATCAACTCTTAAAAGCATATATGTCCTGATTTATGTACTGCATGTGTATTGCTCCCAAGAGGAAACAGAATTTGTAAGGATATTTTTATTTACTTTAGAGTCAGAGACGCATTCATGATAGGAGGGTCAGAGATACTGTAGGCTTTCAGGTTTCATGGGGAAAATACATTTCTCTATGGCTTTTAAATTGGTGATGCTCTCGGAATGTAAACAAATGGAAGAAAGGGAAATTATGCTAATGAAGGCACTGAGTGGCCTCTCCCATTAGGGCTGTTGATATAAAAGGCAAACCACTTTGAGCACAGCCACAAACACAAACACAAACCCCATAGACAGGGATATGTAGTACTGTTTGTCCTCTTCACCAATTAGAATGGCAGTCATGTTCACGTTTAGACTCAAAAGCAACTCCGTGTCAACCATATCTAGATATAACTACAGTACGGAAAAGAAAAAGGATTTTTTTTTTCAGATAGAAAAATATCAACATGCATTTTAGACTTTTTAGACCAAAACATTCTAATGTGCATCATACTCTCTCACTTTTATATGAGCAATAATGTAATGCTCAGCTCAAATGAGTGGTGGTATGAATATAGTTTACATTTTAGTGCTATATTCTGTGTGATTCAGCGATCATGCCTGAGTCTTGTGGTCTTATCTTAATTAGTGACTGCCGCTCTGCTTTATTGGCATGAAGGATTCCATTTTCACCGCAGACGTGACTTGTCCTCAGGCGTAAATTGACAATGCCCCCTCATTTCCTCTCCAGTCAAGTTCCATTAATACCAATCGGAATGATCCATGCCGCCCCATATGCAAACAGAGAGCAGCTCGCTTACTCTATCACCAGTGGGTAAATATGAACAACGACAGCCGCCGAGGAGGAATCTGATGGCCGGGTATTATTCTGCCAAGGTGAAAGTGACCCATTGGGAACAATAGGTATGCCATCAGCTTTACACCTTGTCAATAGATAATGAACATTTAATTTAAATTACCTTTTTTGTCCCTGTATCCTCTGTACCCTTGTCTGTTCAAGGACACCCATACAAAGATTTTGTTTTGTGTGGTTGTTGGTTCAGCTTTCTGTAACTTTGTAGCAAGTACGGTCTGCATGTGTAGGTGCATGTTGTGTCATGATTGCAAGGTGTCCCGATATCTTTTCCAGCTGTCCATTATCTGGTTTTAATGTCCATTCTAAAATGCCCTTCCAGCCAATCAGAAACGAGTATTCAACAATGTCGTAAGACTATAATAATGACTATATTATCTCTCTATACTGTAGCACACAGCTATAGCAAACACACTGTATAACAGTGATCCAGCTCCCCACTAGAATAGTTCCTAACTGATGGCGGCTGAAGTAAAGGTTAATTAATGAGTGTTGGCAGGGCTGGTGGCTGCCAGGAGAGAGAGGACCCCCTGGGACCAATACTGGGCTGGTGGAGGATACGGAGGATACAGATAGCAAGGAGAAGAGTACAGCTATAGTCGGTTACTCAGCTGAAATTGAGTCCCTCGACCGTTCCATTTGGTTAACCTCTGCTTAGTGTGATACAGTGGATCACTTACTCATACTGCATTATAGGGCCGCAATCACATTATATCAGTGTATCTGGTCTCCTGGACTACGTTGAGATTTAATATGATGAATAAGGTGTGCCTTAGCCCACACAATACGAGCTGAAGTTGAGCAGAATGCTTTTCAGTTATATTATTTATCACTGTCCTCACACTATTTTCACTGCAATCGGACATCAAAGGATTTTGCATAATATAATTTGGCTTGGTATAAATATGAGAGGATAGGTGTGGGAATTGAATGAGTCAGAAATAAATACTTTAGGGATTCTCCATCAAATGAGAACTGTTTGAGACACTGACTTGACTTAGACAAGGAAGTAATTCCTTCTTACATAATATGCATACTAATTGGCTTTGATTTTGAATATATAATTTCATTGGTTGACATTAAATGTGTATTCCTTCGCGACACACAATCAGCATAAAAAAAACTCTGTTTTGATTTTAATGTAAATCATAACTTATCTCAAAATATAACATCAAAGCAAAAATATTCATTTTATGGGAATATTTACTAGCCTAATAATCATAGTATTTCCTTGACTAAAATGGGGGGGGGGGGGTAATCAGCATAAGTACAATTAGGAGCTCACTTTGTTTGATAGCATTTACTATATAGATGTTTTTTTATACACTGCTCAAAAAAATAAAGGGAACACTTAAACAACACAATGTAACTCCAAGTCAATCACACTTCTGTGAAATCAAACTGTCCACTTAGGAAGCAACACTGATTGACAATAAATTTCACATGCTGTTGTGCAAATGGAATAGACAAAAGGTGGAAATTATAGGCAATTAGCAAGACACCCCCAATAAAGGAGTGGTTCTGCAGGTGGTGACCACAGACCACTTCTCAGTTCCTATGCTTCCTGGCTGATGTTTTGGTCACTTTTGAATGCTGGCGGTGCTTTCACTCTAGTGGTAGCATGAGACGGAGTCTACAACCCACACAAGTGGCTCAGGTAGTGCAGCTCATCCAGGATGGCACATCAATGCGAGCTGTGGCAAAAAGGTTTGCTGTGTCTGTCAGCGTAGTGTCCAGAGCATGGAGGCGCTACCAGGAGACAGGCCAGTACATCAGGAGACGTGGAGGAGGCCGTAGGAGGGCAACAACCCAGCAGCAGGACCGCTACCTCCGCCTTTGTGCAAGGAGGAGCAGGTGGAGCACTGCCAGAGCCCTGCAAAATGACCTCCAGCAGGCCACAAATGTGCATGTGTCTGCTCAAACGGTCAGAAACAGACTCCATGAGGGTGGTATGAGGGCCCGACGTCCACAGGTGGGGGTTGTGCTTACAGCCCAACACCGTGCAGGACGTTTGGCATTTGCCAGAGAACACCAAGATTGGCAAATTCGCCACTGGCGCCCTGTGCTCTTCACAGATGAAAGCAGGTTCACACTGAGCACATACATGTGACAGACGTGACAGAGTCTGGAGACGCCGTGGAGAACGTTCTGCTGCCTGCAACATCCTCCAGCATGACCGGTTTGGCGGTGGGTCAGTCATGGTGTGGGGTGGCATTTCTTTGGGGGGCCGCACAGCCCTCCATGTGCTCGCCAGAGGTAGCCTGACTGCCATTAGGTACCGAGATGAGATCCTCAGACCCCTTGTGAGACCATATGCTGGTGCGGTTGGCCCTGGGTTCCTRCTAATGCAAGACAATGCTAGACCTCATGTGGCTGGAGTGTGTCAGKAGTTCCTGCAAGAGGAAGGCATTGATGCTYTGGACTGGCCCGCRCGTTCCCCAGACCTGAATCCAATTGAGCACATCTGGGYRATCATGTCTCGCTCCATCCACCAACGCCACGTTGCACCACAGACTGTCCAGGAGTTGGCGGATGCTTTAGTCCAGGTCTGGGAGGAGAWCCCTCAGGAGACCATCCGCKACCTCATCAGGAGCATGCCCAGGCGTTGTAGGGAGGTCATACAGGCACGTGGAGGCCACACACACTACTGAGCCTTATTTTGACTTGTTTTAAGGACATTACATCAAAGTTAGATCAGCCTGTAGTGTGGTTTTCCACTTTAATTTTGAGTGTGACTCCAAATCCAGACCTCCATGGGTTGATAAATTTGATTTCCATTGATAATTTTTGTGTGATTTTGTTGTCAGCACATTCAACTATGTAAAGAAAAAAGTATTTAATAAGAATATTTCATTCATTCAGATCTAGGATGTGTTATTTTAGTGTTCCCTTTATTTTTTTGAGCAGTGTATATTTAAGGATGTTTCTTTAACAGAAGGGGGATTATGAGTAGAAGGCTTTGCCAGTACGTCAGTGTTAGTAGAGGATGGATAGTCATGGAGACAGTAAGAATAAGGAATGCTAGCGGGTTAACAACACAGCTCTAGTTAAGACATGTTTTATGTGGCTCAGGGCTCGTTAAAAGGCAAAGAGGTGACAAGAGCATTTCTTTACAGGATTTTAATGGCTGTTCCATGTCATGCATGGCACACATATAGGCAGTTAGGTTTCTGTCACCAATTTCCTAGAAAGAGCTATAATATACCTTGATTACCATATAAAGTGATGAAGCAGCCTCCGTTTTTGGAACTACAAAAGAGAACCACAAAGTGAATTCAATGATGCAATGGATCATATTAGTCACTGGTTGTCAATGTACTGTATTTAAGAATGTATCGTTTTCTTTTACATTGTCTCAGCATCCTGCTCTGGAGCCCCATTAAAACCAGATGTAGAGAAGTATGTTTGTAATTCAAGGCCACAGAAGCAAGGAAACACATCCCCACAAGCAACTACAAAACAGAGTTGGTAACAGGATTGCAACACCAAAGAGAGAGCATGGCTGCCAAGTTACACACAGTCAAAGACCACAACATCAAACAGGTTTTCCAAGCAATCACAGGTTTCAGTGTTCATAGTGGAAAACCAGGACAGTTTCTGGCTGAGAAAGGACTGATATTTCCGTAAGATATGATACGTATATTTCTTTACATACACAATGGCAGTTTTTGGAGTGTGTATTTTTTCCATGTTGTTTAATATCCAATTATTTAAATGTACATTAAGCACAAAATATAAACTCAAAAAGACTCAATACATTTTGTCCACACTGGTGGCTTATAGAATAGAACATAACAACCCAGAAAACTAAAACTTCTAGACTTCCTTTTAATACACACTTAATATTCATAACCAGTGGAAGCTGCTGTCTAGTGAACTGTTTAAGGACAAAGTCCTGAAAGATCATTAGATATCTGATTGAGCGCGACAGGAAATGGAAACTTGCATTGTTTGCATTTCCTCTAGGGCCTAGTGAAGATAACGCAGCAACAGAAACAGAGGACAGAGCCCCAGTTATGGTGTTTTGCAGATTAATATGGGTAGCTGGGGGGATGCTTTGGAATAGCTCAGACTGAAACTGTGTCAGGGCTGTCGTTTAGCCCAGTTTGATCTCTATGGAGCTGACCCTCTTTGGATTTAACTCAATGGATGCCATGAAAGGGTTAAACATCATGTCATGATCATGGTATTAATTTCCATTTTAATTTGTTATAACCTTTGGGGTATGTGTGTTTGTAACACGGCATTGCTTTTCTTTTCCGCCAGAAAACCAACAACCTAAGATTACCATTTTGAATAATTACTTCAACTTGATTTTAAAGGCTTAAAATGTATAGTCTTTCACAGATAATTTGAGGGAATCCCTGCAAAGTGCTAAACCATTAACATGTCATGACATCTTTGAACTTCAAATAAAAGTCCTTGATGGCATACTTGTCCAACATAAAACATTTCCTGTATACATTTTTATGAAAATACAGTCCACATTATTCAGATACATATTTATATAAGCACTAGGAACACATTATTCATATATATATATACAGTTGAAGTTGGAAGTTTACATACACTTAGGTTGGAGTCATTAAAACTCGTTTTTCAACCACTCCACAAATTTCTTGTTAACAAACTATAGTTTTGGCAAGTCGGTTAGGACATCTACTTTGTGCATGACACAAGTCATTTTTCCAACAATTGTTTACAGACAGATTATTTCACTTATAATTCACTGTATCACAATTCCAGTGGGTCAGAAGTTTACATACACTAAGTTGACTGTGCCTTTAAACAGCTTGGAAAATTCCGGGAAAGGATGTCATGGCTTTAGAAGCCTCTGATAGGCTAATTGACATAATTTGAGTCAATTGGAGGTGTACCTGTGGATGTATTTCAAGGCCTACCTTAAAACTCAGTGCCTCTTTGCTTGGCATCATGGGAAAATCAAAAGAAATCAGCCAAGACCTCAGAAAAAAATTGCAGACCTCCACAAGTCTGGTTCATCCTTGGGAGCAATTTCCAAACGCCTGAAAGTACCACGTTCATCTGTACAAACAATAGCATGCAAGTATAAACACCATGGGACCACGCAGCCATCATACTGCTCAGGAAGGAGACGCATTCCGTCTCCTAGAGATGAACGTACTTTGGTGCGAAAAGTGCAAATCAATCCCAGAACAACAGAAAGGGACCTTGTGAAGATGCTGGAGGAAACAGGTACAAAAGTATATATATCCACAGTAAAACGAGTCCTATATTGACATAACCTGAAAGGCTGGTCAGCAAGGAAGAAGCCACTGCTCCAAAACCGCCATAAAAAAGCCAGACTACGGTTTGCAACTGCACATGGGAACAAAGATCATACTTTTTGGAGAAATGTCCTCTGGTCTGAAGAAACAAAAATAGAACTGTTTGGCCATAATGACCATCGTTATGTTTGGAGGAAAAAGGGAGACGCTTGCAAGGCGAAGAACACCATCCGAACCGTGAAGCACGGGGGTGGCAGTATCATGTTGTGGGGGTGCTTTGCTGCAGGAGGGACTGGTGCACTTCACAAAATAGATGGCATCATGAGGAAGCAAAATTATGTGGATATATTGAAGCAACATCTCAAGACATCAGTCAGTAAGTTAAAGCTTGGTCGCAAATGGGTCTTCCAAATGGACAATGACCCTAAGCATACTTCCAAAGTTGTGGCAAAATGGCTTCAGGACAACAAAGTCAAGGTATTAGAGTGGCCATCACAAAGCCCTGACCTCAGTCCTATATAAAATTTGTGGGCAGAACTGAAAAAGCATGTGCGAGCAAGGAGGTCTACAAACCTGACTCAGTTACACCAGCTCTGTCAGGAGGAATGGACAAAATTCACTTAACTTATTGTGGGAAGCTTGTGGAAGGCTACCCGAAAGGTTTGACCCAAGTTAAAGGCAATGCTAACAAATACTAATTGAGTGTATGTAAACTTCTGACCCACTGGGAATGTGATGAAAGAAATAAAAGCTGAAATCAACCATTCTCTCTACTATTATTCTGATATTTCACATTCTTAAAATAAAGTGGTGATCCTATCTGACCTAAGACAGGTAATTTTTTTTGTTTAAATGTAGTTTAAATGAGTTTAAATGTATTTGGCTAAGCTGTATGTAAATTTCCGACTTCAACTGTACATATATATACATTACCATTCAAAAGTTTGGGGTCACTCAGAAATCTCCTTGTTTTTGAAAGAACAGCATTTTTTTGGCCATTAAAATAACATCAAATTGATCAGAAATAGAGTGTAGACATTGTTAATGTTGTAAATGACTATTGTAGCTGGAAACGGCAGATTTTTTATGGAATATCTACATAGGCGTACAGAGGCCCATTATCAGCAACCATCACTCCTGTGTTACAATGGCACGTTGTGTTAGCTAATCCAAGTTGATCATTTTAAAAGGCTAATTGATCATTAGAAAACCCTTTTGTAATTATGTTAGCACAGCTGAAAACTGTTGTTCTGATTAAAGAAGCAATAAAACTGGCCTTAGACTAGTTGAGTATCTGGAGCATCAGCATTTGTGGGTTCGATTACAGAGAGTTCCTCTGTCCAGTGTCTGTGTTCTTTTGCCCATCTTAATTGTTTATTTTCATTGGCTAGTCTGCGATATGGCTTTTTCTTTGCAACTCTGCCTAGAAGGCCAACATCCCGGAGTTGCCTCTTCACTGTTGACGTTGAGACTTGTGTTTTGCGGGTACTATTTATTGAAGCTGCCAGTTGAGGACTTGCGAGGCGTCTGTTTCTCAAACTAAACACTCTGATGTACTTGTCCTCTTGCTCAGTTGTGCACCGGGGCCTCCCATTCCTCTTTCTATTTTGGTTAGAGCCAGTTTGCCCTGTTCTGTGAAGGGAGTAGTACACAGCGTTGTTTGAGATCTTCAGTTTCTTGGCAATTTCTCGCATGGAATAGCCTTCATTTCTCAGAACAAGAATAGACTGATGAGTTTTAGAAGAAAGGTCTTTGTTTCTGGCCATTTCGAGCCTGTAATTGAAACGACAAATGCTGATGCTCCAGATACTCCATTAGTCTAAAGGCCAGTTTTATTGCTTCTTTAATCAGGACAACAGTTTTCAGCTATGCTAACATAATTGCAAAAGGGTTTCCTAATGATCAATTAGCCTTTTAAAATTATAAACTTGGATTAGCTAACACAACGTGCCATTGGAACACAGGAGTGATGGTTGCTGAAAATGGGCCTCTGCACGCCTATGTAAATATTCCATAAAAAATCGGCCATTTCCAGCTACAATAGTCATTTACAACAATAACAATGTCTACACTGTATTTCTGTTATTTTAATGGACAAAAAAAATTGCTTTTCTTTCAAAAACAAGGACATTTCTAAGTGACCCCAAACTTTTGAACGGTAGTGTGTATATATATATATATATATATATATATATATATATATTAAAAAACAATTAAGCACTAGGAACATATTGTATTTCTAAGCTCCAAACAGCTTTACAAAAATAATCTGTTTAGACATCGCTGTTTTTTGGGAGACTTTTTAAGATACAACTGTAAGACATCAAAGGGAGGAAATCTCACTCCAACAAAGAGTGTTTAAAGTAATTGTCCAGGGATAATAGGGAGAAAACACAATCAAATACTTTGACTTTTAAAGTTCCCCTTCAACTAATTTTAATGTAAAACATCCCTCACTTGCAAACACAAGGTATCATGTGTGAGTAGAACCGCCCACGTATAATGTAACAGAGTAAAACCCAGAACACAGTTAAATAATTGGGCTTAAATAATTGTTTTTGTCCCGTCTTACTACTTCCCATCAGTGACTCAGTGATGATATCACTTCCATTACCGGTCAGTGCAAAATACAACATTAGAGATGATTAAAGTAAAAGATTGACAGCTACAAACAAGACAACTTGATATCAGCTGACCTGCAGCAGTAACGTCAACTAGCTGATAAACCTGGAGTACCCAAGTCTTTTCATGACCACCCCACATGTGTCCTCTATCAGTCTGATGTCCTTGCGAGGCATGTTCTGCCTCCATATGTTAATGTTGGCTGGTGATATGTCCCCCTCGTACATCAGGTTGTACAAGTTTGTGGAGGTGGTGAACATGAGCTGGTTGAGGGCCGACGGTGTGACCGGCACCCCCAGGAACCTGTGGATCCTTTCAGCTGTCTCCTGGGGGAAAGTGACTATGTCCTCAAACCTCACCTGGAGGTAGGCCTCTGCCTGGAGGCTCCCACTGACCCGGAGCACTGCGGCAGTGTGTGCCAGCCACAGGTGAGCCAGTAGGAGGACGGCGCTGGCCTCTGAGTGGGACAAGAGCCTCCGGATCATTCTGAACTCAGGGGCTGAGACTGGGCACCTGTCCCTGGTACTGCTACTGTTACCGTCCTCCTTGAATATCAGGGACAGGTGTTGAGGAATGTTTTTAAGGGAGTAAAAGCTGGGCTTACTGTTATAGAGCATGAGATAGATCCACGCCCGGGGGTCTCTGACTACATTGATGGCCCTCAGGGACGGGCCCACCACCTCCTGAAGGAAGGGGAGTTTGAGCCCCCAGCTTCCACTCCTCATGTTGAGGACCACGCGGGCATTGGGGTACTCACTGACGTGGCGCCTCATCTCCCTGACGTACTCAGCATCCCGGTCAAGGCTGCCCCTCATCTTGCCCCTCAGCTCCGCGGCAGGCTCCTTCCTCCTGGTCCTCTTCCTCCTGTCACTGCCGGGGCCTGGGGCTCTCTGGGGCAGCTTGGCCCTGCTACTCTCCACTAGCTGGATGTTCTGCAAGTGCAGCTTGGTGTTGTGGACCAGAGAGTGCAGCCAGCCCTGGATGATTTTAAAGTGTCCGCGCAGGGCGTCCGTTCTGGACCACTCACAGGCATCAACCAGCGAGTCAAATTCGAATTCGGTCTCTGGAATGTCTACATGCTCCGTGGGGACCCGAATGTAAACAAAGTCGGAGCTGTTGTCAAAAAGGTTCTTAAGTATTTCAGATCCTGAGCCAGGCAGGGTCGTTATGACAACTGTTGGCAGGGCAAAGCGGTGCTGATCATAAAGTCTGATTTGTTTGCTGACCTCTGGGTCAGTGCTGACACCTTTCCATTTGACCCCACATAGGAGTTGATCGCAGGTGTTTGACACGAACAACAACGCAGCTATCCACAGTATGAGCACCGAGAACAGAGCATAGCGCATCAGTCTACTGAAGCACACATAGAACTTTCTCTGCAGGGTCAAAAAAACAATAGCAACACAAAGTATCACCCCCGCTATCACATTGACTGTGAATCCAAAATCAAACAGCTGATTGTCCACTGTGTTTTGTTTCGGAACCAGTTGAGTCCCCAGGCCATATCGAATGATCTGATGTCTGTCTTCCATTTTGGCATAACCCCCAAATCCTAAATAACTTAATCTTGTTCCTATGTCTTTATAGTTTGTAACAACTGAAACAATTTTCTCTGTGTTGTTTATAACTAGAGATAGTCTGACACCATTTTTGCTACTGTCCAGAAATCGACAGTTGGAGACTTTGACATAAGGTCCATGCATCACATAGGCCACTCGGCTTACTGTGCCCCTCATGGGGAAAGTGACGTTAACATACTGTGTCCACCTCTTTTTGAACTCCGCAGCCTGCTCGGCCTCCTGTATCCTAGTATCTGGGCTGAGACCCTGACTGTCAAACCAGAACATTTTATAATGAGCATCCCACACATCCATCAATGCCCCATTGTACTTGTCCATGAATTTATAGGGGACATATTTAAAGTCAATGTCGAGGTTGTGGAAGAACGCACTCTGCGAGGTGATGGGCGAATCGTCCAGCTTCTCAACATGGTCCAGTACGAGCAAGGTCTGGGAGTTGAGCAGCACAAGGGCCCTGTACACACTCCTCAGCCGCATGGCAGGAGAGTAAGCTGGGGCTGCCTCCCCGCTTACAAACATAGTGTCTCTATGGGAGGAGGCAGCGATCAGCTCCCCAGCAGCATCCCCTACCCCTTCATCTGTCCAGCGCAGCCATTTAGCACACTCCCCCAGCTGGCCTTCCCATGGAGCGTTACACTGGCTGCTGGGAGAGGGGCCGAACACCAGCACATTGTTCAGATAACTGTACTTAGGCCCGTAAAGTGCTTCAGACACAAATACCTGTCCATTAGGGGCAAAAGTGAAGGAGTTTTGGTCCGGGTGCTCGTGGCCTGGGTTGAAGCTATTCCAGCCGTCCAGCCATGAATAGGGCTTTGCATGAACGATGTCATACACGGCACGGCCACCCAGCTTCCCAGATTTAAAGGAGACAAATGTGTTTCCCTGACCGTTGGGCAGCCCGGCTCCGTACGTCACCACACCCCAGTTGGAGAAAATATGCATCCTGGCTTTGCCAAAGCCATGGGGAGGTTGTGCCGTGAGATGGGCATTGTACCAGATGTACTCAGTGTGTAGGGTAGTCCAGCGCTGGGCAGAGGACTGACCCATGGGACCGTCCTTGGGCCTGTGCTTTCTAATCTGCTGGGCTAGCCAGTTCCCAGTGCCGTTTCTTATAACAAATGTGTCTAGGAACACCAGCTGGCTCTCTGGGCCGTAGAACCAGTTGTAGTTGGAGTCGGCTATGCCCACAGTCCTCTGAAAGCCGGGCAGCAGAGTGGCATAGTAGAACCAGAAGTGTTCCCGCAGCCAGTTGTTCTGTGTGTTGTCAATGTTGAAATGACGTTGKGCTAAGAAKACATACTGCGTGATKGACTTGGCRGTYTAGCTRCCYTAWGCKACYCCCTCATCRAGTGACCCYTCCACAARGTGGTTTAGGAGAAACATGGTCTTCTCCATATAATTGACTGARACCTGTTTCCAYACCATTGTTMCTGGGTCYTCATGMGTGCRGACCACAATYGCCCCAGTCAAGATYGCTAATATATTAGTGGTTTGATGATTTTGGAGATACTGCTTCCCCCAGCCCCTATACTTAGATGTTTCATACAGCTCCTCTGTCTCAGAGCGAATTCTCTTGAGGTAAACATCCCGTCMGTGCTCATCKAGYAAKGAGTAAATAAAGTCATAMGCMGTGGCAAACCCAGTYAGTGAGTGTGCCAWSGGCACCTCYTCATTGGGAGCYCTGYTCACCTTCCAGMKCGGGTAATRTGCCATTRTATCCATAAACTTSATGAGAAACTGCAGGGCACCTGAGTCCTCAGGGCACAGCAGGCAGTACAAAGCAAGGGGGGGTAGGTTGTTCCCGTAAATCTCATTCCACTTGCTAGTAAACTCCTCATGTTTTGCAGGGGGCATGTAAAGGGGCACATTGGACAGCATGGTCAGGACCGCTGCTCTGATTACTTTGAAAATGTGGCTGTGTGTGCTGGACGATCTTTGCCTCATAAGCTGTACATCAACTTGGTTGAAATACAGGTTGGGATGAGAATCGGTAGATTGAAGTTTTCGATGCTCTGATGCTTTACCCTGGGTGAGTTTGAGCGGCACCAAATCATCCGTAAAAATATATTTTTCGGATGCGTTGAATACACCCGAAAAAGCCATTCCCACTGCCAAGAGTGCCAGTAAAAATATATAGCACCCTATCCACTTTTTTGCCATGGTCCAAGACATTTTGTTGTTGTGTTGTTTATATTATCATCTCTTTTTTGAAGCTGAATGGCAAATTTAAGTATTTTTCAAAAACTTCAGAAATGTATTTTGGAGACATATTCAAATATATATGAGATGTGTTTTCTGACAGTTCAATCTCACATTCTCTAAAAAAAAACGACAGACTATATTCTTTCACAATAAAATAGCATGCATTCTACAATACCAGTCAGCGTGAATAATTGCCAGGAGGCCAGAGCTTGACAGCACTAATGTTCTGCCTACTGTATAGGCTACTCCAGTCCAATACCGTACAAAAACGCACAATGTCCATCTCCACTTGGAAAGGTTTGAAAAAGCAGCAGCCAGATAAAGTTGTGGAGGTGTGGACATCTGTTCTAACCCATAAAATAAAAGTACAATCAAACAACAATTTTACATAAATATTTTAGAAAAATTAAACATAGAATTATCCATGAATCTGTTCGTTTTTGCCGGCACGTTTACAATCCTCACTGGAGTGTGGCGCATGGAGTGACTGGCATCTCTCCTGCTGCGAGCAGCAGCAAACTCGTATTCATCTCTCCCCAAAAAACATTTCCTCCTGGAAAAACATCAGTCAGCCCCAGTCCGTGTCCGGTCCAATCACAGACACCCAAAGGCTTTTTATTCTCCTCGATCGAGCTGAAATATCCACAAACCAAAGAAAATAGCGCATTTCCGCATTTAACATTGCGAGCTGTCGCGATGATGTACTGTCCCAATCCAAGGTTTAGTCGTTTTCCATTCTAAAATTATGTATTTACCCTATTCGCAGTTTGTCTTCTTTCCCAAACCAACGAACGTTAGATTAAGTAGGCTAGTTAAAAAGGGAAAGTTGTCGTCACTGGTAAGTATTCAAAGAAAGAGACATAACATTGTCAATTAAAAAAAAAATACATTCCCAAAAATAGACAAACGTTCAGGCTGGAAAATCCTTGCAGCCTAATCATCTGCTTTGCGCTCGCTTTCGCCACTCCGGCATATATACTGCATCACACAACAATTGCGGTTGAACATGTATGTATCTTGCTGCGTCTGATGTGTCCGTCCTACTTACTGTATTACAGTGTGATATTGTTTTCTAGCAGTCAGTGAAAAATGTACACCTTACTACCTGTAGAGGGAGCCGTGATTTTGGAAGCGTGCTCTCAGATTTTCCTGCGCGAGAATGCAGCTGTGAAATGTGAAGTTCAATGAGTTGCAGATTATTGTGTAAAAACAACGCACAACGGACCCGCTGCCCCAAATTGGAATGACTCTATCGTGAGTCAATACTTTTAGCCTACATTAAATTAATAGAAAACCTATATGTCCAAAAACCTGTTGAATGATCTTGCCAATAATGAATGTCAATCACACCGACAATACTGTGTAAATGTTTAATTACAGCGTCATTGAAGTCTAATAACAATCAGCATTACTCTGCCACTGCATGGGCACCTTAATCAGTGCCAGGATGCCATGTACTTTAGAAAATCAGAAAAGTAATTAGCCTACTGAAAGGACCATAACTGTAAACAACACATGTGAGAAGATCAGACATGTATTCACTGTAGGAAATTTGGTGTTTTTATTTCACAGTGGCTGCCTTGGACTTTTTACTCATTGCCAGACTCATACAAGCTCATAGTGTCTACATGGAAGATATTCTGTTTGGACCACCTCACCGAGTTGCACTTTCAGACTACATGTAAAAATGGACCAACAGTTACCCTTATCAGCCCCTTTGCAGAAGTCATGCATCTAGATCTCCCCTAGGACACAACTCTCCTCTTCCATCAGGGAGAGAGAGATGGAGGCTCCTGTGCCACATCCACTTCCCTTCCTTGCCTTTCAATGCCATTAATTGTCCATCTGTTCAGGTTCCAGGTTTCAACAGCATACCGGTGACTCATTTAATCTCCATTAAGCGTCCCCTTCCTCCTTCATTATTATTATTTTTTTTCTCAAGAGAATTCATCTTCAAAGATGGCTAAATGAAAGTGAAAATCTAGATTTCTCTTGCTTCTGATACGCAAGGATACATGTAATCCCTTGTGTTTGCCACAAACACTTCCCACTGGGCACAAACGTTAATTCAATGTCTATTCCATGTTGGTTCAACGAAAATGACGTGGAAATAACATTGATTCAACTAGTGTGTGCCCAGTGGGCTTTGCCTTACAGAACACGCCTTGAGGGAGAAACAAATAACATTCTTAAAATGAGATTAAAGGCAACAACTTACAAATGTCAGATATGTATTTTAGACGGAGCAACATCGGATCGACTGAGCTGCCTAATTGCAAGAGTCTTCTGCATACTGTGATGATGGAGTCCCATTACCATGAGATAAAAACACTCTAATCACTATTATCCACAGCTGTCGGTGCCTACGGCCCTGAACAGGAGGTCTTGAGGTTGTTGCTTGGCACACGTTGCCTAGTGACGTTTCAAACACATCAGATCAGAAGAGGTTGAACGCTATAGCTCTTTGTTGCCAAAGATGTGTCAAACATGGCAACATGGCATCCACACACAGAGAGAGATTCTTGACTGACAAGTGATAGGTGGCCCTTTGCCACTCACTGCTGTTCGTAGTGGTTGTTTGAAGTATCAGAAAGCTCAGGGTTTGGCTGGGGTTGGGGTAAAAAAAGGTCTGGTCATGCATATTGAACAGGGAGGTGTGAACAAACAGCCGGTGCCCTTATTAAAACCGTGGCATGCTGGGAGCAAAGGGAGGAGTGAACCAGGGTCCTATGAAAGACTCCTCTCAGTCCCTGCAGAGAATATCAATTCCTCCCCCAGAGTCTCGGGGTAACACAGCATGCCAGCGTCCTGCACGATGGCCTCTGGGTAGAGTCTGACTGAAAAAAATGTGTCTGTTTCAGTTTTTTAAGAGCGTTGCAACACTTTACCTTACCATGAGGTCTGGCTGTCAATCATGTCAGTCTGAGAACTCATCTCTAGGGTGGTTTCTCTAGCTAATAACACATACTCTCTCCAAATGATCTGTTGGCTGTCAAACCATCAGCCGCAATGTTTAGTAGCCTACTATCAGCATAAGAGTTTCGTTTATTATTATAATAACTAATTGAACCCAAAGCCATTAAAGCAGAGACTGCCAATGTACTCTGCAGAAATTGAATTAGGAAATACCAAACATTAAGAGCACCTTCCGAATATTGAGTTGCACCCCCTCTTTTGCCATAAGAGCAGCCTCAATTCGACGGGGCATGGACTCTATAAGATGTCGAAAACGTTCAACAGAGATGTTGGCCCATGTTGACATCAATGCTTCCCACAGTTGTGTCATGTTGGCTGGATGTCCTTTGGGTGGTGGACCATTCTTGATACACATGGTGAACTGTTGAGCGTGAGAAACCCAGCAGTGTTGCACGTCTTGACACAACCACCTGGCACCTACTACCATACCCTGTTCAAAGGCACTTAAATATTTTGTCTTGCCCATTCATCCTCTGAATTCCACACATACACAATCCATGTCTCGATTGTCTCAAGGTTTAAAAATCATTCTTTAAGCTGTATCCTACCCTTCATCTACATTGATTGAAGTGGATTTAACGAGTGACATCAATAAGGGATCATAGCTTTCAACTGGATTCACCTGGTCAGTCGATGTCATGGAAAGAGCAGATGTTCCTAATGTTTTGTACAGTCATTCATTGGACACAATATCCTAAATACTTTTTTGAACTACATGGAGGCCTAAACCAATTCAAGTGTTACCTATTGTGAGTAAAATCTTTGTCAAACTCTCTCACTGTACATGATTAACCACTGCACCAAAATGATCTAACGGTGATATAATGTTATTCTAATGACCTTGAAAGCAGTCTTCTGTAACAGCTGAAGGTATGAGAGGAAAATGTTCCCTAGAAAATATACAGTTATATGTATTTCAGTACATGAAATCCCTTTCCATGTCAAAAGTGCGCCTTTCAAACTAGTTCTTTCCTCCACTCCATACGTTCTTTTGGTGACACGCTGTCAAACTTCTACATCCATTAAACAACGTGAGACTGCTGCGTTTGACATGGCATTCAAAGAAGATAAATAGGAGGATGATTGAGAACAAACACATTCTGATGGCGGGATCAACCTAGCAGACCTTGAGTGAAGGAGACTGATGTGATGTGCCAGGCAGGCAGCCTTTAATGTGGGAGACGTTCTGAGCTGGGAATACGCCGGGCTGTGATCATGAAACATTTACCACACATGCTGCGTTGATACCTGTTCTACTATGAGGAAGTGCATGGTACAACCCAGCTCCTAAAACCCCCATGAATATTTCAAGATGCAAATTTCATAGTCCCCCAGGGTAATTTGGTGCTGAGAAAAAAACTAAAAGGAAAAAGAATGAATGCTTTTAAGTGAGAAGGTGGCAGAAAATAGATGGAGATATTATGAAAGAGTGTGAGCGAAACAGGCACACTACCAATTAAGATCTGTGGGAATATGGCTATGTTTCAAAGGTCCCTGTCACCACCGTGTCTGCACCCATGATACAGTATAGTGCTTCTACTAGAACTGATTGTATTTTGTTGCTTAATGCTCCTCCCTTTGCTCACATTGCTTATGCAGATGATTGGTTTGTATTATATCATACATGACATAATCGTACTGTGTGGAGAAGAAAACACAGTTCCCAGATGTAATTCCAATTTCGTCGTATGACATCTGATGTTCTCCCAGGGGTGTAAATGAAACCTTTCTATGTGATTGATATTGCAACAACCGGTTGTGATGTGATTTGGCTCTGTGCACTGCAAGATTAGGACTCACAGTGTTTCTGTTGCTTCTACCCCTCCCCACTTTCAGAGACAGAGGTTTAATATGACACTGTCAGGAGTCGTCTCTTTGCCGCACACACTTCAAACGGTCTGGTAAGGAAATCTGTGTTCTCCAAGGCTCACATTATTCAAATGGGCCCTGCTTCCATCTCGCAAATTTGGATTCTTTGCATCCTCCTCTGCTTTGACAGTATTAATGTTGCCACCGCAAAGTGGTGGAGAACCTTCCAAAGCAACTCACTGCAATGTCCGCTGGGAAAGTGACAGGCTTCTGTTGAAATGGGACTGAAGCTGAAATGAGCAGTGATGCACAGCTGACTGAGTCCAATGTCCATCATAACAGATTTCGGCATGAGAAAACATGAACTACTCCCTCCCTGCACAAAGCTTGCATCACTGGGCTGGGCTGGCCCTCTCCCCTAGGCCACTGTGACGTATGAAGAAATTACATAAATTAATTAATTCACCCTAATTAAAATCATGCTGTGTATTAATTCTCTGAAGAGTAAGTTCATTAACAGTTCACAGCAAAATGCCTCATTGATTTCCCATTGCTGTGTAATAGACATATGAGGATACCCTCTAAATCCCAAATGAGAATCCTAACAAATATCATTTCAAATGTGATTTTCCTCTAGAATGTGTATTCAAACTTACTGTGTGTTGCCTATCATTCATACTCGCTTGAACTGTGTTCTTGTTTCGGTATGTGTGGCTTAACAGTTTTGCTGCCTGCAGTCTCTCTGCCAACTAAACCTTGATTATTGGTGTTTGTTTGTTGCACCTTAGGCAATGTCATACTTGAATAAGCTGTCAAACAAAGCAAACCTAACCTCCTGTGTGGCTCAGAGCATGGTGCTCACAAATCCAGGGTTGTGGGTTTGATTCCCACGGAGGAAAGGTAATCAAATCTATACACTCTAAGAGTCTGCTAAATTTCCAAAATATAATCAAGTAGGTTAGCTGTGCCTTCCATTGATTTGACATGGAAAGGCATAACAATGTATTTTCCTGGTCAAATTCTATATGGAAAGTAATCTCCAACGTTTTCAGTCTTTCTTCATTGCCAGGATCGTCTTAACAGACAGACCACATTTCTTGCCTTGCAGGCAAAGCATGGCACCTGGATCCTCCAGGTATACAGTAGCCTGAGGGCTAAACCAAGCAGGCAACATAGATATGGCTTCTAAGAGTGGCAGTGTTGGATGCCTCCACTGCCATATCCTGCTGTGTTCAACCCTCTAGCACCAGGCAATTTGTACCTTCGTTGACTCTAGCTAGACCTGAGCCTCTCTACCTCGACAAGGAACTGTTATTAGAAGGCTTACCCCCAAAGTGTCCGTAGTCTGCAGCGAAGAGGCATGTCACAAGAATCTGGAGACAGACGTAAAAATAGGGATGTAACGATTCACCAATATGCATCAGATCAAATGTAAGTTAAGAGTGCATTGTTCAGGTTCACCATCAGCCATAGTTTTGGGAGTTTTGCTTTTCGCAATCTGAGTATATGGTAATTTTTAGATGTACATGGCAGAGTTGATAATTTCATAACGAGGACAGCAATCACTTTTGCGAGCAGCACTGCGTGGCCGAAGCGAGAAGAGAAGAGCAGCTCAATCTGGTTGCGTTCCCCTGCTCAGACCTTGCATGCATCAACCAATGTTTGCGTGCGACGTCATCGACAGTGTCATTGAACTGATTGCTAAAACATGTCATGTGGTTAGCTGATATGGAAAATACCTATCCAGGCGTTGTAAGATCTGGCATGCGTCAGCAACGCCTGGGCAGTGGAATGTAAAAACGTCCAAACAATCACAATCATTTGATTTTAACAAGGTGGTGAAGTCCGAAGTGCTATATATCATAGCAATTTTTTAAAGATAATTATTGATACGTTACTAGCTCAAACACTTATAATCTACAAAAATGTGTGGGTGATGGAGTTTTCAGATCAAAAGTGGGGGGACAAAAAGCATACATGCATTGAAATATCACATTTACATAAGTATTCAGACCCTTTACTCAGTACTTTGTTGAAGCACCTTGGGCAGCGATTACAGCCTCGATTCAAATCAAATCAAATGTTATTAGTCACATGCGCCGAATACAACAGGTGTAGGTAAAACCTTACCGTGAAATGCTTACTTACAAGCCCCTAACCAACAGTGCAGTTTCAACAAATAGGGATAAGAATAAGAGATAAAAGTAATTAAAGAGCAGCAGTAAAAAATAACAATATATACCGGGGGGTGCCGGTACAGAGTCAATGTGCGGGGGCACCGGTTAAGTGAGATAGTATGTACATGTAGGTAGAGCCTTTGTAGACCCTCTGTAGTGCCTTTCGGTCGGAGGCCGAGCAGTTGCCATACCAGACAGTGATGCAACCAGTCAGGATGCTCTTGATGGTGCAGCCAAATCTTTTCAGTCTCCTGAGGGAGAATAGGTTTTGTCATGTCCTCTTCACGACTGTCATGGTGTGCTTGGACCATGTTAGTTTGTTGGTGATGTGGACATCAAGGAACTTGAAGCTCTCAACCTGCTCCACTGCAGCCCCGCCGATGAGAATGGGGGCGTGCTCGGTCCTCTTTTTCCTGTAGTCCACAATCATCTCCTTTGTCTTGATCACGTTGAGGGAGAGGTTGTTGTCCTGGCACCACACGGCCAGGTCTCTGACCTCCTCCTTATAGGCTGTCTACTTGTTGTCGGTGATCAAGCCTACCACTGTTGTGTCATCGGCAAATTTAATGATGGTGTTGGAGTCGTGCCTGGCCATGCAGTCATGAGTGAACAGGGAGTACAGGAGGGGACTGAGCACGCACCCCTGAGGGGCCCCTGTGTTGAGGATCAGTGTGGCAGATGTGTTGTTACCTACCCTTACCACCTGGGGGCGGCCCGTCAGGAAGTCCAGGATCCAGTTGCAGAGGGAGGGGTTTAGTCCCAGGGTCCTTAGCTTATTGATAAGCTTTGAGGGCACTATGGTGTTGAATGCCGAGCTGTAGTCAATGAATAGCATTCTCACATAGGTGTTCCTTTTGTCTACAGACAAAATGGCTACAGACGTGAGTGCTACGGGTCGGTAGTCATTTAGGCAGGTTACCTTAGTGTTCTTGGGCACAGGCACTATGGTGGTTTGCTTAAAACATGTTGGTATTACAGACTCGGACAGGGAGAGGTTGCAAATGTCAGTGAAGACACTTGCTGGTTGGTCAGTGCATGCTCACAGTACACGTCCTGGTAATCCATCTGGCCCTGCGGCCTTGTGAATGTTGACCTGTCTAAAGGTCTTACTCACATCGGCGTCGGGGAGCGTGATCACACAGTCTTATGGTACAGCTGGTGCTCTCATGCATGTTTCAGTGTTATTTGCCTCAAAGCGTGCATAGAAGTAGTTTAGCTCGTCCGGTAGGCTCGTGTCACTGGGCAGCTCTCGGCTGTGCTTCCCTTTGTCGGCTGTAATGGTTTGCAGGCCCTGCCACATCCGACGAGCGTCAGAGCCGGTGTAATACGACTCAATCTTAGTCCCGTATTGACGCTTTGCCTGTTGGATGGTTCGTCGGAGGGCATAGCGGGATTTTTTATAAGCTTCCGGGTTAGAGTCACGCTCCTTGAAAGCAGCAGCTCTAGTCTTTAGCTCAGTGTGGATGCTACCTGTAATCCAAGGTTTCTGGTTGGGGTATGTACGTACGTACGGTCACTGTGGGGACTACGTAATCGATGCACTTATTGATGAAGCCAATGACAGATGTGGTGTACTCCTCAATGCCAATTCCAGAACATATTCCAGTCTGCAAACCATTACAGACTACAAAGGGAAGCACAGCCGAGAGTTGCCCAGTGACACGAGCCTACCGGACGAGCTAAACTACTTCTAGCAAAACAGTCCTGTAGCTTAGCATCTGCTTCATCTGACCACTTTTTTATTGATCTAGTCACTGGTGCTTCCTGCTTTAATTTTTACTTGTAAGCAGGAATCAGGAGGATGGAATTATGGTCAGATTTACCAAATGGAGGGCGAGGGACAGCTTTGTATGCATCTCTGTGTGTGAAGTATAGGTGGTCCAGAGTTCTTTTTCTTCTGGTTGCACATTTAACATGCTGATAGAAATTTGGTCAAACTGATTTAAGTTTCCCTGTATTCAAGTCCCTCCCCGGCTACTAGGAGCGCCACCTCTGGGTGAGCGTTTTCTTGTTTGCTTATAGTGGAATACAGCACATTCAATGCTATCCTCACGCAGACTGGGGTTGGGGCCTGTTCCCGAGGGAGCTGTATATCCTCCACCTCGGGCTCTGAGGAATCGGGAAAGAAGTCTTCTTGGGTATGACGCTACAAGCTTGGCACACCTGTATTTGGGGAGTTTCTCCTATTCTTCTCTGCAGATGCTCTCAATCTCTGTCAGGCTGGATGGGGAGCGGCGTTGCACAGCTTTTTAAAGGTCACTCCAGAGATGTTCGATCGGGTTCAAGTCCGGGCTCTGACTGGGGCACTCAAGGACATTCAGAGACTTGTCCTGAAGCCACTCCTACATTGTCTTGGCTGTGTGCTCAGGGTCGTTGTCCTGTTGGAAGGTGAACCTTCGCCCCAGTCTGAGGTCCTGAGCGCTCTGGAACAAGTTTTCATCAAGGATCTCTCTGTACTTTGCTCCATTCATTTTTCCCTCGATCCTGACTAGTCTCCCAGTCCCTGAAAAACATGCCAACAGAATGATGCTGCCACCATTCTTCATCGTAGGGATGGTGCCAGAATTCCTCCAGATGTGACGCTTGGCATTCAGGCCAATTAGTTCAATCTTGGTTTCATCAGACCAGATAATCTTGTTTCTCATGGTCTGAGAGTCCTTCAGGTGCTTTTGGCATACTTGAAGGGGGCTGTCATGTGCCATTTACCAAGGAGTGGCTCCTGTCTGGCCACTCTACCATAAAGGCCACGATTGGTGGAGTGCTGCAGAGTTGGTTGTCCTTCTGGAAGGTTATCCCATCTCCACAGAGGAACTCTGGAGCTCTGTCAGAGTGATCATTGAGTTCTTGGTCGCCTCCCTGACCAAGGCCCTTCTCCCGATTGCTCAATTTGGCCGGGCAGCCAGCTCTAAGAAGCGTCTTGGTGGTTCCAAAGTTCTTCAATTTAATAATGATGAAGTCCGCTGTGGTCCTGGGGACCTTCAATGACATATTTGGTACCTTTCCCCAGATCTGTGCCTCGACACAATCCTGTTTCGGAGCTCTACGTCTGAATACTTACCGAATGCACTGTACATCACACACATACACATACACACACACAAACATTTGCATTAACCCCCCCTTTTTGTGACACTGCTGCTACTCGCTGTTCATTATCTATTCCTAGTCACTTTACCCCTACCCTGTATATAGCCTCGTTATTGTTATTTTATTGTGTTACTTTTTTAAACTTTAGTTTATTTAGTAAATATTTTCTTTACTGTCATTTTCTTAAAACTGCATTGCCAGTTAAGGGCTTGTAAGTAAGCATTTCACGGTAAGGTCTACTCCTGTCGTATTTGGCACATGTCACAAATAAAATTTGATTGGATTTTGAAACACACAGAGAGAAAGATAAGTCATCCCAGACAGATCCAGCTCACGGAGGCACAGCTCATCATCTCCATCAGCAGCAGATTTGAATTTCGAATGGACAATAAATTTGTTTATGCAACAAATGTTTGTGCATCAAATCGCATCGAATGGAATCGAATCAATTCGTTCCTCTAATCAAACCGAATCGCACTGAATCATTTCAAACTAAAATGCGACATTCCTGTATCATATCGTTGCCCATGTACTCTATCTAGTTAAGATGCATTTCCCTAGTACAAAATGATTGGTTCTTAACATATACAGTACGTATTGAAGGACAAAGAAGCATTATGAATGAGCATCCAAGTGAAAACAAGGTTAAGATATGCTGTGCGGGAAGGAAAAGTGTTGAATGAAATGTTCTCACTATTTTCACAGCTTTGTAACCACCTAAAATATCAAAATGAAGATAAAACAGATTATCAATTGGAGATAAAGCACACAATTATCCCACAATCCTATAATTGTGTAAAGCACACAATTATCCTGTAAATGCTCTGTAATTCATATTTATGATCTAGAAATTATGTATTTTTCTTAGGCACTCTGCTGCATGTGTCCCAAGAGATATACTTTGTCTTTCATATTTAATGTGTCATTAATAATGTAAACTATTTTTGAATGGCTTTGTCACATCAAAAAAACAAAAGTCCTACCTAATCTTACCCCCTCGCAACCAAAAAGACTTACAACAAACCAGGTCATGAAAATACATTTTCTAAAATCATAATTTCACTGACTGCAGCAATGGCGAATGAACACAGCCCCATCGCACTTTGATTGCTGAAATATAATATTATTTTTCCCAGATTAAATGACTTGTACTAGACCAATGGGGAGAGAGAGAGAGAGAGCAATAAGGGTGGCGTATTCCCCGTTAAAATGGGTACACAGCCGACTGAGAATGTTGAGATTGAACACGCACTTTGATGAAAAAAAGGAATTATGAACACAGGCTTGTCCTCGCTGAAGGATGCAGCACTAGAAAAGGTTTGCCTTTCCTGAGCCTTGAAGTATATCCTTTGACATTTCCTGATGTGATTTCTTTGTATTAATTCTGAACTTTCTCACAAAAAAAGGACAAGTTTTCCTCTGAAGAGACTTCCTTTTGATCCATGGGTTTGGCATGACATTGAAGGGCATCTCCTAATTCAATCGCAAGGTACTACTGTATCGAATGACATCCCACTGTGGTAGTGTACACTTGGAGAATGTTCCTATCGTTGCGCTTCAAAGTTTAAAGCAGGAGACAGAATTAGTAGTAAAGTTGTGTGGTTGTGAACCAGCGAAGATGAAATTCCACATCCTAACACAGAAAGAGAAGTAGCGATATTCCTTGTTCTAGACAGCTGACCTTTGGATGGACAATAACAGGGGACAACCTTTTTTTTCACCATATAGCATGCTACTGAGGCAGAGCACTCCCAAATTCATTTGAAATGTGACATGAACGTTCCTAATAAACACTGACCACGAGAGGCCTCATGTCCTTCAGACAACCAGATATGTAATTATCCCTCTTGTCCAGAGCTAAATTGGCCGTGCATGAGAGATAGCATATAGCAGAAGGAGTACATGAGTGTTATTGTTTGTTATGAGTAAATCCCCATGTCGTCTGCAGCACTGTGCCGTCTATTTTAACTCTCTCTTTCGTTTCATCAACAATCCTACGGTACCTTCTGAACGTTTTCATACCCCTTGACTTATTGCACATTTTGTTATGTTTCAACCTGAATTCAAAATGGATTTAATAGATTTTCTTCCCTTTTTCCTTCCTCTCCAGCAACTGAGTTAGGAAGGACGTCTGTATCTTTGTAGTGACTAGGTGTATTGATACTGTCACGCCCTGACCTTAGAGAGCCTTTTTATTTCTCTATTTGGTTAGGTCAGGGTGTGATTTGGGTGGGCATTCTAGTTTTCTATTTCTTTATTGGCCGGGTATGGTTCCCAATCAGAGGCAGCTGTCTTTATCTCTGATTGGGAATCATACTTAGGCAGCCTGTTTTTCCACCCTAGTTTGTGGGATGTTGTTTTTGCACAGTTGCTGTCTGCCCTGCAGAACTTTACGTTCGTATTTTCCTTTGTTGTTTTGGTGTTCATTCAAATAAAGTAAGATGAACACTTTCCACGCTGCGCTTTGGTCTCATTCCGACGACGGACATAACAGATACACCATCCAAGTGTAATTCATAACTTCACCATGCTCAAAGGGATTTATTCAATGTCTGCTTTTTGAATTTTTACACATCTACCAATAGGTGTGCTTCTTTGCGAGGCATTGGAAAATCTCCCTGTTCTTTTGGTTGAATCTGTGTTTGAAATTTACTGCTCGTCTGAGGGACCTTACAGATAATTGTATGTGTGGGGTACAGAGATGAGGTAGTCATTAAAACATGTAAATATAATTGCGCACAGAGGGAGTCCATGCAACTTATTATGTGGCTTGTAAAGGACATTTGTACTCCTAAACTTATTTAGGCTTGCCATTACAAAGGAGTTACTTATTGACTCAAGACATTTCAGCTTTCAATTTGTATTAACTTGGAAACATTTCTAAAAACATCATTCCACTTTGACGTTATGGGGTATTGTGTGTAGGCCAGTGACACACAATCTCAATTTAATCCATTTTAAATTAAATTCAGGCTGTAACACAACAAAATGTGGAAAAAGTCAAGGGGTCTGAATACTTTCTGAAGGGACTCTATGTGCTCATAGAGCATAATAGTCGCCGTATACAAAACACTAATCATTCTCCTCAATATTCCAATTGAAAGTAACAGAACTCTTTAGTCTACTTCAGCATCAGAAAGCACAGCGATCCAAGGAAAATATTCCCCAGTAATTAAAATAGTCTTCCCACCAGCCCACCCTCAATTCAAACTGTCAATGTTGTTGTTTGGGGACTGACAGCCACGGCTCTTCTTTTTATATAAATGGCCTGGTGGAAGAGAGGAATATAGATAGGAGCAGCGGGGTGGCATTGTGGTGATGACGCTAGCCAGCCACTTACCCCTCAGCCCACTCAACCACTGAGAGGCAGAAATCACCAGCCTGCATGCCACATTGGAATTGATTAGCTTGGGGCTCCTGATTGTTGATTGTCAGTCTCTGTCCTGTTGAGCTCAGTGGGGTTATATGACTCAATGTCAACCTACTCCTGTGGTTGTGGCTCTGGCTCTGCTCTGATGAGTGGCATAGAGCAGACAGGTAAAAGTTCCCAATCATAAAGGACAGCTCAATAGACCTGCAGTCGATCATGACCAGGGTTGGGTAGGTTACTTTCTAAGTGTAATCAGTTACAGTTAGTAGTTACCTGTCCAAAGTTGTAATCATTAATGCAACTTTTGGATTACCCAAACTCAGTAACGTAATCAGATTCATTTTTTTAACTTTTGGATTACATCCCCCTTAAGAGGCATTAAAAAAATACAAAAACGATCCATCAAACGCATTTGGCGTGTCATCATAGTGGTCTCTGACTTGTGGTCAGACTTACATAGATGAAACCAACTTAAATGTGCACCTTTTGTCAGTGCTGAATTGAATATCATTGAGAAAACAGAAAGGTGTCATAATTTTTTTTTTTACACACATTATTTTTACATTTAAAAGTAATCCAATAAGTAATCATCTCGTTTTTTCAAAAGTATCTGTACAATATTTTTGCTGGTAACGTAACTGATTACAGTGACATTTTTTAAAATATCAGATTACATGTAATCTGTACATCAGTTACTCCCCAACCCTGATCATGACTCGTGATGAGCTGAGAGGGAACTCAAATGAAGATGCATAAAAAAGTTAAGGAATTGTGTCAACCATTTACTTCAATTTGCCTTTCATGAAGGTCAAAAGGTTTTTTCACAGTACAATAAAAGGAGGCATAGAGCAAAATACAATGAGAGGGAGTCTGATTTATATGGCAGTCAGAGCATTGAAAGATTTGAAAGAGAGTTCACAGTACTTAAGGCCAGTTGTATTTAAGGTCCGCTATTCACACTTTTCAGTCAACATTCAATTCATGTTTTTGTTTTGGACATACAGTACATGCTGTGCATCCTTGTTCGTATTGAGCAGTTGCTTTCAGAAATGTCTGGGCCACCCCTGCTTGGTGCTTGTGTCCTTCCGCTCTCCCTCCTACTGATCTGTCTAATCAACACTATTAGAGCAGCTTAGGCCTTGCCCTTAGGGATATCCCACTAAAGGCCTTCTTTAACGTTTCTCTGGGCGATTACTCTCAGATCCATCGGCTATACTCCAACCCACATTATGAACATCTGAATCAATTACAGAATGCAGACATTTATCTGGAGGTTGCTGAGGCACTTCATCCTGGAAATATTTTAATTCCTGTCAAATAGCAGTTATTTTTTCCCGGTACTACTTTCAGTGACAGATCACTACAGTAGTGAGAATCTGCATGGTACTGTAGAGATGTTGCAGAGGCAGTGGAGGCACATTTGTCTTAATCAGGCAATCAAGGAGACTAGGGGGTTGAGCCATCTATCAAGGTCTTAGGGCAACAACAAAAAATACTTTACAATCTCAACATCTAGATGACTGCACTTTACCTCAGAGATACAAGTTTAGGTATCTGTAGGTTTACCACTTCAAATGAAGTTAATATGGAACAGAATGATCTATTATGGGTTTGTAACAGCTCTTCTGGGTTCAAATACTATTTAATATAATTTAATATATGTCAGCTGGGCTTGATTGAGCATGCTTGTTGCAAATTAACCAATGGAATACTCGCAAAACTGCAAAACCCTCCCATCTGACACTCCAGGCAGACTAAAGTAAATGTTTTATTTTTCAAATAGTATTTGAACCCAGGTCTGGGCCTTGTAGACTAACACAGCTTTTGGAGCTGTATGACCCCCCCTATTGGGGGTCATTCAAGGTCCATAGGGATAGTTTGGTGATCAATCTAAACATACTGAGAGGATGTCTGATCACGTGTCTAGACTCTAGAGAAATGGTTTATTGATATTTAATGCAGATCCATACATTGGCAGTATTCCCAAAAAAGTCTCAATAACGATGCTAAGAAATGATTTATTGAACATAAATGCATATAAGGTATGAACTTACTAACCAACTAGTGAAGTAGCTTCTCAGACAGCAATATGAATGCGAAGGTAGCTTAGGAATACCAAGTTTCATTTTTCTCTGCTCGCAATCTTGGCTGTATGTGACGTTCTTCTTTCACCCATTGCTTTAAAACATCTCCTGCTCCAACCAATCAGTCAAGAGCTGGAAGAACCCTGTGATGTCACATACCCTTAATTTTACTCTGATTTACATAATGCTGTAAGCATCAGTCAGACAGGTGCAACTATACGGGCTCCATATTAGGACAGCCTCAGTCCAGCTGAAATTGAAAGAGGCTCTCCTAATATGGACACCATACACGTGGACCAGTTTCAAGATAATTTATGGAAGCAATTTATATTGTCAAGTAAAGAAATACAGTGCATTTGGACCGCTTGACTTTTTCCACATTTTGTTACATTTCAATCTTATACCAAAATTGATTTTTTTTTTAATCATCAATCTACACACAAGACCTCTTAATGACAAAGCAAAAACAGGTTTTTATAAATGTTTGCAAATGTACAAAAAATGTAAAATGAAATTTGACGTTTACATAAGTATTCAGACCCTTTACTCAGTACTTTGTTGAAGCACCTTTGGCAGCGATTACAGTCTCGAGTCTTCTTGGGTATGACGCTACAGTACAAGCTTGGCACACATGTATTTGTGGAGTTTCTCCCGTTGTTCTCTGCAGATCCTCTCAAGCTCTGTCAGGTTGGAATGGGAGCGTTGCTGCCCAGCTATTTTCAGGTCTCTCCAGAAATGTTCGATCAGGTTCAAGTCACGGCTTTGGCTGTGCCACTCAAGGACATTCAGAGACTTGTCCTGAAGCCAATCCTGCGTTGTTTTGACTGTGTGCTCAGGGTCGTTGTCCTGTTGGAAGGTGAACCTTCGAACCTTCGTCCTGAGCGCTCTGGAGCAGGTTTTCATCAAGGATCTCTCTGTACTTTGCTCCATTCATCTTTCCCTCGATCCTGACTAGTCTCCCAGTCCCTGCCACTGAAAAACATCCCCACAGAATGATGCTGCCACCACTATTCTTCACCATGGGGATGGTGCCTGGTTTCCTCCAGACGTGACGCTTGGCATTCAGGCCAAAGAGTTCATTCTTGGTTTCATCAGACCAGATAATCTTGTTTCTCATGTTCTGAGAGTCCTTTACGTGCATTTTGGCAAACTCCAATGGGGCAGTCATGTGCCTTTTACTGAGGAGTGGCTTCCATCTGGCCACTCTACCATAAAGGCCCCGATTGGTGCAGACATTTTTTGGTACCCTTCCCGATATTTGTGCTTCGACACAGTCCTGTCTTGGAGCTCTACGGACAATTACTTCGACCTCATGGCTTGGTTTTTGCTCTGACATGCACTGTCAACTGTGGGACCTTATATAGACAGGTGTGTGCCTTTCCAAATTATGTCCAATCAACTGAATTTACCACAGGTAGACTCCAATCAAGTTGTAGAAACATCTCAAGGATGATCAATGGAAACAGCATGCACCAGAGCTCAATTTCGAGTCTCGTAGCAAAGGATCTGAATACTTATGTAAATAAGGTATTTCAGTTTTTTATTCTCAATGAATTAGCAGTAATGTGTCATTTGGGGAATTGTGTGTAGATTGATGAGGGAAGAAATTCATTTAATTCATTTTAGAATAAGCCTGTAACGTTACAACATTTGGAAAAATGAAAGGGGTCTGAATACTCTGAATGGAATGATGTGCCCCAGAAGGCTAGTCTATCTGGTCTGTTGAAGCTTTTCATCAGTGTTCCACGATTTCCCCAATGACACGAGAGGCACACCAACCAATGCATTTCCTATCACCATCTGTACAGACAGGAAATGCAGCTCTCGAATAGATGGCATATGTCAATACAGTTGGCGCTCCACTGTCCAGGAAAACTGGGTGTAGGGAGTGGAGAGGAAGTAGACTATGTGGGAGAGCTCAAGCCAAAAAACAGGAGATCAACTGTGTGTTTGATACATTAAAGTGGCTCACGTTCAGCTACACTGCAGCAGCAGCCAGTCAGTCAGCCAGGCAGCTCTTTCCTTGGGTCCCCTCCTCATCCCTCGTCACAATCAATCCACCACAGACCCACGACCGTAATCGTATTTGTTCAAATAAATAATGAAATAGCAGCAGCCCCACACAGAGGCACACAGAGGGTGGTAATTGCTGCGTTTCGCCTCGGATCAGATGGGCTCTGTGGGAGAGTGGCTCAGCTCCACTGTGACCTTGTGTGTTTGTAATTTTCCACAAGCTTAGTGGATATGCACCAGGCAGGGGCTCTCGGTGGGTGCAAGCGACCAGGGACCGCGCCAAGGCCAAGCCCAGTGAACTGCCCTGGTGTGATGGAGTTCTCAACACAGACTCGAAAGTACTAATGAAAAGCTTGGGAGGAGAGAAGGAATCATTGACATGACAGCTATTAGGGGGCCGCCAGGATTAACAGGGCGATGCTGTGTACTTGGCGGTGCACGGCCTGTTCAATTTGTTTTCCTCGAAATATTGAGATGCATCGATGCATCACAAGAGCATCTTAGACTAAAGCACCATCAAGCACCATTACAACCAAGTTTCTAACGTTGTAGCCTTCATTTGAACTCTCAACTACTGCAGTACATGTTTCCTCAGATGAACCTAGTACAGCACTAGATCTGCTTTACAATTATTGTTCATCCACCTCCTGTGGCTGTTATCACGTTTGTGCTTTTAATCATATTATACTCCTGATTCAATCTCTCTGTTGTTTACAATCTTTTTTTAGGGCGGGCTGTCCACAGGGGATTGGCTCATCCTCGGTTGCCGCAACAACAATCAGCACAGGTATACACTGATGGTGGGGTATTATTTTGAAAAGTGACATATTGATAGTGCTGAGGGTTTCCCTATTGGGTGTGAATGGCAGGCCATTCCTTGAAGTTATTTCCCGAGGGTGACAGTAAGGTGTGATTGCAGTGACTCTTATGGGCCATCTCTCTGCATAGTTAGGGCATTATGCCGAGTCATCTAAGGGTCAAGCTAGGGAAATGTTGTTAGGGGTACGAGTACGATCGGTACGATCTCATAGAGACCTTCATTGAACAGTTCAATCTCACTGTTCCCTTTAGAATGGGCTGGGTTCTTCGTCTTCTTCCCTGGAGCCATATGTGGCCCCTGTGAAATTGCTAATCTGATTCCCCGCTACATATTATGTGGCACAACAGATGGCTTCTCACAAAAATTAAATGCATAGTGATGTAAACTGTTGTAAACTCTACTACAGTGTCTTAAGAAGGTATTCACACACCTTGATTTTTTACACATTTTGTTGTGTTACAAAGTGGGATTCAAATGCATTTAATTGTATATTTTTTGTCAACGATCTTCACAAAATACTCTATAATGTCAAAGTGGAAGAAAATTCTAACATTTGTAAAAAATATAATGTATTTTAGGTTATTGTCCTGGTGAAAGGTGAATTAATCTCCCAGTGTGTCACGATCGTCTTGCTGAGAGAGAGTGGACCAAGGCGCAGCGTGTGCAAAATACATTCTCTTTATTTGAGAAGGGAAAAAACACGCAACGAAAACTATAACAAACTGAAACAAAACAACCGTGAAGCTATAGACGTAAGTGCACACACAAGCTACAAACGTACAACATAGACAATTACCCACATTAACCTAATGCCTATGGCTGTCTTAAATATGGCTCCCAATCAGAGACAATTAATGACATCTGTCTCTGATTGAGAACCATTCAGGCAACCATAGACACAGCTAGACACCTACACTAAACACAAACCCATCTACTCTACTTAACCCCCTAAACCATACAACCACCCTAGACAATACAAAAACACATACATTCCCCATGTCACACCCTGACCTAACTAAAATAATAAAGAAAACAAAGAATACTAAGGCCAGGGCGTGACACAGTGTCTGGTGGAAAGCAGACTGAACCAGGTTTTCCTGTAAGATCTTGCCTGTGCTTAGCTCCATTATGTTTATTTGTCATCCTAAAAAACTCCCTAGTCCTTAACGATTACAAGCATACCCATAACATGATGCAGCCGACACTATGCTTGAAAATATGGAAAGTGGTACTCAGAAATGTATTTATTTGGATTTGCCCCAAACATAACACTTAATAAAAAAGTGAATTGCCTTGCCACATTTTTTGGAGGATTACTTTAGTGCCTTGTTGCTAACAGGATGCATGTTTTGGAATATTTTTTATTCTGTACAGGCTTCCTTCTTTTCACTCAAATAGGTTAGTGTTTTGGAGTAACTACAATGTTGATCCATCCTCAGTTTTCTCCTATCACAGCCATTAAACTATTTAACTGTTTTAAAGTCACCCTTGGCCTCATGGTGAAATCCCTGAGCGGTTTCCTTCCTCTCCGACAACGGAGTTAGGACACCAGTATCTTTGTAGTGACTGGGTTTGTGTTGTTACACCATCCAAAGTTTAATTAATAACTTCACCATGCTGAAACGGATATTCAATGTCTTGTTTGCGAGGCATTGGAAACACCTCTCTGGTGTTTGTGGTTGAATATGTGTTTGAAATTCACTGCTCGATTGACAGACCTTACAGATACTGTAATTGTATGTGTGAGATATAGTCATTAAAGAATCATGTTAAACACTTTTATTGCACACAGAGTGAGTCCATGCAACTTATTATGTGACTTGTTAAGCACATTTTTACTTCTGAATTTATTTAGGCTTGCCATAACAAAGGAGTTGAGTACTTATTGACTCAATACATTTCAGCCTTTAATTCTGTATTAATTTGTAATACATTTGAAAAACATAATTCATTATGGGGTATTGTGTGTAGGCCAGTTACCCAAAAAATCTCAATGTAATACATTTGAAATTCAGGCTGTTACCCAACAAAATGTGGAAAAAGTCAAGTGGTGTGAATACTTCCTGAAGGCACTGTATGTTGTGTCTGCGTGATTTGTCTCAATCTCTAAATTAGGGAACACTTTATTTGGATATTCCATCTGTAGATGCTCTACAGGCTGTCTACAGACTATCACTAACATGTCAACTAACTATCTCCTAACCCTAGCTCTAATCCTAACCTTAACTCTTATCCTAACCCTAACCTTAGCAAGCAGTTGCTTATCAACATATAGTTTGTTGATAGTATGACCATCTGTAGAGAATCTACAGAGGTAAAATATGGACTATCCAAATAAAGTGTGACCGACCCTAAGTTATTATCCCGACACGGGAAACAATCAATTCTTCCCCCCCATTCATTTTTTAAACTGAGCTTTTGTCACTACATCATTACAATAGGAGATGTGTCTAGACAATATTGAGTAGAACAACAATTCATTTCATTAGGCTCAGAATGGTGCTTTGTAGTGATGTGAGTGACAAATACTTCAGAGCTGATTAATAATAATTTGAGTGCCTATCTACCTTGGCCGGTTTACATTCCTAGTTTACAGCAGGCTGCAGGTGGCAGGTATTATTCGGGATTAGCAGCAGGAATTTAGGATTTGTGTCCTCATGTTCCATCCCAATGTTGCTCATTAATCATATTAATTAGGACACTGACAACGTGCGGCCTTGTGTCATCATAACAGCAGCCTCCCAGCCACAGATCTATAATAAGGTATTGTCAGTCAGTTTCAATGTAGACCATATGTGTTGCCAGCTGGTTCCTTGACCACTCAGAAGGATTGAGATGTCTGTGGGTGGTCAAAGATGGCAGGTTTTCAATCAAGATTAACACTGCAACACGTAGAGAATTTTCACTTCAAAGGAGCAGTTTTAAATGAAATTGTTTTTGAAGTCTCCCTGATAACAATTATGTTTTATTTGTTTTTCAATTCTATCACTCCCGTGCCTCCAGCATAATCTTGGGTTAACAGAAAGACATGGATGTAATTGCTGCCCAACACCGGAGCAATTCAACTAGGTTCCACAAGGCCACTCATAGAGCTGTTGACTTGAAAATCAATACGCAATAGCAGTTTTTTGTCATGGTACAGGACATAGACCTGGCTCAACCTTGTCAAGATCACAGCCCCTTTCAATCTCCCACAGGTTCAAACTTGTAATCTTTGATTCATCACTACCGTTCACCTTTCTTTCATAGACAAAGCCTGCCGCTCCCAAACCATTAATCATTCATTGCTCTACCAGTGTCTCCAGGGCAGGCTACACCAGGACCCTTAAGATCTGAGTCAGGGAAGCAAGCTACATACTGAGGGAAGGGTGGTTGTAAATTGATTTAACCATTGAAGACCATATGTGACCTGTCACTTCAAAGAGCTGTGTTTATTTCATCGTATGTCCACCCTCTACCTCAATTAGGTCTTGAGTGGAAGTGACTGGTTCCTTGGGTATGAGGAACAAGAACAGTCGTGATGTGTCATTCAGGGCATTGTGGGTTACAGGAAGGAGATATCTGTCCAAAAACATCATTGTACATTAATAACAGCAACCATGAACATGTGAAGGGGTCGAAATTATATTGTGCCATTTACTTCGGTAGATGAGGAAGGCAAGAATTGGAATATCCAAATGAGAGTTTGCCTCCTACATGATCGCCCCCAGCCAATAGCCTTCCTATCAGCTCTCAAACAGAGCTAGGTGATGGATGTTGGCCAAGTTTCTCATTCCCAACCAGTGACAGGGGCGTCATGTACCCTACAAATCTGAGGGGGCACAAAGTATGTGAGGATAGCTGGGGGGTGGTCCGTAGGGGTGTTCGGCCTCCCATCAGGAAGTTGGAGAATTTTGCAGTTTTCAAACACCTGAATCAGCTTTTTCCTGCAATCTACAGTCGTGGTCAAAAGTTTTGAGAATGACACAAATATTAATTTTCACAAAGTTTGCTGCTTCAGTGTCTTTAGATATTTTTGTCAGATGTTACTCTGGAATACTAAAGTATAATTACAAGCATTTCATAAGTGTCAAAGGCTTTTATTGACAATTACATGAAGTTGATGCAAAGAGTCAATATTTGCATTTTTGACCCTTCTTTTTCAAGACCACTGCAATCCGCCCTGGCATGCTGTCAATTAACTTCTGGGCCACATCCTGACTGATGGCAGCCCATTCTTGCATAATCAATGCTTGGAGTTTGTCAGAATTTGAGGGGTTTTGTTTGTCCACCCGCCTCTTGAGGATTGACCACAAGTTCTCAATGGGATTAAGGTCTGGGGAGTTTCCTGGCCATGGACCCAAAATATTGATGTTTTGTTCCCCGAGCCACTTAGTTATCACTTTTGCCTTATGGCAAGGTGTTCCATCATGCTGGAAAATGCATTGTTCGTCACCAAATTGTTCCTGGATGGTTGGGAGAAGTTGCTCTCGGAGGATGTGTTGGTACCATTCTTTATTCATGGCTGTGTTCTTAGGCAAAATTGTGAGTGAGCCCACTCCCTTGGCTAAGAAGGCAACCCTCCACATTAATGATCTCAGGATGCTTTACTGTTGGCATGACACAGGACTGATGGTAGCGCTCACCCTTGTCTTCTCCGGACTAGCTTTTTTACGGATGCCCCAAACAATTGGAAAGGGGATTCATCAGAGAAAATTACTTTACCCCAGTCCTCAGCAGTCCAATCCCTGTACCTTTTGCAGATATCAGTCTGTCCCTGATGTTTTTCCTGGAGAAAAGTGGCTTTTTTGCTGCCCTTCTTGCACCCAGGCCATCCTCCAAAAGTCTTCGCCTCACTGTGCGTACAGATTCACTCACACCTGCCTACTGCCATTCCTGAGCAAGCTCTGTACTGGTGGTACCCCGATCCCGCAGTTAATCAACTTTAGGAGACGGTCCTGGCGCTTGCTGGACTTTCTTGAGTGCCCTGAAGCCTTCTTCACAACAATTGAACCGCTCTCCTTGAAGTTCTTGATGATCCGATAAATGGTTGATTTAGGTGCAATCTTACTGGCAGCAATACCCTTGCCTGTGAAGCCCTTTTTGTGCAAAGCTGATGACGGCACGTGTTTCCTAGCAGGTAACCATGGTTGACAGAGGAAGAACAATGATTCCAAGCACCACCCTCCTTTTGAAGCTTCCAGTCTGTTATTCGAACTCAATCAGCATGACAGAGTGATCTCCAGCCTTGTCCTCATCAACACTCACACCTGTGTTAATGAGAGAATCACTGACATGATGTCAGCTGGTCCTTTTGTGGCAGGGCTGAAATGCAGTGGAAATGTTTTTTGGGGATTCAGTTAATTTGCATGGCAAAGAGGAACTTTGCAAATAATTGCAATTCATCTGATCATCTTCATAACATTCTGGAGTATATGCAAATTGCCATCATACAAACTGAGGCAGCAGACTTTGTGAAAATTTATATTTGTGTCATTCTCAAATGTTTTGGCCACAACTTAAGATGCATATTCATTATGCTTAATTTTATGTAAAACTTATGTTTATTTTTCTGCATATCTAAGCATACCTTTTGAGCTGTCTGTATCCTCCCGAATGGTGCTTTTTTAAAGAATTGAAATATGCTTCTCTGCATCTCTGCTAAAATCTGGGTTTAAAAATGCAAGTGTTATTCATGACATTTAGTAATTGCTTGTTTTTCTAAAGTAGTATTACAGAGAAACAACAACAACAAAAAGTATGTTTTATGTGAGGGGTCACGTGCCCCCTATGGGCATGACGCCTCTGACCAGTGACTAAAAGAAAACTAAAAGAAAACTGTATGTGTACTGTAGATATGTGTACTGTACTGTCCCTACACAAGCCCCACCTCACAGCTGCATGGGGTAGAAATGTACTGTATGTGTGGAGTTGATTTAGTCATCCATTGCAGGGAAGGGAAGGGAGGTTCACGGTTGAATAGGCCACGTTGACCTGAGGGATGGAGGCCTGGCTGCTGAGTGGGCAGATCGGTGTGCAGCACTCTGCAAGGCAACTGATAAGCATCCATCCAGGCTGGGTCCCTGTTGACTCAGAGTGGGCAACATGCAGAACGCCTCCAGTTTGGTCACTATAGGATTTAACGGTCAGTGTTCATCGTGCATCTGTTGACTGGCATCAGTAGTCTTCTGGAATCATTTTTTCTCTGGTTGAGAATGTGTCAAAACACACATGAGCACACAGGGTCTTTATTATAGAATTCCCCTGAATTGTAATTCTGGCATTTTAGCAGATAGCTGTTATTCTTTAATTCTTTATAGAAAATATTTTTCGTTACCTAGATTTTAGTTTCTGCTTCGTGAGTCACTTTGGTGAGCCGTGTAAGAAAATACACACGATGAAAACACACGCTAGCTACTGTTGTGAAACCCTACCCTGCTTCTGACTGTCGTTAATCCAGCCGAGCTGGAGAGAGAAAGCCTTCTGGGAGCTTCCTAATTGTAATATTTATTGAAACTTTATCAAATCCACTCAGAGCAACGCATGGCAATCAATGCTGTTTAAACTCGTCGCAGAAAGCGCTGTGCTCTGTGCTCTACCCATTCACTCTTATCTGTTCGTAAGGGACGACGGGAGAGTCACAACTCTGTAATTCCAGCCCCAAGGAGTGGTTTGGTTTAAATTGCAGGCTGGCTGAGCACAATACCTTTTAATTGGCCGAGCGTATCACTTCACATGAGAGACAGGGAAGGCACAGGAGCATGTGAAGAGAGCAGGAAACCGTATGTTGCACAGACGGCACGCGCTATGAGGCACACGCTATGTTCTTTTCCAACCGCTTGCTCCCATTTCCTCCTAAACTGTTTGAGACCAACATCCAATAGTTCACCTTTTTCCGACAATCTTTCAGAAATGTTATTCTTTACCACATTTTTGTTCCCTAAACTAAAAATGGAGATTCAGCAACAAGCCATACTACACCATTACAGTGACACTGGTATTACAGTGAGTCACGCCATGGATGATAAATGTTGAATGACATACAATAACTCAATTTGGTCACAGTGTTCGTAGGAACAAGAGTAAGTACTCTTTCCACCACAGTCTTGCATTGTCAGCAGTGAGCATGAAAGGGAAGTTTTCACTGCGCTTGGCCAAGGACAAAATGTTCTAAGTGACCAACATGTCCTGGTATTTCTGAGCTGTAAGGAGGAGAAGTGAGGGAGAATAGATTTTCCTTTTCAGGGCATAAGTGGTTATAGCAGGGATGGATTAAAGAATCATGAGATGAACAACTCACAGGCTGTACGGATCCAGAACCACCATGTTCCATCAGACCACCAACTCTCCTCCTACAGTTAAATGGATTTATAGGGTTTCCATTGCATTGGATAAACATACATTTTGTTTTATGGCGTGCAGAAACATATATTTTGAGAGTTTGTGCAAATGGCCATGTAGTGATTCGCTAAAAGTGTACATCGACTATCCATAAAGTTTCGGGCTTTCTTTCATAAATAAGTGAACGAACTTCTCTTTAAAAAGTTTGACTCGGAGGATCATTTGACCCTTTGTGCCTGCAGTGTGCTCGGGGAAATCTATGCCCTTTTATCAGCACTATAGATCAACATGCAGGTGTGGTCTTCTCTCACGATGAAAAAATAAGTTGTCCACTTCTTTATCGCAATGTTAGAAGATTGAGCAGGGTATCCATCTGGTTGTTCACTCCCCCGACCTACCATGCTGTTCAAGCTTGGGTAGCTCTGGATGTTGTCCCAACATAGAAACCTGAGCCTATAATCATAAAAACTGCTACAGCAAGAGGGATTACATGGGTTACTGTGCTGTTTGCAGTATGTTCATTAGCATGAGAGCACTCTCTTCCTGTTTTAGGGGTCACCTGGGTTGTTCAGGTTTTTATCTTTAATAGTGCATACTTTTAACTCTGTAAAAGAACTGATAACATCCTCACAGTTTCCCTAATGACTGTCAGACTGGCAGACTCTTTGAATTGTTTTCATCCAATCCAGAGGGATACCAGGCACATATGTTGTTGTTTCTTTCTATCTTCCTGTTTTTGGAGCTTTTCCCTGTCGTTGTTAGAATTTCTTGGAAGCATTTTCTCCCCTTCTGTGATTGCATTGTCAGCGTAAGGGTTTTGTTTATAATTATGGTAACTAATTGAAACCAAAGTCATTAATGCAAAGACTTTTGCCAATGTACTCTGCAGAAATTGAATTATGAAATACACTGAGTATACAAAACATTAGGAATGACTTCCCCTTTTGCCCTCAGAACAGCCTCAATTCGTCAGGACATGGACTCTACAAGGTGTCGAAAGTGTTTCACAGGGGCCCATGTTGACTCCAATACTTCCCAGAGTTGTGCCAATTTGGCTGAATGCCCTTTGGGTGGTGGACCATTCTTGATAAAAACTCAGCAGCATTGCAGTTCGTCACACAAAACAGTGCACCTGGCACCTACTACCATAACCCGTTCAAAGGCACTTCAATCTTTTGTCTTGCCCATTTACCCTCTGAATGGCACAATCCATGTCTCAATTGTCTCACAGATCCTTCTTTGAATTGTCTCCTCCCCTTCATCTACACTGATTGAAGTGCATTTAACAAGAGACATCAATAAGGGATCATAGCTTTTCCCTGGATTCCCCTGGTCAGTCTATGTCATGGAAAGAGCAGGTGTCCTTAATGTTTTGTACACTCAGTGTATGTGCTCATGTAGAGCCTTGTGTAGGCTTTTCTACTGTATATATAAATAGATTCACCAGAAACGCTGTACCATTATGAAACAATCTGTCATAGGCAACAATATACAGTGATATTGCAGAGGTCATACCAACAGTATATCAATGCCTTCTACAGTACAGATATGCAGTACTTTAGCCAGACAGCTGACGTATTTACTAGCCAGGGATCCCACAGGACTGGGAAGCAGATGGCCTAACTACACCATCAGCACTTTTCCCCTAGCAACCTGAGATACTGGTTGTGGTCAAATGAAACCGTAGACATAGCGGACACCTTCAAACCCTATTTATATGTCCTGTTGAGGAGAATGTGAAACACTGCATTATGTCATGGTGTACCATGATTACCAAAAGTTGTAAATGGTGCACAAAACCAGAAACATTCAACATAATGGATATTAGGCTGTAGAGTCACTGTGGATAACTCATTCAGAAACATACAACATTAAATGACTTCTCAAAGAGGAAATGTGTATCACTGTAGTCAGAGGCTATAAATTATACAACCATGATATCTATGAGAGGAAAGGTTTATCAATACAGACCAAGTCACAAAATATGTTTGGCCAAGTAGTCGTTGAGAGAGAGGGATTGTTATCTCTACACCATGCTGATCTGTTCTCCCATGAATCCTGTCCTGTCCCCTATATCCTGGAGGAACCTAGCCACACGACCGCCACCATCCTGATCCATCACACGCTGCAAACGTATCACTGAGAAGTAAAACAACTGTTTACTGTTGTTCAGCTTAATTCCGATCTTGTTGAAGTGCATTGATCTATAAAGCATTCCGGGGTCTTTGGTCCCCAATGTTCGGCCGCGCTGAGAAATGATTGGGTCTGATCTCTGGGCAAGCAATGCCAAGCATCAAGTGTAATTATTGAGATGGGATTTGGCCTGTCAGCATGATAAATGGTCGTTTGACTTTATTTGTCTCAGCTCCAGATCAGTTTGCAGCAATACCTGTCACCAAAGTATTCTATTTCCTTTACTCAGCATCACCAACACAGACACATATTGAATACCTACTCCATCACATGAACAGAAAATCTTTCAATAATAACATAGGCCTCCATAGCTTTTCTGAAAGAAAAAAATGCAAGCAACAGCAAAATAGTTTGGTTTTGACAAGAGGACAAGAGGAAAAGTAAAGCCTGTTTGTTTTCTGTGGATGGTCTGTTTTGTTGCAGCTGTCAAAAAACGTAGTTACCGCACTTAACTGGGCTTTTCTCCTCATCCACAAAGCCTCCCGAAATTGACTTTTATTTTGGGGCAAATCATTATGTTGGGTAGCAGTGAGAACAAAACCTCACAGGGGACATGCTTGCAGGTGCAGATCCCCTGAGCTGTTGTTGTTCATCAGTGAAATACGGCTTCTAGCCAGTGTGACCAAATCGATTGTGTATGCAAACTCTGCAACTGTTGTCTGCCTTGCAGGTATCAATAATAAAAAGGAAAACAGTAAATGCTATAACCTTATTATGCTCTACTGACAATGCGTATTGCTTATAAATGTGTGTATTCCCCAAAATACCTATGATTGAAATGGGCGGATAAGTAAGCTAGACTTTCCACATCATTCAAATGAATGGAATAAGGATTGGAGTCATTTTATACATTGGAAGTCAAACAAGCAAAAGAACTAAGGTCCTTTCGGATAAATGTAACAACCTTCAAACTACAGGTTTGTCTCACACCAACCCTTCATTTTGTCCTAACCCCTCCATTCTCTCTGTGATGGGGGATAGAGGTCAATACAGAACAGTCACTGTGGCATCTGATGCCATCGGATAACGGCAACACTTTCTCTCCTTTTTCTCTCTGTGGAGCATTCCGTTGCTGCATAGCGGCATAGCACGCTCCTCTCTTTCCAGATCAATTATTCCCACCAAAAATAAGTACGAGAGGAGGCCATGAAATATTTACGGTGAGGCTGAGCGGGGGTCTTGTAGCTCTTTTATTTTTCATGATGATGGAGGGACTGCGGCGGCGAAGCGAGGAGGCGCGGGAGTCGCTTGGGGCCATTTCCATGTAACTCATTCGGTCAGCGGTCCAAACCAACCCCGAGAACGGTCTGTCCAGGCCTCACTTAGGAGGTCCCTTGTGGCCCTTCTCCCTCCCTCCATTCCCACCATCCTCAATGCTTACTCATATTTTGGTTGTCATTTAATGGGTCTGCAATGTCAACTGATGCCTCTTACTGGGGATTGAGACACACAAAGTGAGGAGATTGTCCTCCCTACTGTTTTTCTTTTTATGCCTTTCAGCATTATTGGGGTTTTGCAGTGTACATTTTACCCGATTGAAATGTTTGTTTTGAGAACTATGTTCCCCATTTGACCCCATACTTTTGCTTACACAAGAGGTTTTATTTTATGTTTTTTATAGCGTTTGTCACGTTCTGACCATAGTTCTTTTGTATTTTCTTTGTTTTATGTGTGGTCAGGGCGTGAGTTGGGTGGGTAATCTATGTTTTCTATTTCTGTGTTGTATTTCTTGTGTTTGGCCTGATTGGTTCTTAATCAGAGGCAGGTGTTAGTCATTGTCTCTGATTGGGAACATATTTAGGTAGCCTGTTTTGTGTTGGGTTTTGTGGGTGGTTATTTTCAGTCTTTGTGTGTCTGCACCAGACAGAACTGTTTCGGTTTTCACGTTGGGTGTTTTTGTATTTTGAGTGTTCACCTTCATTAAACAAGATGAACAATTACCATGCTGCACCTTGTTCCTCTTCTTCTCCTCCAGACGACAACCGTTGCAGAACCACCTACCAAAAAGGACCAAGCAGCGTGGTAACAGGCAGCAGTAGCAGGAGCAGCGCTATAAGGAGGAATGGACATGGGAGGACATTCGTGGACGGCAAGGGTTGCTACACATGGGAGGAGATTCTGTCTGGAAGGGATCGCCTCCCATGGGAACAGGTGGAGGCAGCTAGGAGAGCGGAGGCAGCTGCTAAAGGGAACCGGCGTTACGAGGGAACACGGCTGGCAAGGAAGCCCGAGAGGCAGCCCCAAAAATGTATTGGAGGGGGTACACGGGGAGTGGTGTTAAGCCAGGTAGGAGACCTGAGCCAACTCCCCGTGCTTACCGTGGAGAGCGTCGTACCGGGCAGGCACCGTGTTATGCGGTGGAGCGCACGGTGTCCCCGGTGCGTGTGCAATAGACCGGTGCGGTACATTCCAGCTCCTCGTATCGGCCGGGCTAGAGTGGGCATCGAGCCAGGTGACATGAAGCCGGCTCAGCGCATCTGGTCTCCAGTGCGTCTCCTCGGGCCGGTGTACATGGCACCAGCCTTCCGCATGGTGCCCCCGGTTCGCGAGCACAGCCCAGTGTGGGCTATTCCACTTCGCCGCACTGGCCTGGCTACGGGGAGCATTCAACAGGTAAGGTTGGGCAGGCTCGGTGCTCGAGACCTCCTGTGCGCCTTCACGGTCCGGTCTATCCGGTGCCACCTCCTCGCACCAGCCCAGTACCACCAGTGCCAACACCACGCACCAGGCTTCCTGTGCGTCTCCAGAGCCCTGTTCCTCCTCCCCGCACTCGCCCAGTGGTGCGTGTCCCCAGTCCGGTACCACCAGTTCCGGCACCACGCACCAAGCCTACTGTGCGCCTCCAGGGTCCAGTATGCCCTGTTCCTGCTCCCCCACTCGCCCAGAGGTGCATGTCCCCAGCCCGGTACCACCAGTTCCGGCACCACGCACCAGGCCTACTGTGCGCCTCAGCAGGCCAGAGCTGCCGTCTGTCCAGCACCGCCTGAGCTGCCTGTCTGTCTAGCCGCCTGAGCTGCCTGTCTGTCCACGCGCGCTGAGCTGCGTCTGTCCAGCGCCGCCTGAGCTGCCGTCTGTCCGCGCCGCCCGAGCTGCCCGTCTGTCCAGCGGCCTGAGCTCCCGTCTGTCCAGCGCCGCCTGAGCTGCCCGTCTGTCCAGCGCCGCCTGAGCTGCCCGTCTGTCCAGCGCCGCCTGATCTGCCCGTCTGTCCTGAGCCACTAGAGCCGCCCGTCTGTCCTGAGCCACTAGAGCCGCCCGTCTGTCCTGAGCCGCTAGAGCCGCCCGTCTGTCAGGAGCCGCCAGAGCCGCCCCAGTCAGCGCCGCAGAGCCGCCGCCAGTCAGGAGCCCAGAGCCGCCAGAGCCGCCCGCCAGTCAGGAGCCGCCAGAGCCGCCCGTCAGTCAGGAGCTGCCGAGCCGCCTTCAGTCCGGAGCTGCCCTTCAGTCTGGAGCGCCCCTCAGTCCGGAGCTGCCCCTCAGCGGAGCTGCCCTCAGTCCGGAGCTGCCCTCAGTCCGGAGCTGCCCCTCAGTCCGGAGCTGCCCCTCAGTCCGGAGCTGCCCTCAGTCCGGAGCTGCCCTTCAGTCCGGAGCTACCCTCAGTCCAGTTGGGCCATTTAGTCGGGTTGCCAATCCTAGGTCGGCGGCGAGGGTCGCCGTTTCTAGAAGGCCACTAAAGCGGACAAAGACTATGGTGGAGTGGGGTCCACGTCCAGCGCCAGAGCCGCCACCGCGGACAGATGCCCACCCAGACCTCCCCTATAGATTCAGGTTTTGCGGCCGAGTCCGCCCTTGGGGTTCTGACCATAGTTCTTTTGTATTTTCTTTGTTTTATGTGTGGTCAGGGCGTGAGTTGGGTGGGTAATCTATGTTTTCTATTTCTGTGTTGTATTTCTGTGTTTGGCCTGATATGGTTCTCAATCAGAGGCAGGTGTTAGTCATTGTCTCTGATTGGGAACCATATTTAGGTAGCCTGTTTTGTGTTGGGTTTTGTGGGTGGTTATTTTCAGTCTTTGTGTGTCTGCACCAGACAGAACTGTTTCGGTTTTCACGTTTGTTGTTTTGTATTTGAAGTGTTCAGTTTTTGGTTTATTATTAAATTTAAGATGAACACTAACTACGCTGCACTTTGGTCCTCTCCTTCCACCGACGAAAGCCGTTACAGAGTTTGTTTAGAATGGACAGGAGAATGTGAATGTAGTTGTATAATTTCTACATAGGTCTACATCTAGCCCTGAACTATTCACCATCATGCAACAGCCTTGGGATACAGTGAAGGACGCAATGTTGCTCTCTTGTTGCAAATGTGTGTGTATTGTCAATGTATGTGTGGGAGTACATTCACAGTATGCCCACGATATTGCATTAAGAATTTCAAGATTTCATCAAACTATTCAGTACAACTACTGGTGACTGTGATGTGCTTGCAGCATGACACCATTGTTTTCCCTTGTTGTCATGTTTTCCATGTTTACAATCGTCCGTTTCAATTCTCTCTAATTTGCATCAAAATGAAGATGATAAGAGCACTGTCAAAATGGCAGTGTGTGTGTGCGTGCGTGCGTGCGTGCGTGTTTGCGCCTCTTTTGTGGAGGCGCATTGGTATTATTGTACGTTGGCTGAACATCGCTGTGTCCTCAGATCAAACATTCCATCTGTCATCCTGAATCGCTTGTAGAGGATGGGAATCTGCCTCATCAATCCCACAGAACACCTGGTTATTGTCAATACCATGGTTCATTGCTCCACTGGAACATGCTGCATGAATGAAACACAAGAATGATGCAAAATCACAAGGCTGTTCGCTATGGACAAAGCAGCAAGATTAGTTCCATTGCAGTGAATCGCAAGGAATACAAGTCATAGATTGCCAGTGAAACTGGTTGGCCTTGAATGACTCACAATTGTAGCCTTGAATAGATGTGGACATATTCTGTGGACATACACAGTGTACATACACATAATAACATAATTTATAATTTATTGTATGAATTCAGGACCTAATCGTCCAGAAGGATTTTTGTCTGTTTACTCCAAACCCACTGAGTAAGAATTGCCGAAATTATTACATTGGTATGGGAAGCTGAGTGATGAGATATCATCAAAGATTAAAAGGACTTTCAACAGGTTGTTTCTTACTTTTATTGCCATTTTTACAAAAATATAAATGCAACATGTAAAGTGATGGTCCCATGTTTCATGAGCTGAAATAAAAGATGACAGAAATGTTCCATATGCACAAAAAGCTTATTTCTCTCAAATTCTGTGCACAAATTTGTTTACATCCCAGATAGTGAGCATTTCTCTTTTGCCAAGATAATACATCCACCTGACAGGTGTGGCATATCAAGAAGCTGATTAAATATCATGATCATTACACAGATGCACCTTGTGCTGGGGGAAAATAAAAGGTCACTCTAAAATGAGCAGTTTTGTCACACAACACGATGCCACAGATGTCTCAAGTTTTTTGAGGGAGTGTGCAATTGGCATGTTAACTACAGGAATGTCGACCAGAGCTGTTGCAAGAGAATTTTATTAATATTTCTCTACTATACGTAATATGTATATCTCTACTCTACCATAAATGTCTCTCTCCAACGTCATTTTAGAGAATTTGACAGTACGTCAAACTGGCCTCACAACCGTAGACCACGTGTATGGCGTCGTGTGCGTAAGCGGTTTGCTGATGTCAATGTTGTGAACAGAGTGCACCACGGTAGCGGTGTGTTTATAATATGGGCAGGCTTAATAAGCTACGAACAATTAAGAAAATTGCATTTTATCAATGGCAATTCGAATGCACCGCAATACCGTGACAAGATCCTGAGGCCCATGGTAGTGCCATTCATCCGCGGTATCACCTCATGTTTCAGCATGAACCCATGTCGCAAGGATCTGTACACAATTCCTGGAAGTTGAAAATGTTCAAATTCCTCCATGGCCTGCATACTCACCAGACATGTCACTCATTGAGCATGTTTGGGATGCTCTGGATCGATGTGTACGAAAGAGTGTTGCAGTTTCCACCAATATCCAGCAACTTTACACAGCCATTGAAGAGGAGTGAGACAACATTCCACAGGCCACAATCAACAGCATCAGCAACTCTATACGAAGGAGATGTGTTGAGCTGCATGAGGCAAATGGTGGTCACACCAGATACTGACTAGTTTTCTGATCCACGCCCCTAGATTTTTTTAAAGGTATATGTGAGCAACATATGCATACCTGTATTCCCAGGCATGTGAAATCCATAGATTAGAGGCTAATGAATTCATTTCAATTGACTGATTTCCTGATATGAACTGTCTTGGCTGATTATGAAAGCAATAATGTTTCATGTGCACATAGAGACCTGGCCGGATGGTGCCAGAATAACAACCTATCCCTCAACGTAACCTAGACTAAGGAGATGATTGTGGACTACAGGAAAAAGAGGACCGAGCACGCCCCCATTCTCATCGATGGGGCTGCAGTGGAGCAGGTTGAGAGATTCAAGTTCCTTGGTGTCCACATCACCAACAAACTAGAATGGTCCAAACACACCAAGACAGTCGTGAAGAGGGCACGACAAAGCCTATTCCCCCTCAGGAAACTAAAAAGGTTTGGCATGGGTCCTGAGATCCTCAAAAGGTTTTACAACAGCAACATCGAGAGCATCCTGACTGGTTGCATCACTGCCTGATACGGCAATTGCTCGGCCTCCGACCGCAGAGTGTAGTGCGTACGGCCCAGTACATCACTGGGGCTAAGCTGCCTGCCATCCAGGACCTCTACACCAGGCGGTGTCAGAGGAAGGCCCTAAAAATGGTCAAAGACCCCAGCCACCCCAATCATAGACTGTTCTCTCTACTGCCGCATGGCAAGCGGTACCGGAGTGCCAAGTCTAGGACAAAAAGGCTTCTCAACAGTTTTTACCCCCAAGCCATAAGACTTCTGAACAGGTAATCAAATGGCTACCCGGACTATCTGCATTGTGTGCCCCCCCCAACACCTCTTTTACGCTGCTGCTACTCTCTGTTTATCATATATGCATAGTCTCTTTAACTATACATTCACGTACATACTACCTCAATTGGCCCGACCAACCAGTGCTCCCGCACATTGGCTAACCGGGCTATCTGCATTGTGTCCCGCAACCCGCAACCCACCACCCTCCAACCACTCTTTTACACTACTGCTACTCTCTGTTAATCATATATTCATAGTCACTTTAACCATATCTACATGTACATAGTATCTCAATCAGCCCGACTATTCGGTGTCTGTATGTAGCCTCGCTACTTTTATAGCCTCGCTACTGTATATAGCCTCACTGCTGTTATTTTTCACTGTCTTTTTACTGTTGTGTTTATTTCTTTACTTACCTATTGTTCACTTAATACCTTTTTTGCACTATTGGTTAGAGCCTGTAAGTAAGAATTCCCCTGTAAGGCGCACGTGACAAATAAACTTTGACTTGATTTGATTTGACATACACACAAGTACAGGCACGTGGGCACTACACACACATAAAAACACAATCAGTGCTGCCTTTTATCATTTGTTTTTGCTTGTTGTCTTTGCTTCTCATGATTTACAAATCCACCCTGGCACTCAAATCCCTTAGTTACAACATATGCCCTATACGTTCTGAAGAGAATGACACTCTGTTGACGTACACACGGCAGCTAGCCTAGCAGTTAGAGAGGTTGAGCCAGCAACCGGTGACGTTGCCAGTTCAAATCCTGGGTCTGACGGGAAAAAATCTGTTGGGAAGAGAGCTGGCAAACAGAGGGTTCCTGGTAACAAGTCGTAAATGCTGTTGTTCTCTTAAGCTCCCAGTGTGGCAGCCCCCTGGACCTTTCCAAAATGTTTTTGTCTTTTGGAGGGGTTGGGTTAAAAGCGGGAGTAACATTTCAGTTGGATCGTGTGCAATTAGCCAATAAAGGGATTTTATCTTAAAACCCACCCTCACATACAGTATGTTAGTACATGTTAGAATCTATCCTTAACAGAGTCTAAATGCAGTCATCCACCTCCTCTCCAAATCCTTTCCTTTATTCTAATCTCAGGGGCTCCACAGCAAATTAGAGCCTAGCGTTGATTAATTATGGCATCCATCCACCACCGTGCCCTTCAGAGCCCCAGATCAATTTAAGTGACTTTCCCCTCTCAGCAAGAGTGGACTTTTTGTTCAATGACTTCATGAGAAAAAATGATGGCATTAATTTTGTTCCCCAGACCAGCTGTTATGAAGATTCATGGGCATACTTAATGTTAATACACCTCTCCGACCTGTCATATCTGATGTTAAAACTTACCTCCAGGTCGACAAATGGGGGCTCTGGCATCCTTGTTATTTCCTGGGCTGTGTATGTGGCTTAAATTAGTAACATAGCAAAATCATTTCTGGAAAGCAAGTTGTGGTAATTTGTAGATTACGTTTGGGGGGCTTGGATGGTTCAAATAAAATTATGACTTTTCATTTTTTATACATCTCTCTTTCTCAATGGATTCTGATATAACAAAATATTTACATTCAAATAAATGTATAGCATCGATAGGTACAGTTACATGTAGTTTTCTTCAGCAATCCCTTGCGATTGGTAATGGTTATCTCAGTGTACTGTAACAGAAATACGCACTTACGGTGGCCAAGATGGTTACTCAGCTTATGCTAATCAATGCAAAATTTCAACACGTGGTAACATGTGATCACATGTGAAAACATAATCTCATGAAATAAATGTGACAACAAAGGGATGCAAAATGTCAACATGTGATACCATGACACTACATGTGACAACATTTGAGCACATGTGAAAACCCATCATTTACATTAATTACATTTAAACAGTCATGGTCCTCTGCAGGTTTTGTCTAGTTCCAGGGACGTTCTTGGAATGTTTTTTCATGGTCCCCTGGAGGTTTTTGTCTAGTTGAGGTGAAAATACAGTAAATCTACAACTAGTTACTGTATTTTTACATCTAAACTCAATTATTAATGTTAATGGACAGTATGCTGCTATATGATGATTACTTAGCCTCACTTGGGATTTGAACTCACAAACTCTTGGTTGCTAGCTACCTGAATTGCCTGCTGCACCCCCAGGTCTGTGAACATAACAGAGATTGACAAGAACACATTTCTGCACTTCGCTTAAAGTTGCAGTAAAAATATATACCAACTTCAAGATGTTATTTCTATAGAGTGACAGTATGCTGTTGATTTGATTATCACAAGTCCTTACAAAGATTGCTGAATTGAACATGTAAAAAAAGAAAGAGATGCTCAACCTTCATTAGCATAATGATAACACCACTTAAACTGGTACAACATTTCCACTGACAGTTGGCACAAATACAACATATTTTAGACCATGCCCCCAAATATGCTAATGAGTACCTGCCAGCACATATCCCCCACATACATTTCAAAGTGCACTAATGATTATACATAGTTGTAACGCTTCTCGTGGGCTGAAGGAAGAGTGGACCAAGGTGCAGCGTTTAAAGTATTCATGATTTAATAAAAAATAAATAAATCGAACAAAAACAAAAAACAGGAGAACGAAAGCGAAACAGTTCTGTCTGGTGCAGACACAAAAACAGAAAACAACTACCCACAAAACACAGGTGGGAAAAGGCTACCTAAGTATGGTTCTCAATCAGAGACAACGATAGACAGCTGCCTCTGATTGAGAACCACACCCGGCCAAACACACAGAAATAGAAAACATAGAACACAAAACATAGAATGCCCACCCCAACTCACGTCCTGACCAAACCAAAATAGAGACATAAAAAGGATCTCTAAGGTCAGGGCGTGACAATAGTGCTGCATCGTAACCAAGTGGAAAGTGGGAATTTAACCCATACGACTGGGAAAAATCCCTGAGCTCCGACTTCTCCCACATATTGACCTCTGACGCCACCTACTAAGGAAATTACCTCGCAATTAAATTAGCATTATTTGTAAAAGGTTATCTGTTAATATGTTTATTATGCTATAATTTGTTTACAGGCATGATAGCTGCACTTTTAGTTTATGGTTGACGCAGCTTGTTGGCCATTAGGCAACTGGCATTTCCCAACAATTTCAAAGCACGTGAATGCATCCAACTGGTATTTAAGTTTTCACAACTGGTATATTCCCACCTCAGACATGGTTATGAACACAGCTTTATATGTAATATATTGGGTAGAAAAATGTACCACTATACTAGATTATCCACACATGTACCCTAAAAGGTATTGATCAATACCATTTGAGTTCCTATGAGTACCTCTGAAGGTACCCTATGTGTACCTGTGAACTTTTTGCACTCCAGGGAACAACACTGTACCATAACCGTACTCTTATATTTGAGAGTGCGTGGATATATGTTCTTGGTAACAAATAACAATTTGGTGACACTGCTGAGACAATAATGCACTCTGGACCAAATGTTGCAAGTTCAAATCTCGAGAGCATTTATGCACACTTAGGGCTAGATTCTAACAGATCTGCGTTAATTTTGTCGGAGGTGGAACTGCGTTAGTGGTGTCAAATCCACAAGCGTCTCCGGCATTATACCTGGCATGGAAATTGCCATTGCCTAGACGGGACTGCATTAAGAGAAATACAGTGCATTCGGAAAGTATTCAGACCCTTTCCCTTTTTCCACATTTTGTTACGTTACAATCTTATTCTAAAATGGATTAAATAAAACATTTCCCTTATCAATCTACACACAATACCCAATAATGACAAAGCGAAAACAGGTTTTTAGAAATGTTTGCAAAAAAAAACCCGAAATAGCTTATTTACATGAGTATTCAGACCCAGACTCAAAATTGAGCTCAGGTGCATCCTGTTTCCATTGATCATCCTTGAGATGTTTCTACAACTTGATTGGAGTCCACCTGTGGTAAATTCAATTGATTGGACATGATTTGGAAAGGCACACACTTGTCTACATAAGGTCCCACAGTTGACACTGCATGTCAGAACAAAAACCAAGCCATGAGGTCGAAGTAATTGTCCGTAGAGCTCCGAGATAGGATTGTGTTGAAGCACAGATTTGGGGAAGGGTACCAAAATAATTATGCAGCATTGAAGGTCCCCAAAAACACAGTGGCTTCCATCATTTTTAAATGGAAGACGCATGGAACCTCCAAGACTCTTCCTAGAGCTGGCCACCTGGCCAAACTGAGCAATTGGGGGAGAAGGGTCAGGGAGGTGACCAAGAACCCAATGGTCACTCTGACAGAGCTCCAGAGTTCCTCTGTGGAGATGGGAGAACATTCCAGAAGGACAACCATCTCTGTAGCACTCCACCAATCAGGCCTTTATGGTAGAGTGGCCAAACGGAAGCCACTCCTCAGTAAAAAGCACATGACAGCCCATTTGGAGTTTGCCAAAAGGCACCTAAAGGATTCTCAGACCATTAGAAACAAGATTCCCTGGTCTGGTGAAAACAAGACTGAACTCTTTGGCCTGAACACCAAGCGTCACGTCTGGAGGAAACCTGGCACCATCCCTAAGGTGAAGCATGGTGGTGGCAGTATCATGCTGTAGGTATGTTTTTCAGCGGCATGGACTGGGAAACTAGTCAGGATCGAGGGAAGGATGAATGGAGCAAAGTATAGAGAGATCCTCCTCCTAACCACACAGCCAAGACAACACAGGAGTGGCTTTGGGACAAGTCTCTGAATGTCCTTGAGCGACCCAGCCAGAGCCCGGACTTGAACCTGACCGAACATCTCTGGAGAGACCTGAAAATAGCTGTGCAGTGGCACTCCCCATCCAACCTGACAGAGCTGGAGAGGATCTGCAGAGAAGAATGGGAAAAACTCCCCAAATACAGGTGTGCCAGGCTTGTAGCGTCATACCCAATAAAACTCAAGGCTGTAATCGCTGCCAAAGGTGCTTCAACAAAGGACTAAGTAAAGGGTTTGAATACTTATGTAAATGTGATATTTCCGTGTGTTATTGTTAATACATTTTCACAAATTTCTAAAAACCTGTTTTTACTTCGTCATTATGGGGTATTGTGTGTAGATTGATGAGGGAAAAAGTCATGGGGTCTGAATACTTTCCGAATGCACTGTATGTGTTAACAGCACTGTGTGTGTGTATCATAATGACACATTTTTGTTTACAGGGCATCACCTGTGAAATCGCATGTGAAAATTTGAATCCACATGTGAAACTTCATGTGAAATATCATCAAATGTGAAGTGTTGCAAAAACACATGGTTAACATTATTTCACATGTGCAAAACATTTGGAAATGTCACATGAAATCATGTGATTTTCCACATGTGAAATCATGTGGTTCTTCCAGAAGGGGATCCTGTCTCTCTTCCTATATACTGTAGCTCAGTGCTTTCTTCTTGGCTAAACTAGGCTTATAATTTAACATTTGTATTCATATTTACGGATCCCATACAAGTTTGTAATTAAGGCACATGAAGGTTCACATGTTCAAGAACGCATTTCTGCAAAACGCCCTACTGTGAAGTAGGAACTGGCGTCATCCGCCCCCATTGGGCTGGCGTTTCACATATACTTGAGAGTGCACTGTAGGCAGCCAGGCCCTCTTCATTATAAAACTTCTTAAGATCATCAGAGCACTCTGCCAGGAGCAACAAGATGGATACCGTCTAATTGAACTCTGCATGGTTCTTTCTCAAGGGCTGTCCTCGGCTCTCTCATTACCGTACCCTTGTCCTAATGAAGAACAAATGAGTTTGCTTTCACTTTGTACCCCTCTTCACCAAACAAGTCATTGGACTTTACCAGTTTCTCTTTGTCCTTTCATCTTTCACTTTTCATTTCTCTAAACAAGCCAGTCTGCTTTCTTCACCCTCAGAGCACGGTTGCGTTACCAGAATCCGACTCCTGAAGTGTCAAAGATGACGATGTAGTCAGTGGCAGCTTCACAAGTTGAGTTATATTTTGGCCGGAGAATTTAAGACAGTTTTGCCATACAATGTAAAGGGGTTGTCATGAATTTGACAGTATCTGGGTTACAGGGTTACAGGGTTCTGTATTTCATATTACAGTAGACTGTCACGTTCTGACCATAGTTCGTTTGTGTTTTTCTTGTTTTAGTGTTGGTCAGGACGTGAGCTGGGTGGGCATTCTATGTTTTGTGTTTCTATGTTGGGTTTGTTGTTTGGCCTAATATGGTTCTCAATCAGAGGCAGGTGTTTGTCATTGTCTCTGATTGGGAACCATATTAAGGTAGCCTGTTTTTCACTGTTGGTTTGTGGGTGATTGTTCCTGTTCGTGCGTTCATGTGTTTTATGTTCTCAGGTTCAGGACTGTAGCGTCGTTGGTTTTCGTTTGTTTATTGTTTTGTTCGTATTCAAGAAGTATTCTAATAAATATGGATACATACCACGCTGCGCTTTGGTGCTCCTCTCCTTCTACCGACGGAAGCCATTACATAGACCTGCAAAACAGACCGAAAGGACATAGTAAAATGCTCAATCATTTAACCTGTCTGACTCTGGTGTTCCGCTAGCGGAACTCCTCCCACATTCCACTGAAAAGCCAGAGCGCGAAATTCAAAAAATATTTTTTTGAAATATTTAACTTTCACACATTAACAAGTCCAATACAGCAAATGAAAGATACACATCTTGTGAATCCAGCCAACATGTCCGATTTTAAAATGTTTTACAGCGAAAACAGCACATATATTTATGTTAGCTCACCACCAAATACAAAAAAGGACAGACATTTTTCACAGCACAGGTAGCATGCACAAAGCCAACCTAACTAACCTAGAACCAACCAAACTAACCAAGAAACAACTTCATCAGATGACAGTCCTATAACATGTTACACAATAAATCTATGTTTTGTTCGAAAAATGTGCATGAGGTATAAATCATAGTTTTACAATGCAGCTAACATCACAGCTACCGTCAAAAATAGCACCGAAGCAGCCAGAGTAATTATAGAGACCAACGTGAAATAGCTATATACTCATCATAAAACATTTCTGAAAAATCGATGGTGTACAGCAAATTAAAGACAAACATCTTGTGAATCCAGCCAATATTTCCGATTTTTTAAGTGTTTTACAGCGAAAACACAATATAGCATTATATTAGCTTACTACAATAGCCTACCACACTACCGCATTCATTCATCAAGGCACGTTAGCGATAGCAATAGCCACGTTAGCGTCAGCGAATAAACCAGCAAAAGATATTAAATTTCACTAACCTTCATAAACCTTCCTCAGATGACAGTCCTATAACATCAGGTTATACATACACTTATGTTTTGTTCGAAAATGTGCATATTTAGAGCTGAAATCAGTGATTACACAATATGCTAACGTAGCATCTTTTTCCCAGAATGTGCAGATATTTCTATTAGACTCTCACCTATTCTGACCAAATAGCTATTCATAAACATTACAAAAAAATACATGTTGTATAGGAAACGATAGATTCATTAGTTCTTAATGCAATCGCAGTGTTAGAATTCTAAAAATATCTTCATTACGACATAAGGCTTAGTTATGGTAAGTGAAAGCCCAAAACCTGAACGCAAAAATAATAGTACACAGTTCGACAGATATATGAAATTGCATCCCAAAATGGGTTCTACCTTTGGTGATTTTCCATCAGAATGTTGTACAAGGGGTCCTTTGTCCAGAACCGTCTTTGTTTGGTATCAGAACTTCGTTTTTCCCTCTTGAATTAGCAAGCACACTGGCCAAGTGGCGCAAAGCTATCCTTCCTGAACATATGCAGACAAAGCAACACGCCTAACGTCCCGAAAAAATTTCAAATATCTAATAAAACTATATTGAAAAAACATACTTTACGATGATATTGTGACATGTATCAAATAAAATCAACGCAGGAGATAGTATTCGCCCATAACGACAGCTTTTCAGAAGGCAATAACAGGTCCCTGCACGCGCCTTGCAGAAAACAGAAAATGGGGGACACGTTGTTCCAAGAGGATGTATTCCACCTCAGAACAAGATAATCAACTCATTTCTCCTCTCACTTCCTCTTGACATCCAGGGGAAGGTGTATGACGTGCATGTATAGTCATACGTATCATGCCCATTTATAGGCAGGTCCTTGAACAGAACATAGATTTCAGACTTTCCACTTCCTGGTCACAAAGTGTGCTGCCAAATGAGTTCTGTTTTACCCACAGACAAAATTCAAACGGTTTTAGAAACTAGAGAGTGTTTTCTATCCAATAGCAATAATAATATGCATATTGTACGAGCAAGAATTGAGTACGAGGCCGTTTAAATTGGGCACGATTTTCCCCCAAAGTGAAAACAGCACCCCCTGTCCTCATTTAAGGTTTAAGGAACAGTCATTTTGAATGAAGCATGAAAAGAGCTGAGTGGGCGGGGAGCTTATATTCATGAGTTCGCCTTGACTGACAGCTCTTTGAGAACACCTATGTCAAGCAACTTGGATGCAGTGAACAGTGTTGCCGTAAAACCATTTCCAGTAAATTTGGTGATACACAAAGCAACTCAAGCAACATTGAAATTGCATCAATGTCGCCCCAGTCTGAAGTCCTGAGCGCTCTGGAATAGGTTTTCATCAAGGATCTTTCTGTTCTTTGCTCCATTCATCTTTCCTTCAATCCTGAGTAGTCTCCCAGTCCATGCCGCTGAAAAACATCCCTACAGCATGATGCTGCCACCACCATGCTTCACCGTAGGGATGGTGCCAGGTTTCTTCCAGACATGACGCTTGGCATTCAGGCCAAAGAGTTCAATTTTGGTTTCATCATACAAGAGAATCTTGTTTCTCATGGTCTGAGAGTCCTTTAGGTGCCCTTTGGCAATTCTCCAAGCGGGCTGTCATTTGCCTTTTACAGAGGAGTGGCTCCTGTCTGACCACTCCACTGTAAAGGCCTGATTGGTGGAGTGCTGTAGAGATGGTTGTCCTTCTGGAAGGTTATCCCATCTCCACAAAGGAACTGTGTCAGAGTGATCATCAGGTTCTTGGTCACCTCCCTGACCAAGGCCCTTCACCCCCGATTGCTCACTTCTCCGGGCGGCCAGCACTCTAAAGGACTCTCAGACTATGAAACCAAGATTGAACTCGTTGGCCTGACTGCCAAGCGCCACGTCTGGAGGAAACCTGGCATCATCCCTACACTGAAGCATGGTGGTGGCAGCATCATGCTGTGGAGATGTTTGTCAGTGGCAGGGACTGGGAGACTAGTCAGGATCGAGGGAAAGCTGAACGGAGCAAAATACAGAGATATCCTTCATGAAAACCTACTCCAAAAACTCAAAGCCTCAGACTGGGGCTAAGGTCCACCTTCCAACAGGACAACAACCCTAAGCACACAGCCAAGACAACACAGGAGTGGCTTCGGGACAAGTTTCTGAATGTCCTTGAGTGGCCCAACCAGAGCCCAGCCTTGAACCTGATCTAATATGATCTAAACCTGATCTAAAATCTGAAAATAGCTGTGCAGCGAAGCTCCCGATCCATCCCGACAGAGGTTGAGAGTCTCTGCAGAGAAGAATGAGAGAAACTGCCCAAATACAGGTGTGCCAAGCTTTTAGCGTCATACCCAAGAAGACTCAAGGCGTAATAGCTGCCAAAGGCGCTTCAACAAAGTACTGAGTAAAGGGTCTGAATACTTATGTAAATGTGATTTTTTTTTATACATTTGCAAACATTTCTAAAAACCTTTTTTTTGCTTTGTCATTTTGGGGCATTGTGTGTAGACTGATGAAGAAAAAAACGATTTAATCAATTTAAGAATAAAAATGTAACGTAACAAAATGTGGAAAAGGTCAAGGGGTCTGAATACTTTCTGAATGCACTGTACATCTCCCATTTGGCATGTCTCTTGTGATGCAGTTCACAGCAGCAGTGACGGATGTGTTGACTTGACAACTGCGTCAGAGTTTTGAGCGGCCCTTCGCCCACTTTTGTTCCATTTTGGCTGAAGACCTAGCTAGCTAGTAAGTAGCTAACATGTACAAAACATTAAGAACACCTTCCTAATATTGAGTTGCACCCCCTGCCCTCAGGACAGCCTCGACCAACCAGTGCCCCCGCACATTGGCTAACCGGGCTATCTGCATTGTGTCCCGCCACCCTCCAACCACTCTTTTACGCTACTGCTACTCTCTGTTTATCATATATGCATAGTCACTTTAACCATATCTACATGTACATACTACCTCAATCAGTCCGACTAACCGGTGCCTGTATGTAGCCTCGCTACTGTTATAGCCTCGCTATTGTATATAGCCTCGCTACTGTTGTTTTTATTTCTTTACTTACCTATTGTTCACCTAATACCTTTTTTGCACTGTTGGTTAGAGCCTGTAAGTAAGCATTTCACTGTAAGGTCTACCTACACCTGTTGTATTCGGCACACGTGACAAATAAACTTTGATTTGATTTGATGTATTACTGTACCAGTAAGACTACAGCACTTACAGTTACTTACCGGTTCTCATTTCTAAATATCCGGATGATACCTGCAACAGTATAGTGGCTCAGATTTGGTTGAACTTGTTACCCAGCCTCCCTCATGCTCATCCCATGGTTAACAACATGGCCAACCACAGTTACTCTGATTTCATCAGTTATTGTGTTCCTGACTCCCCTTCCTCTTCCACGTCCTCTCCTTCTCCCCCATCCTACTTCCTCTTCCTTCTCCTCCTCCTCCTCTTACCTCTTCACCTCCTCATCCTCCTCTTCCTCCACCTCTAGTTCTCACCCCTCTTACTCTCTGTCCAATATTGACCTCCATTGTTGTCCAAACCAAATGTTTACCTGTGGCCTATTTATAGTGCTCAAGCTCTGATTTGTAAGTGAACTCATTATCTAAAAGTGTTTTCACGTGTCAACGTGGAAAGGCAATTGGTGAAATAGCAAAAAGTAGTAGCAATGTAGAGATCAATGTTTACAGTTTTGCAAGAAGTGTGTTATTAAATTGCTAACTGAGTGTAAAGCAGAGAATGTGCATTCAGTTTGTCAGACTTGGTAAATGCATTGGCTACAAGTGTTAATGGTTTCAGAGATAGTGCTTCAAGAATCACTGTTAAGCATTCAGAAAAAACTGTAATACATTTTGAAGTTCATAACCGTGCACTCTCCTCAAACAATAGCATGGTATTCTTTCACTGTAATAGCTACTGTAAATTGGACAGTTCAGTTAGATTAACAGGAATTGAAGCTTTCTGCCCATATCAGATAAGTCTTGTGAATAAAACCGAAAGTATAAGACACAAGAACAAAACTCAAGAATGGGAGGCATAGAAATAGCACACATAGAACAAATATCCTGCTTCTTAGACTTGCTTTCAAGTAAAATTATAGATCTATAACTCACATTTCTTTGTGAACTTGGTCTTACTGTGGTCCAACATAGATAAAAGAATACATTACAGTTAACATGTGTTAAGTCCGTCCGTCCGTCCATCCGAATGTTAAAAGGCAGCACATACACACAAAAAGCAGGTCACATGGCACACAATAACCACATAGGAGTTAAATTGGTACAGCTTTCTCACTCACTGGTACAACAAAAAGCCTCTGACAAGGCATGCCTCAAAATATGTTAAAGAGCCAGAAACAACAATACCATGCACCCACTCGAGGTCAAAAGGTTTTTGGCGATCCGAAGACACCATATGGCACTATAATCTGTGTGGTGGAATTACAGTACCATTAGAAAAACAGCAATTTTCCCACAATGCACCATAATTTACAGTATGCTGCATTTAAACATTTCAGAATGTTTTAATGTTGATAATAGCCTACCTAAAATTACAATAAATTACAGTTTTCCGTTACAGTGTGCTATTGAGGGGATTTATCACAGGAGTGAAATCAACAAACTATCTGTAGAATCAGATAAGCAGTAACATTTCTAATCTATTATGCACCTTCTCCGGGTGTCTTATGTCATCATGGCAAACCCATACAGAACTGTTTTATGCCATCATGGCAAACCCATATTGTTGCTTCCATCACCTCCGGGGAGCTTATAATGTTGATCCTCTGTAAATAAATAACAAAACACCACATCAACTTTGACTTTCCATCACAATAATAGCACCTTGGTGCTGATGCTGCACTGAAAAAGGCCACTGAAAAGTTTTTGGTTTGTTTGCCTGCATCTTCCTGTTAGTCTTTTGTGTCGTTTGAGCTCTGTGTCAAGGACCTTCTTACAGCTGCTTTTCTTCCATACTCCTTTGAACCGGCTCAGTTCACGGGCTCTGCCATCCCGAGCCCCCACCGTGCCCCTCTATGGTGAAGACTTCAATACTACAGGCCTTCGCTGGTCCTTAACCAAAGCCTTTGAAGTGAGTTTCAAAGGTACATCAAAGAAAGCCGGCTAGAGATACATGATTGTCACATCTCATTTGGTTATGCAGTGATTTCACAAATCATACCATCTGATCCATGAAATAGACCTCAAGACTTAGCCTACAATATGCAGGTATATATTGTGTGTAGACCTAGCAACACTATGTTATGTAGACATGGCCCTCATAATAATTCTGGTAAACGATTCTGAGAATGAGGTTTCAAAATGCATTCTATGTTCCTGAGAATTATGAGAAGAGTTAACAATCCTAATTGACGCATAGGCCAATGTATATGTAGTAACACCATTTGTGTATTGTCATCATGTATTGTCATCATGTATTGTCATCATGGCCATCGTCGTACTCTGGCAATAATTAATCCTGAGAATGAGGTTTCAAGATACATTTCTGAGAAGAGGTGGAAGGGGCTAGGCTGTTGAAAGTGAATGACCAGAGTCTGTAGAGCTAATCAGCTATTCTGAGCACGCAACCATTACACTGTCATTTAATTGTAACATATTTTCATACGAAAACTCATTCTCATTACCTGCCCTCTCACTCATCAAAAACACCCCTTCACAGCATCTGTGGTCTCTCACAACGCTGTCACTCTCCTGTCGCGTACATGCGTCAAACCCAGTCGCCATCCAATATGATGAAACAAGTTAATTAAGTTGTCAGCCACGGAATGGGCTGACAGGCAATTACATTGAGTTTAAATATACATGAACGCAAGTTCAAATGTAAACTCTGTATCTTAGATAACCCATCTATATATAAGTGCGAGGGGAAATCAGTTCTGATGTTTGTTTGCTCGTACAAGAAAAGCAATTGATCAATTATGAATATGAAATCATTAAATATGTTATGAATATCAGACATGTGGTTCTCCCATTCTCAAGTAAGCCAGATACTGATACTTGCAAGAGGCTTGAACCAATGAGGTCACAGTAATTAATTTCATGATGGCCCCACGCTATTTTGTTTGTTTTTTCGCGTTGTTCGTAACTTGTTTTGTATATAATGTTGCTGCTACTGTCTCAAATGACCGAAAAGAACTTCTGGACATCAGAACTGTGATTACTCACCTCAGATTAGACGAAGAGTTTTTCTTCAATGAGTCGGACAGGAGGGATATACTACAGACACCCGGCCAGGACCAGATCCCCTTCGTTTGGCAGGTAGCCTAGTGGTTAGAGGGTGAGGCTAGTAACCAAAAGGTTGCTAGATTGAATCCCTGAGCTGACAAGGTAAAAATCTCTTGTTCTGCCCCTGAACAAGGCAGTTAACCCACTGTTCCTAGGCTGTCATTGTAAATAAGAATTTGTTCTTAACTGAAATGCCTAGTTAAATAAAGGTTAAAAAATATATATACAGTATATACAGTGGGGAGAAGAAGTATTTGATACACTGCCGAATTTGCAGGTTTTCCTACTTACAAAGCATGTAGAGGTCTGTAATTTTTATCATAGGTACACTTCAACTGTGAGAGACGGAATCTAAAACAAAAATCCAGAAAATCACATTGTATGATTTTTAAGTAATTAATCCTGCAAAGATGACCGCAAGAGCACAACGCAGAATGCTCAATGAGGTTAAGAAGAATCCTAGTGTCAGCTAAAGACTTACAGAAATCTCTGGAACATGCTAACATCTCTGTTGACGAGTCTATGATACGTAAAACACTAACAAGAATGGTGTTCATGGGAGGACACAACGGAAGAAGCCACTGCTGTTCAAAAAAAACATAGCTGCACGTCTGAGGTTTGCAAAAGTGCACCTGGATGTTTCACAGCGCTACTGGCAAAATATTCTGCGGACAGATGAAACTACAGTTGAGTTGTTTGGAAGGAACACACAACACTATGTGTGGAGAAAAAAAGGCACAGCACACCAACATCAAACCTCATCCCAACTGTAAAATATGGTGGAGGGAGCATCATGGTTTGAGGGCTGCTTTGCTGCCTTAGGGCCTGGAGAGCTTGCTATCATTGACGGAAAAATGAATTCCAAGGTTTATCAAGACATTTTGCAGGAGAGTGTTAGGCTATCTGTCCACCAATTTAAGCTCAACAGAAGTTGGGTGATGCAACAGGACAACGACCCAAAACACAAAAGTAAATCAACAACAGAATGGCTTCAACAGAAGAAAATACGTCTTCTGGAGTGGCCCTGACCTCAACCTGATTGAGATGCTGTGGCATGATCTCAAGAGAGCAGTTCACACCAGATATCCCAAGAATATTGCTAAACTGAAACAGTTTTGTAAAGAGGAATGGTCCAAAATTCCTCCTGACCGTTGTGGAGGTCTGATCCGCAACTACAGAAAACGTTTGGTTGAGCTTATTGCTGCCAAAGGAGGGTCAACCAGTAAATAAATCCAAGGGTTCACATACTTTTCCCACCCTGCACTGTGAATGTTTACATAATGTGTTCAATAAAGACAAGAAAACGTATAATTGTTTGTGTGTTATTAGTTTAAGCAGACTGTGTTTGTCTATTGTTATGACCTAGATAGAGATCAGATCAAATTTTATGACCAATTTATGAGGAAATCCAGGTATTTCCAAAGGGTTCAAAAACGTTTTCTTGCCCTGTACACTCTATTGGCAGGATAGAACAGCAGCCTCTGGTAAGACACGGGGCGGGTGCCTGTGCATATATGTAAACAACAGCTGGTGCACAATATCTAAGGAAGTCTCAAGGTTTTGCTCGACTGAGGTAGAGTATCTCATGATAAGCTGTAGACCACACTATATTCCTAGAGAGTTTATCTGTATTTTTCGTAGCTGTCTACATACCAACATAGATCGATGCTGGCACTAAAACAGCACTCAATGAGCTGTATACCGCCATAAGCAAACAGGAAAACGCTCATCCAGAGGTGGCGCTTCTAGTGGCCGGGGACTTTAATGCAGGGAAACTTAAATCAGTTTTACCAAATTTCTATCAGCATGTTAAATGTGCAACCAGATGGAAAATAAATCTAGACCACCTTTACTCCACACACAGAGGTGCGTATATAGCTCTCCCTCGCCCTCCATTTGGCAAATCTGATCCTAATTCTATCCTCCTGATTCCTGCTTACAAGCAAACATTTAAGCAGGAAGCACCAGTGACTCGGTCAATAAAAAAGTGGTCAGATGAAGCAGAAGCTAAACTACAGGACTGTTTTTTCTAGAACAGACTGGAATATGTTCCGGGATTCTTCCGATGGCATTGGGGAGTACACCACATCAGTCACTGGCTTTATCAATAAGTGCATCGAGGACGTAGTCCCCACAGTGACCGTACGTACATACCCCAACCAGAAGCCCTGGATTACAGGCAACATTCGCACTGAGCTAAAGGGTAGAGCTCCCGCTTTCAAGGCGCGGGACTCTAACCCGGAAGCTTATAAGAAATCCCCTTATGCCCTCCGGCAAAAAATCAAACAGGCAAAGCATCAATACAGGACGAAGATCGAATCGTACTACACCGGCTCTGACACTCGTCGGATGTGGCAAGGCTTGCAAACTATTACAGACTTCAAAGGGAAGCACAGTCGAGAGCTGCGCAGTGACACGAGCCTTTCAGACAAGCTAAAAAACGTATATGCTCGCTTCGAGGCAAGTAACACTGAAACATGCATGAGAGCATCAGCTATTCCAGACGACTGTGTGATCACGCTCTCCGCAGCCTATGTGAGTAAGACCTTTAAACAGGTCAACATTCACAAGGCCGCAGGGCCAGACGGATTACCAGGATGTGTCCTCCGAGCATGCGCTGACCAACTGGCAAGTGTCTTTACTGACATTTTCAACCTGTCCGTGTCTGAGTCTGTAATACCAACATGTTTCAAGCAGACCACCTGTGCCCAAGAACACTAAGGTAACCTGCCTAAATGTCTACCGACCGTCTGTAGCCATGAAATGCTTTGAAAGGCTGGTCATGGCTCACATCAACACCATTATTCCAGAAATCCTAGACCCACTCCAATTTGCATACTGCACCAACAGATCCACAGATGATGACATCTCTATTGCACTCCACACTGCCCTTTCACACCTGGACAAAAGGAACACCTATGTGAGAATGCTATTCATTGACTACAGCTCAGCGTTCATCACCATAGTGCCCTCAAATCTCATCACTAAGCTAAGGACCCTGGGACTAAACACCTCCCTCTGCAACTGGATCCTGAACTCCTGACGTATCACCCCCAGGTGGTAAGGGTAGGTAATAACACATCCACCACACTGATCCTCAACACGGGGGCCCCTCAGGGGTGCGTGCTCAGTCCCCTCCTTTACTCCCTGTTCTCTCATGACTGAATGGCCAGGCACAACTCCAACACCATCATTAAGTTTCCTGATGACACAACAGTGGAAGGCCTGATCACCAACAACGATGAGACAGCCTATATGGAGGAGGTCAGAGACCTGACTGTGTGCTGCAAGGACAACAACCTCTCCCTCAATGTGATCAAGACAAAGGAGATGATTGTGGAATACAGGAAAAGGACGACCGACCACGCCCCCATTCTCATCAACAGGGATGTAGTGGAGCAGAATGAGAGCTTCAAGTTCCTTGGTGTCCACATCACCAACAAACTAACATGGTCCAAGCACACCAAGACAGTCATGAAGAGGGCATGACAAAACCTTTTCTCACTCAGGAGACTGAAAAGATTTGGCATGGGTCCTCAGATCCTCAAAAGGTTTTACAGCTGCAATATCGAGAGAATCCTGATGGATTGCATCCACTGCCTGGTATGGCAACTGTTCAGCCTCGGACCGCAAGGCACTACCAGAGGGTAGTGCGAATGGCCCAGTACATCACCGGGGCCAAGCTTCCTGCCATCCAGGACCTCTATACCAGGTGGTGTCAGAGGAAGGCCCTACAAGTTGTCAAATGCTCCAGTCATAGACTGTTCTCTCTACTGCCGCATGGCAAGCGGTACCGGAGCGCCAAGTCTAGATCCAAGAAGCTTCTAAACAGCTTCTACCCCCAAGCCATAAGACTCGTGAACAGCTAATCAAATGGCTACCCGGACTATTTGCATTGCCCCCCCCCTCCCCCCCCRCCCCCTCTTCTACGCTGCTGCTACTCTCTGTTATTATCTATGTATAGTCACTTTAATAACTCTACCTACATGTACATATTACCTCAATTACTTCAACACCAGTGCCCCCACACATTGACTCGGAACAGGTAAACCCTGTATATAGCCCCGCTATTGTTATTTACTGCTGCTCTTTAATTATTTGTTATTCTTATCTCTTAATTTTTTTATATAGGTATTTTCTTAAAACTGCATTGTTGGTTAAGGGCTTGTAAGCATTTCACTGTATGGTCTACACCTGTGTATTCGGCGCATGTGACAAATGAAATTTGATTTGATTTTAATAGTAGATTGAGGCCTAAACCAGCATAATATTCTAGTTCATTTAGAATTGAGCTAGTTACAGTATGTTATAGTTTTGATTGTAATATTTACAGAAACAGCTGCATCAGTAGCCTCCAGGGACTGATCCAACAGTGAGCTGCACATCTGTACCTCCCACAGGGGTTAAACACAATAAACACTCTAATAGCTGAGAAGCTGAGAAACTCATCAGACGCAAAGTAACCATTTGACGAAATAAGTGGAAGCATGTGGGCTTACTGGCTCCTGAAACTATTTTTTAATGGGCTCTCCTGCTTAGGAATTGACGTGCGAGATGCTGCTTGTCTCACAAGAAACAAACAAACAAATAGAAGCTCTCCACTGGGCACAGACGTCAATTCAACGTCTATTCCACATTGGTTCAATGTACTGTAATTTCAATGAAATGACCTGGAAACAACATTGACTCAACCAGTGTGTGCTCAGTGAGTTATAGGCACAATCCAACAGCTGTGAATCTGTACGCAAACAAAGATATGAATATAGAACTACGTACTGTAACAAGCTGTGCAGTGTTCATTTGGAAAGGTTGACTTAGATGGAATTGAGAGATGAAACATTTATTTCTTCACCCCATTTCTCTGCCAACAGAAACACTTAGTACTGTATGTAGGGCTACCTCAATGGGTGCTAGTGGTTGTAGAAGTTTTGAAAGCTAACCTTTGCTTAGTACACAAATCCATGATGGCATGGCAGGAAACACATTGGCCCACCAGATTAGAAATCTACAGTTTATAGGATAAGCTTTCTATGTATTTTATATTCAGAGGACTTTATAGGCGAAGCATCTGTATCCGGTTTCATAACCTCATCTACACAGACAACAGAAAATGATTTTGACGGAGATCTCCGCGATGTTGCGTGTGCTTAATACAACTCACAGTAAATACGATTATATCCGCGTTATAAACCTGCCACATTCATCTCGGACCATTTTCAATTGGTGTTGCGATTAAGTCCAAGCTATTCTGTGACATCATTCAAGGGATAGAAAAATTCATCTACATGAGACAGATGAAATATGATACACAAGATAGCTCACGGGAGGCATCTTATCTTGGTATATGATGCTTCATCAGCCATTCTTTCATATTGCAGCAGCATCTGCATAATTTTTTTTCCAAACCCAGCAGAAGAGGTGGATGAGTGTGTGTATTTCACACATAAATATGTGCATAATCTCACATCTATCACTTCTTCAAACAGCCTCTTTTAAAGGGCCTGCCCTCTCAGGGATGTAATGATGGGCTTAAGGGGAGATTAAGATAATTACACACTGGTCACAGGGGCTTTGTGGGTACAAAGCTTTGTGGGCGCATTTCAATTTAAAACTCCAAATGGCCTAAATGAGGGATACTGAAGCGATGCATGCCAAATATATTAGAGAGAGTTGTGTCCTCATAGGGTTTTGTTTTAAACGAAGGCTATTCTTAAACAAAATGGCCTCTAATTACTTTATCTTTAATCTGAAGATAGAAGACCCATGGGGCTCCTACAGTGGTCTGTAATGGAGATGTTTAAACTAACTTCCCTCCCCTATGCCCTAGCACCTAACCAGCCCTTATCCAAAATTAATACTGTCAGGAAATGTATAAATAAAAATAGGATCAGGAGGCCTGTATTTAGAGTGGACAACAATGTTAAGTAAAAACGAACCTCAAATGGAAGATATACACAACATGCTAATGGTGACTTACATACTAAACTCGCCACAGACAGGAAAGAAACAGCAGGACTGTGAATGCTAAGGCGTATTTAACACACACACACACGCAAATCAACACGGTCCTGATTGACTGACGCTTGTCCATTGTCTGACACTTGTCGAACCCAGTGTGAAAAACGTCCATCTCTCAGTTGGATCTCTGTAGTCATTGTCAGAACTGTGTGTCATAAACACATACATATCTCCACTCCCTGTGGGCTAAACTCTTCCCTGTAAACCCCTACCTCACAAAGACAACCTTGACATTTCAAACTAATGATACTGACGGAGAGAGAAAGTGAATGTGTTATGTCCCTCTAGCTGGGCCATCACTGTAATCAGAATTATACAAGAGAGATGGGCAGAATAGGTATTAAACTCAGCTTCTGTTCAAGTGCTTTGTTTCAAAGCCTCACTTTCCATTGCAAACTAGTCAAATCCCTGAGGGAACTTTCTCAATCCCCATCTTCAATACATCGCAATTGCATACTCGGCCAATCAAACGCCAGTCCCTACAGTTATTGTTGTCATACCAAATGAAAACTGATGAAACCCATCAATCAGTTGATGCTCCCCCATCTTATCAACATGACAACCTGGAATTATCAGTAAATGACATGGAAATGGAATTAGTCTTCGGTTTGAAAATATATGTCTGAATGCCTAGTATTAGCCCGGGGGAGTTATCACAGGGAATTGTTTCAGTTCTGAGGTTTGTGGACCAATCGAAACATTGTTCTATGCTTAGACGGAGCGTCGTAAATGCATTCCCTCATTTAACCTCCCTCCTCCGATTATGTTTCCACAGAGTGTGTGTACTTTACATTGTGAGCCCTGTAACATGTCATTCTGAACAGCGGGAGATAACCGCAGTGCTTTCTTGGCTTTCAAAGTCTCAAATCTACCTTTGATTTCTTCTCCTCTCCCCTTTGGATTGATAGCATCTGGCAGAAATGGAGAGAACAAGAAAGAGATTAAAAAAGAGAGAGGTGGGTAAAGAAAGGTAGCGGTGGAGAGCGGCTTAGCGTGCAGTCATATTAATCATGCTAATCTGTGGAGAGGGGTGTGCTTAAAAGTACATTAACCTGTTCATAGCAACGCAGATAGCCAGTCTTTCCGAGAGTGCAAACCCAGGAGATAAATAGCTGTAGATGGGGAGGCTGACACTAGAAAACTATGTTGTTCACAGTGGGAAAAACATCACAGATATCCACCTGTCGCAAAGGGGGATGGGGAGTGCAGAGTCGGCAGACAAATGTTAGTCATCAGACCCCCTGTTTCGCAATGGGCAGTGTTGAAGGGAAACAAGCTCCCTGAGGCTTCCAGGAAATGTTTCCCTAGTTGGTCTATTTTGGCCATAATGGTGCATGTGATGTGATGGATTACAGGGACAAAGCACTGTAGTAGCATTAAGGAAGAGCCCTCTTCTCACTAAGATAATGTTTGGCACCCTATTCCCCCATAGGGCTCTGGTCAAAAGTAGTGCACTATATAGGCAATAGGGTGCCATCTGGGACATGTCCTTTCTGTCTGACATACACCCATAAGAACTAGAACACTAAATACCTATTATTTTGCTATCAGTATGCACAGAACATACTACTACCGCACCGGCTTCCTAAAAACACACAGACACAGCTTGCACTAAATACATTATTTTAAACTAATATGATGGCAGTGGAAAACATTTTATCGCCAACGTATGTTTAATTGGTTTTGGTGTCCACAAATCAAATGATCAATACATTCATAACTACAGTAAGCTGTTCAAATCCAATCCTCCCAACACTAACATTTTGAATCTAACAGCTTGTGAACCTAACATTGGCTATTTATCAGCTTCAACGTGCGTGCAGAAAATGATGGCTCAAAAAGCAGAAATTATGAATTAATTAATGAATTAAAGGTCAGTAAAAGAGGGATCACATTCTGAGTCAATAGTACTGTGTGATGTAATCACTTCTTGGAGAAGGGACACTGAGCCATTTCCAAATACCAAGGATGTAACAACTTCACAAGGAAGGCTTTATAAAGAACCTTGAATATGCTGTACAAAGTTCAATGCGTTAGTCAACCTTCAAAGTACCTTGTACATCTCACATCTATCTCTCTATTGTTAAAGGGAAATATTCAGACAATTCCCTGATGATGCAGAGGTAGGAATTGTCATTCTCAGTGTAGAGGAATGGGGATAGGGAAGGCTTTTCAGAGAACAACCTTCAACTTTTCTATGCCCCCACCAAACCTTGCTCACCATCCTATCAGAAAGACACAATAAAAAAAAGTTCTCCCTCACCTTGGATCATCTCTTTGGAACATGCTTTGGAAAGATACAAAGCTACAGTGTGTAATGCTACTGGCTTTTTATTTTGGACCAGTGCTCTACAGAATACATTGGCGAAAAGGCTGTCACAAGGCCAACATGGTCAATATATCACTCAACCGCACACAGTCTCTGGTACAGCCCAGATAGGACGTGGGCCAGGAAAACTGGGCTTGGGAGCCGAGAAGACTGAGCATTGGATCTGTTATTTATCACTCTGCCATAAAACATGTGGAACAGGACACAAGAAGAGAGGGATGGAAAAGTGTCAGACTGGAGGACCAGGGTTGGGGAAGAGCCCATTTCTCCAGTGATTTAAGGCTTTTTCAGATCAGTCCTGTCATGGAGAAATTACCAATGACTGACAGGATGTATTTGAAGGACAGACCGAAGATGCCATGAAGTCAATGAAATGATGCATAGATTGCATACTGTAGGAAAACATGGCAGGGAAAATGGTGGTATGATCAAATGGTCTTGACCTTGGAGACCTTGGTCCTTTACAGTCTTTATTATGACTATATAAATTATACTTGTTGGGCGCATGGATAAGTCATTACTGAGCTTCATTAATGTCTCATTAGTTCAGTAGTGTTGTCTCTATGACCTATAGGTCTGTTAATTAGAACTAATGATTTATGAAATTCACTATCAACTGTCGTAGAGTGAATGGGAGTCGAGGAGAGGGGGAGAAATAATTTGCCTCGATGTGTATTCAAAGGTAAAGGAAATGCATTACGGGGGCTTTTATGTACAGTGGGGTATGAAATTATTGACACCCTTGATAAAGATGAGCAAAAATTAAGAATTAAAATACTTAGCTATGCTCAAAAACAATTGAAAATGTATTATTTTATACTAATACAATTGCTCAGAGAAAGACATTTTGTTTAACAAGTAAAAACAAATAACTAAATTATTGACACCCCTGTTTACAATACCTTTCAAAACCTGAATTTCTTGCTTCACCACTAGGTCTGTGGCCATGGATTTATTGGCAAGAATACATTTCTGCAATTTGCTAAAAGTTGCCAGGAATCAAGTCAATAATCGCGCGAATGATGGTTATTTGTTACCAAGAACATATATCCACACACTCTCAAATATAAGAGTATGGTTACAGTACACTGTTGTTCCCTGGTGTACAAAAAGTTCACAGTTACAGTACACGTAAGGTACCTTTACAGGTACTCATAGGAACTCACATGGTACTGATGTGTGGATAATCTAATATAATGTTACATTTTCCTACCCAATATATTGTGGGAGGTGGAAATTTACCAGTTGTGAAGTCTTAAATACCAGTTGAATGCACTCATGTGCTTTGAACGCATAGAAAAACGCCAAATGGCTAATGGCCAACAAGCTGCGTCAACCATAAACTAAAAGTACAGCTATCATCCTTGTAAACACATTATATATTTCAAAAATAATATTAATAGATTGCTTTCTATAAATAATGTTTTGTTGTTACATTTAACTGCCAAAAATGTTGTTATCGAGGTCATTTCCTTAGCAGGTGATGTCAGAGGTCAGTATGTGGGAAAAGTCGGAGCTCAGGGATGATAGATGCATTTCCCACTAGTAATTACCAGTTGAAGGGCCTTTCAAGTGGATTTTATCCCAGTCATATATTGAAAATTCCCACTTCCCACTTATACTGAACAAAAATATAAATGCAACATGTAACAATTTCAACAATTTTACTGAGTTACAGTTCATATAAGGAAATGTAAATAAATTCTTTAGTCCCTAATCTATGGATTTCACATGACTGGGCAGGGGCGCAGTCATGGGTGGGCCTGGGAGGGCATAGGCCCACCCACTTGGGTGTGTGGGGGGAGGGTTCTTGAAATGTAACATCCAATCAAAATCTTGTCACTATAATCTTGCTGCAAAACAAAAATTCTCCAGACCTCCAAGGGAGCCATGACAAAGACTTGATTTTGGAGGTATGGCAACGCAAGACTAGAGTTAAGGTAAGGGTTAGGTTTAAAATCCGATTTTAAGAAGATCAATTGTAGAAATGGATGGTGTTTAGCCATAATTAGGACTTTGTGGCTGTGTTAACTACTGACAACTGTTCTTCTGGCTTCTTATTTTTCTTCTTTTGAATGTGTAAACGTACAATGTCAGTCACTAAATAATTAACAAAAAAGGTTCATTAAATGTTTCATGATTTTTTATTTTTTATTTTGTAGAAGTGAGAGTTCACCAGGAAGTGATGTCATACTGACCTCTCACACGCTCCTCTACAGCCAAAATGGAAGCCACATGCTATTTCTGTCTCCTAATTTGCAGTGTTTATAAATGTTTGTATTGTGCAAAAGTGCAATGTAAGTCTCGAAAGAGTGAAATAACATTGTTAACTACATGTTCATTAGTTTTATGACAACTTTGTAACATTTATTGAACGAGTTGGAAAATTGTTGACATTGATTCATGATTCCTGGTCAGCCAATCGATGTTCTTCCCTCTGCCAGCCTCTAGCTGACTCGACGGTTAACCGGTCAACTTCTAGTGAGTCTTTGTTTTCATTTAATCAATTTACTACCTGTGATGTAATACATGCCTTGCTTAAGATTGTAGATGTTAAAAAAAATCCACTGGGGCTGATATGCTTGATCCATTTTTGCTGCAGCTCTGCCCCCATGATTTCTGAATCATTAACCCATATTTTTAACCTGACGATTATATCTAGTACTATTGTTTGGATTGAAGGTAGCCCATGTACTCCCCCTTCACAAAGGTGGTGACCCTTAAAAACCTCTTAAGGATAGGACCCTTTTTTTCAAATTCCACCTAAAATGACATACCCAAATCTAACTGCCTGTAGCTCAGGACCTGAAGCAAGGATATGCATTTTATTGATACCATTTGAAAGGAAACACTTTGAAGTTTGTGGAAATGTGAAATCAATGAAGGAGAATATAACATTAGATCTGGTAAAAGATAATACAAACAAAAAAACATGCATTTTCTATTTTTCTTTTTGTTCAATCTTTGAAATGCAAGAGAAAGGCCATACATTGAGATAAGATTCCAGGTGTAATTTAAATGTTGTCCACAAGATGGCACCAATGTGTGTGCAAAGTGTCAGACTGATCCAATAAAGAATTACATCACCACACAATATTTGGTATGAAGTCTGCCAGGAGTTTGCCAAAATGTGCCGAATTGGTCAATTTATACATTTTCAAGTACAAGTACTTCAAGAGAACATAAAAAAATGTTATGGTAATAAACAATCTAAGTTCACACACTCCCAGGAATGTCATGATGGATCATTAGCTTCCTTACAGAAAACACACAAACCTTCACACATCTAGATGGCCGGGCGGGGTGGGTGTGGAGCCAGAGGCAGCAGTGGGGTCAAACTGTAGAACCCAGTTCCTACATTTTAAAACAAAAATTGATTTTATCAAACAAAACTATGCTACATTTTATCCCTGGGACCCTCAGGATGACAAATCAGAGCAAGATTACTGAATGCAAGTACATTATTTACCTTCAGGGGGAATGTATCACACTAGTTGCCGTGATAAAAGTGTATTGGTGTTGTGCACATCCTCAAACAATAGCAGTGTACATTTTTGATGTAATAGCTACTGTAAATTGGATACTGCAGTTAGATTAACCTCTACCGCTTCACCCTCCCGGATCCGGGATCCTCCTCATCAAAAAAGCTGACTAGCATAGCCTAGCCTAGCGCCACAGGGATATCATATAATATAATTTCATGAAATCACAAGTCCAATACAGCAAATGAAAGATAAACATCTTGTGAATCCAGCCATCATTTCCGATTTTTTAAATGTTTTACAGCGAAAACACAATATATATTTATATTAGCTCACCACAATAGCCACCGTCGTTTTACATTGCAGCCACCGTCACAAATAGCACCAAAACAGCCAGAATAATTACAGAGAGCAACGTGAAATACATAAATACTCATCATAAAACATTTATGAAAATTACATGTTGTACAGCAAATGAAAGATAAACATCTTGTGAATCCAGCCAATATTTCKGATTTTTTAAGTGTTTTACAGCGAAAACACAATATATATTTATATTAGCTCACCACAATAGCCAAAACACACAATGCCATGTTTTCACCATGTTTTCACCGCCAACATAGCTTTCACAAAACCCACAAATAGAGATAAAATTAATCACTAACCTTTGAACAACTTCATCAGATGACAGTCTTATAACATCATGTTATACAATACATTTATGTTTTGTTCAAAAATTTGCATATTTAGAGCTACAAATCGTGGTTTTACATTGTGAATACGTAGCCATAATGCACCAAATTGTCCGGAGAAATTTTGGACAGTCACGTAATCTAACCAAAAAACTCATTTTTTTTGGCTCCACTCCCCCAGGCTGGAATACCCTCCAGAGTGCAGGCACAGGTTGAACCGGGCTGTTGGTGAGCACTGGAGATCTAGTGCCTACTACGCACACCTCTCCCTTAGGCTCCACTCCCACATTTGCCCAGTACGAGCGGAGCGTAGGCATAGGACGCACTGCACCCTCCCAGCGCCCCGGAGACACAGCACGCAGAGCCGGCGCAGGATACCCTGGACCGAAACTGCGTACCGGAGACCAGACGCGCTGAGCAGGCACAATACGCCCTGGCTGGATGCCCACACTCACATGACACTTTCGGGGGGCTGCCCTATAGCGCACCGGGCTATGGGCACGCACTGGCGACACCGTGAGCTTAACCGCATAACACGGTGCCTGACCAGTAACGCGCTGCTTATGATAAGCACGAGGAGTGAGCTCAGGTCTGCTACCTGGCTTAGCCACACTCCTCCAATACAGCAAATGAAAGATAAACATCTTGTGAATCCAGCCAACATGTCCGATTTTTTTTATGTTTTACAGCGAAAACACCACGTATATTTATGTTAGCTCACCACCTAATACAAAAAAGCACAGACATTTTTCACAGCACAGGTAGCTTGCACAAAACCAACCAAACTAACCAAAAATCAACCAAACTAACCAAGAAACAACTTCATCAGATGACAGTCTTATAACATGTTATACAATAAATCTATGTTTTGTTTGAAAAATTTGCATATTTGAGGTATAAATCAGTTTTACATTGCAGCTACAATCGGAAATAGCACCGAAGCAGCTAGAACAATTACAGAGACCAAATTGAAATACCTAAATACTCATCATAAAACATTTGTGAAAAATACATGGTGTACAGCAAATGAAAGACAAACATCTTGTGAATCCAGCCAATATTTCCGATTCTTTAAGTGTTGTACAGCGAGAACACAATATAGCATTATATTAGCTTACTACAATAGCCAACCACACAACTACATTGATTCAAGGCAACAGTAGCGATAGCGACAAAACCAGCAAAAGATATTAATTATTTCACTAACCTTCATAAACTTCATCAGATGACAGTCCTACAGTGGTGGGCCGTCAGGGCCTGCAAGGCCTTCTCTGCTGGCCTAAACATCATCAGAATATAATTTTTTTTTAAATATATTTTCCCACAAATATGTATTAAATTATTCCCCAGAGTAAGAGTTATACTCTTCATTTCATAGCTTTCCTCTTGGTTGCACTGCTTCCAGCCCCAGGTTGATATTTGGAGGGCTGGTCTTTATGTTAGATCTTTTATCCAATCATATTCAGCCATCATGTGTTGCCAGGGGTCTAAAATCTGCTCTCAGGCCTTCAGAATCAACAGTGCGGGCGCTTGTAGCTTAAAGTGAATGGAAATTAAAATTTTGTGTCAACCAATCAGCTTTAGATTGGCTATTGTACGCCTGCTAGCTGGCTCCAGTGTTACACAGGAGCCAGCTAGCAGGCGTAGGCGTCCACGTCTTTTGATTGGATTACCAATATTGAGAGGCAGGTCCTATGGGCAGGTCTATGCAGATCTAGAAACTCTACTAAGCTGTTTTTTGAACCCACAATGGCGGAAGGAGGAGAAGATATCGATTTCGTCGAGGATATAATTATAACGCCATTCTCAAGACGAACTTTTCAAGAAAAGTTAGACATTGTAAGGAGAGGTCGCCCGACCACAAAGCCTGTCACAGGCGGGAAAGGGGTTCGTTCGCTCGCCACTTTCAAAGTTTCAACTACGAGCGCTGTCAATGGCTCAAAGGCTCCGAGAAGCACTGCAAACTGTACTGCTGGGAATGCCTATTATTTGCAAGTGATCGATTTGGTGTTTGGAGCCACACTGGCTTTGCAAACTTGAGTTGTCTGTTAAACACTGTTTACCCAAAAATTTCAATTTGTCAATTTCAAGGTGACGCAACGCCTGGTTATACTGCGTTTCTGTCTAAATGTATAGTGTCTAGAGCCATGGCATAATTGATGATAATAAGAGGTGGATTAATTCGGGTGGGACTGTGTAGTACCTCACTGAAGGCCTAGGCCCCAGGCCCACGGCACGCCACTGCAGTCCTATAACATCATATTACACAATACATATATGGTTTGTTCGAAAATGTGCATATTTAGAGCTGAAATCCGTGGTTATACATTGTGAAAACGTAGCAAATATTTTCCAGAATCTCCGGATATATTTCTGACACTCACCTATTCTGACCAAATAACTAATCATAAACGTTACTAAAAAATACTTGTTGTACAGCAAATGATAGATACACTAGTTCTTAATTAATGCAATCGTCGTGTTAGAATTCTAAAAATAACTTTAGTACGACATGCAGCTTACGTTATAGCGAGACAGCGCCAAAAATCGAGGCGGAAAACACAACAACACATTTGACAGAAATAGGAAATAACATCATAAATGGGTCCTACTTTTGTTGAGCTTCCATCAGAATCTTGCACAAGGGGTCCTTCGTCCAGAACAATCGTTATTTGGTTTGAGAATGTCCTTTTTCCCTCTCGAATTAGCAAGCAAAACTTGCCAAGTGGCGCGAAGCTGTCCATCGTGAACAAACGCAGAGAACGGAACACGCCAAAACTCTCGAAAAAAATTCAATATTCTGATAAAACTATATTGAAAAAACATACTTTACGATGATATTGTCACATTTATCAAATAAAATCAAAGCCGGACATATTAGCCGTCTATAACAAAAGCTTTTCAGAAGCCAATGCTGATGTACTTCCTGCGCCTTCCTGAACAAAGGAATTTGGGGTCATGTCATTCCAAGCTCTCTCTTTTGACCATAGAAATAGCTATACACTCCATTTCACCTCTCACAGCCTATTGACATCTAGTGGAAGGCGTATGAAGTGCATGTATACTAATAGATTTCAAGCAAATGATTAGGGAGGCCCTGGAACAGAGCCTCGATTTCAGATTTTTCACTTTCTGACAGGAAGTTTGCTGCAAAATGAGTTCTGTTTTACTCACAGATATAATTCAAACGGTTTTAGAAACTTGAGAGTGTTTTCTATCCAATAGTAATAATAATATGCATATTGTACGAGCAAGAATTGAGTACGAGGCCGTTTGAAATGGGTACCTTTCATCCAAGCTACTCAATACTGCCCCTGCAGCCATAAAAAGTTAAAATCTCCTCCCATGTCCAGGAGTCCTGAGATTTCTGCCGCTGCTGCTGCTGCTGTTGCTGCCCGTTACCACGCTGCTTGGTCCATGGTTGGTGGGTGATTCTGTAACGCTCGTCTTCCTCCTCGTCTGAAGAGGAGCATGGATCGGACCAAAACGCAGCGTGGGTTGAATACATATCTTTTAATTAATAAAGCAACGAAGACGAAAAACACACTTGACAAAATACAAAACAAATAAACGACGTGAACGAACGAAAACAGTACCGTGTGGCGCACAAACACAGACACGGCAACAATCACCCACAAACAAACAGTGAGAACAGCCTACCTTAATATGGTTCTCAATCAGAGGAAACGTAAAACACCTGCCCCTGATTGAGAAGCATATCAGGCTAGTTGACAACCCATCATAGAAACACATAACATAGAATGCCCACCCAGCTCACGTCCTGACCAACTAAACAAGACTAAACAAAGGAAATAAGGTCAGGAACGTGACAATCATAAACTTTACTAAAAAATACATGTTGTACAGCAAATGAAAGATACACTGGTTCTTAATGCAACTGCTGTGTTAGATTTAAAAAAATAACTTTAGTACAACGTACAGCATGCAATATTGTGAGACAGCGCCCAGCAATTCTCCTCCTTGTTGGAGCCAACATAAACCACAAAAATATGAAATAACATCATAAATATTATTAATATATGTCCATTTCTTCTGTCGAATTAGCAACTTTGGCTAGCCATGTGGAGAGCACATGTCCAAGAACTCTTGGCGCATGGAACGAAAGATTCCAAAATTCACAATAAACGTCGAATAAACTGGTCAAACTCGGTTGAAAATCCATCTTTATGATGTTATTATCATATGTATACAATAAAGTCCGAGACGGAGCATTTCGTTGTGTATACCTAACGCATTTCAGAAGACAATGTGGGGTTCCCTGGTGCGCAGCTGAATACTGCCAAAAGGGCGGACCTGTCACTCCAAAAGATCTCATTCGGTCTCACATCAAGCTAGACACCCCATTCAACATTCTACTGCCTGTTGACATCTAGTGGAAGGCGTATGAAGTGCATACAGATCCATAAATATAAGGCAATTCAATAGGGAGGCCCTGACACAGAGCCCCATTTTCAGAATTTTCACTTCCTGTTTGGAAGTTTGCTGCCAAATGAGTTCTGTTTTACTCACAGATATAATTCAAACAGTTTTAGAAAGTTCAGAGTGTTTTCTATCCAATAGTAATAATAATATGCATATTGTATGATCTAGAACAGAGTACGAGGCCGTTTAATTTGGGCACGATTTTTTCCCAAAGTGAAAATACCGCCCCCTATTAAGAAGAAGTTTTAACAATAATTTAGGCTTTCTGCTCATATACTGTAAGACATTTCTTTGTCCCGGGATGTTGGCTGTTGTTTACAATGTCATTCTAGTCACATTATCGCATATTGAGCAACAGATCCCGTAGAGGTTAATAATTATCGCCCTATTTCTAAACTTTCTTGCCTAGCTAAAATATTAGAATCCTTGATTAATTCTTAGTTAAGATCTTTCTTATTTTTGAAAACTAACAGGTCTGTGAGAGACGGAATTCTTACTGGTTGGTAGGTGATCAAATACTTATGTCATGCAATAAATTGCAAATGAATTACTAAAAAATCATACAATGTGATTTTCTGGATTTTTGTTCACAGTTGAAGTGTACCTATGATAAAAAATTACCGACCTCTACATGCTTTGTAAGTAGGAAAACCTGCAAAATCGTCAGTGTATCAAATACTTCTTCTCCCCACTGTATATGATATTGTCTTTGTATCTCCAAATCATTGTAATGTGGTTAACCATAAAAATCTAAATGAAAGTTATTAAAATCTAAAAGATCAAATTAAACCAGAAAGCTCCCTGATACCACGACAGCCCTCAAAGAACTTCACTGGACTTTATGCAAACTGGAAACCACATATATATATTTTTTTTAACCTTTATTTAACTAGGCAAGTAAGTTATGAACAAATTCTTATTTTCAATGACGGCCCAGGAACAGTGGGTTAACTGCCTTGTTCAAGGGCAGAACATAATTTTTTCTTGTCAGCTCAGGGATTTCATCTTGCAACCTTTCGGTTACAAGTCCAACACTCTAACCACTAGGCTACCTGCATATACTGAGGCTGCATTTGTTGTAGCTGGGGATTTTAACAAAGCAAATTTGAGAAAAAGGATCCCGATTTCTATCAACATATCGACTGTAGTACGCGCGCTACCAAAACACTCAACCACTGTTACTCCAACTTTCGGAATGCCTATAAGGCTCTCTCCCGACCTCCTTTCGGCAAATCTGACCATGACTCCATGTTGTTCCTCCCTTCCTATAGACAGAAACTGAAACAGAAAGTACCCGTGCTAAGGACTATTCAACACTGGTCTGACCAATCAGAATCCACGCTTCAAGATTGTTTTGTTCACGTGGACTGTGATATGTTTCCGGTAGCTTCCGAGAATAACATTGACTGAGTTCATCAGGGGGTGTAAAGGAGATGTTGTACCCACTGTGACTATTAAAACCTACTTTAACCAGAAACCGTGGATAGATGGCAGCATTTGTGCAAAACTGAAAGCGCGAACCGTCGCATTTAACCATGGCAAGGTGACTGGGAATATGGCAGAATACTAAACAGTGTAGTTATTTCCTCTGCAAGGCAATCAAACAGGCAAAACGTCAGTATAGAGACAAAGTGGAGTCGTAATTCAACAGCTCAGACACAAGACGTATGTGGCAGGGTCTACAGACAATCACGGACTACAAAGGGAAAACCAGCCACGTCGCAGACACCGACGTCTTGCTTCTAAACAAACTAAACTCTTTCTTTGCCCACTTTGAGGATAACATAGTGCCACCGATGCGGCCCACAACCAAGGACTGTGGGCTCTCCATCTCCATGGGCTCTCCATTTAAGCGTGTTAACCCTCGCAAGGCTGCCGGTCCAGACAGCATCCCTAGCCACGTCCTCAGAGCATGCACGGACCAGGCTGATGTGTTTACGGACATATTCAATCTCTCCCTATCCCATTCTGCTGTGCCCACATGCTTCAAGATGGCCACCATTGTTCCTGTATCCAAGAAAGCAAAGGTAACTGAAATGAATGACTATTGTGCTTTGAGAGACTAGTCAAGGTTCATATCACCTCTGCCTTACTTGTCACCCTAGACCCACTTCAATTTGCTTACTGCCCCAATAGATCCACAGACAATGCAATCGCCATCACACTGCACACTGCCCTATCCCATCTAGACAAGAGGAATACGTATGTAAGAATGCAGTTCATTGACTATAGCTCAGCATTCAACACCATAGTACCCTCCAAGCTCATCATTAAGCTCGAGGCCCAGGAACTTAACCCCGCTCCGTGCCACTGGGTCCTGGACTTCCTAGGTAGGAAACAACACCTCCACTACGCTGATCCTCAACACTGTGGCCCCACATGGGTGCATGCTCAGTCCCCTCCTGTACTCCCTGTTCACTCATGACTGCGTGGCCAAGCACGCCTCCAACTCAATCATCAAGTTTGCAGATGACACAACAGTGGTAGGCTTGATTACCAACAATGTCGAGACAGCCTACAGGGAGGAGGTGAGGGCTCTGGGAGTGTGGTGCCAGGAAAATAACCTCTCACTCAACATCAACAAAACAAAGGAGATGATAGTGGATTTCAGGAAACAACAGAGGGAGCACTCCCCTATCTAAATTGACGGGAAGGTGGAAAGCTTCAAGTTCCTCGGCGTCCACATTTACAGATGCACAATCGAGAGCATCCTGTCAGGCTGCATCAGTACTTGGTACAGCAACTGCACTGCCCGCAACCCCAGGGCTCTCCAGAGGGTGGTGCGGTCTGCCCAACGCATCACAGGGGCAAACTACCTGCCCTCTAGGACACCTACAGCACCCGATGTCACAGGAAGGCCAAAAAGATCATCAAGGACAGCAACCAGCCGAGCGACTGCCTGTTCACCCCACTATCATCCAGAAAGTGAGGTCAGTACAGGTGAATCAAAGCTGGGACCGAGAGACTGAAAAACAGCTTCTATCTCAAGGCCATCAGATTGTTAAATAGCCATCACTAGCACATATACATACATTTCAAGTCTATATACATAGACTTGAAATCATTGGCCACTTTAATAAATGGAACATTAGTCACTTTAATAATGTCTACATATCTTGCATTACCCATTTCACATGTATATACTGTATCCTATACTGTACTATTCTACTGTATCTTATTCTATGCTGCTCTGACATTGCCCGTCCATATATTTTTACATTCCTAATTCCATTCCTTTACTAGATTTGTGTGTATTGGGTATATGTTCTGTAATTGTTAAATATTACTTGTTAGATATTACTGCACTGTCGGAGCTAGAAGCGCAAGCATTTCGCTACCCCCGCAATAACATCTGCTAAACACGTGTATGTGACCAATACAATTATATTTCCTTTGATTTGATTTATTTGATTTGATCATGGGAAAAGACTGCACTTCACCGTTGCACTTGAATCATTCCAACTGTGAATGAATAGTCCCACTACTCTACGAAACCACACACTATTGCAGAGACTTTGATATTACCAGCCGCAAATTATATGGTGAAAACGATGTGTGAGGAGGCAGAGGCACAGAAACTCACATCAATACCTTTGTCAGATAACACTGTTAAATGAAGAATGTATGCTATTTCTAGGAATCAAGAGAACTGACAGAACGACTCAAAAACTCCCCAGCTTATGCTCTCCAACTGGTCATTAGCTGTGAGGGCCGAGATGCCCTGCATTGACTTTTGTTCACTATACATGTCTGGGATACAATTTACGAGGACATATTGTTCTGTCTCACGATTCCCAAGCATGAAATTGAACATAAGACGTTCAGTGTACTGCGTGGCTATATTGACGGAAACCAGATTCCATGGGATTAAATGGTGGGCTTTTGCACAGATGAGGTTCCATCTATGGTGGGACTGCTGGCAGGCCTTTGCACTTTGGCTATGATTGAGTCTTCTTCTGCCATATGGATGTATTGTAAACTCAGCAAAAAAAAGAAACGTCCCTTTTTCAGGACCCTGACTTTCAAAGATAATTCGTAAAAATCCCAAAACTTCACAGATCTTCATTGTAAAGGGTTTAAACACCATGCTTGTTCAATGAACCATAAACAATTAATGAACATATACCTGTGGAATGGTCGTTAAGACACTAACAGCTTACAGATGGTCGACAATTAAGGTCACAGTTATGAAAATTTAGGACACTAAAGAGGCCTTTCTACTGACTCTGAGAAACACCAAAAGAAAGCTGTCCAGAATCCCAGCTCATCTGCGTGAACGTGCCTTAGGCATGCTGCAAGGAGACATGAGGACTGCAGATGTGGCCAGGACAATAAATTGCCATGTCCGTACTGTGAGACGCCTAAGACAGCACTACAGGGAGACAGGACGGACAGCTGATCGTCCTCACAGTGGCAGACTACGTGTAACAACACCTGCACAGGATCGGTACATCCAAACATCACACCTGCGGGACAGGTACAGGATGGCAACAACAACTGCCCGAGTTACACCAGGAACGCACAATCCCTCCGTCAGTGCTCAGACTGTCCGCAAAAGGCTGAGAGAGGCTGGACTGAGGGCTTGTAGGCCTGTTGTAAAGCAGGTCCTCACCAGACATCACCGGATACAACGTCGCCTATGGGCACAAACCCCAAAAGAGCTGAGCATGGAGATACACTGCAACATGTAACTTCGATTGTAAACTACATCAAACCACATCCTCTGCATGCATGCCGGTTTGCAAAACTATGTGGAGACACGGGATCAGTGCATGACAATTTCACACCAAATCTGGGTGGTTATCGAGGGGGAATGTGTGCTTAGGGTCGTTGTCCTGTTGGAAAAGTGAACCTTCGCCCCATTATGAGATCCTTTTCATCGTGTATCTCTCTGTACTTTGCTCCGTTCATATTTCCCTCGATCCTGACTAGTCTCCCAGTCCCTGCCGCTGAAAAACATCCCCACAGCATGATGCTGCCACCACCATGCTTCACCGTTGGGATGGTGCCAAGTTTCCTCCAGACATGATCTTGACATTCAGGCCAAAGAGTTCAACCTTGGTTTCATCAGACCAGAGAATGTTGTTTCTTATCGTCTGAGAGTCCTTTAGGTGCCTTTTGGCAAACTCCAAGCGGGCTGTCATGTGCCTTTTACTGAGGAGTGGCTTCCGTCTGGCCACTCTACCATAAAGGCCTGATTGTATGGTTGTCCTTCAGGAAGGTTCTCCCATCTCCACAGAGGAACTCTGGAGCTCTGTCAGAGTGACCATTGGGTTCTTGGTCACCTTCCTGACCAAGGCCTTTCTCCCTCGATTGCTCAGTTTGGCCGGGCGGCCAGCTCTAGGAAGAGTCTTGGTGGTTCCAAACTTCTTCCATTCATGATGTGTGTTTTTTCTGTAATTAATATAATTCAGAGCTCATCTATAAAAGAGACCTTGGTCTCAGTATGACTCCCTGATAAAATAAAGGTAAAATAAAATATATTGTGCCAGTGCTTAGCTAGCTACATTATAGAAAAATGGGGAAATGCTAGCTAGCTAGCTTTTCCACCCCGTGTTAGCACATTTTACTAACTAGTTAGTATATTTTGCTAATAGTTATTGCTTTGAGTCTGAAATTAGGAATTTAATTTGAATGGCTTGAATATGAATCTTTGTCAAATCCTTTAAAGAAAAGTAAAACTGAAAAATTGTCTAATGTCTCCTTATTTCTCCAGGTTAGCCTATTGTCTGCAAAGGTTGTTACATTGTAAGTACAAAGTCATTCAACATTTCACTTCACTTTACATTGTTGCTTAATACTGGGTAAGTGCATTGTAAATACATGTTCATCCCTTGTAACAACATTGTAATTACAGAGTTGGTTGTTAAAGATTGTTTCATTGTAAGTTCAATGTAACTAAAAGGCTTTTACCTAATGTTCTCCTGTCTCATAAGTTATCCTGGTTAGTCTATTGTCTGCAAAGGTTGTTACGTTGTTACTACATAGTAATTATAAGGCTGTACCCTACTCCCTACTGGGTTTCACTTTACGTTAAGTTGCTTGTTGGTACATGATAATTACAAGTATATCAATGTAATTACATTGTTATTTTATTACACTTTATTCGGTATAGCCTTTGAGCCAGGTCGTAACATAGAAATAAACCAATAGAAAATGACCGGTGTGCCTTGTTACAATTGTTGTTACCAGGTCCTAGCTTATTTTTTCAACCCTGGTATTACATGTGGTTTCGATGGTAGTGGCACCTTGTAGTTTGATGAAACAAGGTCAGATTTTGGTCCAAGTTATTAACATGGTAATTCACAAGTGACTTTCAAACGTGTAATTACAAAACATTTGTTACATAGTGGAACAATAAAATGTGTAATAACATCAGTAATTACACATGTGGAATAACCTTCAGCAAGTGAATGTGTAATTACACATTCTTTGCTCCAACTCCGTAGTAACTGATAGCGCTACAACCTTATTCCCATGTAATAACATCGTAACATTTATGTAACTACTATGTTGTTACTACAGTTATTATTGTTTCGTTACATAATAATAGGGGAAACTTAATGTAAGTGTTACAGAAATTTAGATGGATAATTCCAAATTAAAAAGTGAACTTGGAGCAAGATGAAAAAACGGGCTGTATTTACGTTAAATATTTGTTTGTGTTTTTTATTTATTAAGTTTAACCAAATGGGAAAAGTAAGTTGAGTGTTGAAAGCAATAGCTTTGGTAAATATCAAATAAAAAAGTTAGCATTGGATCATATGTTAAGTTTCAAAAAATTTAGAATTTTTCATTTGAGAACATTTTTACAGTGTAGGAATATGGGACCAAATCCAAAACTTTTGACTACTACACATTAATGAATAATGCCCATCTCTGAATGTAGACAATTAACTAGTTGCCGTTACATAATTCCCAATTCTATTTTCATGTAAACGTCATTCTAGTCAATGTTTACATCCCTGCTATCATGACTAGTAGCAGTGCGTGGGTACAGTCACTCTGGAAGCCAAGCCAAGCCAGTAAAAAAAGCCATATTACAACCTACGTTGTGATAATTGTGTTTGCTCTATAACCCATTCGTTCATACGCCACCGTGATATACAATACAACTAAACATACGTTTGTTTCATCACAACTGGAGAGCAACAAATGTCCAGTGAAGACCACAACGCAAATATTGCATGTAACAAACAGTTATATGACCTGCAGCATGTTCAAGCCAGTTAATGTTTTTGACAGTTTACTAAACAACTACTGATTTAAAAACAGGGAGTTACCACAAGTCAGAACAAAGACAACAGGAGCACAGCCTCCTCTATTCCAACACTATTTCAATTTAAACACTTAAACATCATCAAATCAAAAAGACAATACAATATATGCTTAGTTTAATACACTGAAAAATAACTTAAAGATACCAAAAACTCAAGTGTATATCAAAAACACTGAGAGGCTGCTGCCTACATACAATAGAGACTCAAATCATTGACCACTTTAATAAATGGCTCACTAGTCACTTTAAATAATGCCACTTTAATAATGTTTACATATCTTACATTACTCATCTCAGATGTATCTTATACCATCTATTGCACCTTGCCTATACCGCTCGATCATCGCTCATCCATATATTTATATGTACATATTCTCATTCCATCCCTTTAGATTTGTGTGTATTAGGTAGTTGTTGTGGAATTGTTAGATTACTTGTTCGATATTACTGCACTGTCGGAACTAGAAGCACAAGCATTTCGCTACACTCGCATTTAACATCTGCTAACCATGTGTATGCGACCAATAAAATTTGATTTGAACTATTTAGTCCAATCAATGTTGCTAAATACCATGTGGCTTTCCAGGGTACTGATTTGTGTGTGTGTGTGTGTGTGTGTGTGTGTGTGTGTGTGTTGTGTGTGTGTGTGTGTGGTGTGTGTGTGTGGTGTGTGTGTGTGTGTGTGTGTGTGTGTGTGTTGAAGTGTGTGTGTGTGTGTGTGCGTGCGTGCGTCCGTGGCAAACAAAAACAAAAACTTTTTTTTTTTATGCATGCCAGCAAAGCCACTATACAACATTTGCTTATTTTATTAGACCTCTGTGGTCTAAAAAGGAAGGAAAATACAATTGCAAGGATCCACTTTTCTAGACAGTATACTGACACACAGAGTGCATTGCGCAAACAAAACAACCTTCACAATATCAACTGGAATTACTTGGGTCTATTACTGAACTTTTTGATGAAACAAATATTTGAATGGGAAGACACTGTCTCTGGCAAACATGGTTACAGACCCAACAACATATAGTATCCCCTCCTCGTGAAGAAAAGCACGAGCTAATTATAATACACGACTTAAGCAAAACAATGAAATCATTCCAACATTGCTTAAAATTATGAATAACTACCAATGAGATAGACATATATAAGCAATATAACAATTGAGATGTACAAACTATTGCATAAGAGAACCATGAGCGGATAAGATGCAAGCCGTAATTTAGTTTAAGACATTAATGAGCGAGTAGTCGATATACTGTATATGCAGTATATTTGTTCAGCGCTTTTGAAATGGACAGCGACAAAATTCAGAACATGGGTCATTCTTACAGTATTCTCCCTGTACACCAAGTTAGAACTGTAGGATAAATAAAGGGGACATATAAGCAGACAATGAAAGCTCTTACAACATTCAATGATGACATTTCTCTAAAACAGGCAATAGGCTACATTTGCACCGCCAAGTCAGAACAGTAGGCTAAGTTCTGAGGGGGAGAGGGACCAAATTATTAGTGTGAGACACATGTGCTACTAACAGCTTACTACACAACATACACATAGTATTACTTTCTTAGCTACAGTATACATATCTCCCTGGCATATTACATCATTTATGCAGCAGTATACAAGACATACAATGATTTGTGATGCTTTCAAGACAACTGGGAACTCAGAAAAAAACAAGGTCGAATCATGACGTCAGTGATCTTCAGGTCGGAGCTCTAGAAAGAGTCTTGAGTTCCCGACTTGCAATTCCGAATTGGGTGACCATTCAAAACATATTTTTCCAGTCCGAGTTCCCAGTTGCCTTGAACACACTGAAGTCTGAGATTTCCCAGTTCCGAGTTTCCAGTTGTTTTGAACGCAGCAGAACTAATGCTGGATTGACAGCATGGCCAATGTATTCAACCTTTTCTGGCCCATGGTGTTGCGTGTGAATATTACCCTTTAAGCTTGGAAAAGAGACCCTTAAACCCAGATGGACCACACACCCTCTCCACCAAATAGCGGGCAGGGGAAGCAAAATAGTGATTGCTTTGCGACGCTCGCAGTTATCCACTGATTACTTCCAAACTACTCATTGTTGAATTTGTGATTTCCGACTTGTTGTGTAATGTTTATGTCCAATGGGCGATGAGCACCGATACGCTTTATCTATAATTTCTCTTCGTATGACAAGGATTGAAAAGGATTTGCCAGTAGATTGTCGACAAGATTCATGATGATGACTGTTTGTCTAGCTTGGTAGCTAAGATTGTGAAAGTATGATGTTGACATGATCAGTCCAATCAAAGCTATGGTAGATATAACATGATTTGATGTCATTTTGTCTGTGGCAAATAACCTTGAGCCTTCTTGGATGGTCATTTCTAATGTAAATTGTGACACGAATTAATGCCAAAATAACAAGAAAAACAGGCAAAAATAAATAAATGACAAATGTGTATGTACACTACCGTTGAAAAGTTTGGGGTCACTTAGAAATGTCCTTGTTTTTGAAAGAAAAGCTAATTTTTTGTCCATTAAAACAACATCAAATTGATCAGAAATACAGTGTAGACATTGTTAATGTTGTGAATTACTATTGTAGCTGGAAACAGCTGATTTTTAATGGAATATCTACATAGGTGTACAGAGGCCCATTATCAGCAACTATCACTCCTGTGTTCCAATGGAACACAATTTTCCATTTGTGTTAGCTAATCATTTTAATAGGCTAATTAGATCATTAGAAAACCCTTTTGCAATTATGTTAGCATAGCTGATAACTGTTTATCTGACTAAAGAAGTAATAAAACTGTCCTTCTTTAGACTAGTTGAGTATCTGGAGCATCAGCATTTGTGGGTTCGATTACAGGCTCAAAATGGCCAGAAACACAGAACACCGGTCTCAATGTCGACAGTGAAGAGGCGACTCCGGGATGCTGGCCTTCTAGGCAGAGTTCCAATTTCTAGGGTGAGATTCAGCCACTTGCCAATTGATGGAAAATTATGAAAACACAGAGGGAGAAGAAAGATAAATTATTTTATCATTTTTATTGTTCCAATATTTGGGGAAGCCTGGCTTCCCTTGGCACCCATGAATACACGCCACTGATCATGACTTGTGCCAAGTAATACTGAGCTACTTCCAATGGAGAATTTCCCAGTGAGAATTAAGCTTCAGTCATGCGTTGAATGGAACAATTTAGTTTTGCTTAATAATGCTTTTAGAACAGTGGGAACATGGGAAGGGAGAGTCGTTGCTGCTTTACTGCAGAACCCAATGGATTCACTACTCAATTCACTCAGCATTAATATGCAACACCCCTTAAAACGTCCATTATTACCCTGTAGGCTAAACCAGCGTATAGGAATGTATCAGAGAAAAGAAACCTCCTTAAAAGCCTTGTGGGAGATGAATGAGGATCATTTAATAGTGAGCTTTAGGAAATGAAAAGAGCTCTATGAAAGGATTGGAAATTATTACTTTTTCAGTCCCCTCATTGTGCGCTATACTCTTATGAAAGGCCAGGAATTTCTGTCACTTGTTATTTTGTATATCGGCTCCCTAGAGGACCTGACCAGCGGTGGTCTAATCCTGGTTCTGAGGGTCTGTAAGGTCTGGTGGATTTCATTTCTCTTCCTGTTTATCTGCTTATCTGAGGCATTGTAATTTGATGGAGTCACCCCACCTGATTAGGATTTTCTTTCTTTCTTTACCTTTTTTCCCCCTATGTATGGTCTGAAAAACGGCCACGTCTCGGCTTTTCAGGACCACGGCAATGACTATGAACAATTCTGGGGTGAGTCAGTCTTGCAGAGAGTCCATAGAGGACTGTAATGACATTCATAAGCTTTCTCTTCCTCTGTCTCTCCAACTAGCCACTGAAACCCTATTTCCCACAGGACTGACAGAATGCCAAAGTGCCTCGGCTGCAACGTTTGGGGATCTGTGGGTGGTTGGTGGTTACAACAATTGGTGCTGAGCTTTTGCCCTATAGTGCTGTATGGGAGCCATCACAATTCAGTGAAGCTAAAGCTGTTTGTCTAAAAAAGCTATTTGCCATGCAATATTTATGTGGTTATTATATAATCATACAAGCACAGTTATATGAGGTGCAACGGTTCCTTATCCAGTGTGCCAAAACTGGATGAAATAAATAAATTAATCATTAAACATTAATCCCCACATTTATCTTGACAGTTATTTACAATGACAAGAAAAATACAACAATATGCTATACAGTATGTCACACTCGCTTGTCTGTCACACAAGGATTTGAAAATCCCCCTTTCCTCCCCCCTCTCTCCGGAAAGAAGATGGACATATCCCCATAAAAACATCCTGTTTCTCCCAGATCAGTCTTGGAAGCACAAACAGCACCCCATTAAGCCCTAGCCAACATATAATCACTGTGCAATCGGCCCAATCACCACGCTAGCTACGCCAGCCCCTTATCAGCCGCATGCTGTACACAGAGCACTGAACAGGCCTGCAGCCCAATCAGATCTCCATCCTCATCATGAGCAAACCAGCAACCCACTGCCACTTTTAATTTGATTGGGCAAATGGTGTGTTAATGGGCCACATTAGGAGTTAGTTGGGAATGAGTGAACAGCAGTAACCTAATGCAAAGTTTACTATGAAAGATTTTGGAGACAAGTCTTTTTTAAACCTTCCACTTAGGGTTGGATGTGTCAATGTGTAATTTATGCATGCATAATCTATGAGCAGAATTATAGATTTCCTCAATTAGACAGTTTTCTGGAAGCTGTGCGGCGCCATTTTCCCAAAATGTTACCCCACGTGGCCCTTACAAAATTAACCATGGTAGAAAAATTAACAAAATACCATGGTTTTGTACTAGGAGCATGTTGTAACACCCGTCGGAAGAAGTGGACCAAGGTGCAGCGTCGTACGTTTTCATGATACTTTATTTACTCAGAACACCCAAACAAAACAACAAAAGAATAACAAACGTCACGTTCTGAAGGCTTCTCAGAGCTAACAAAAAACAACATCCCACAACCTAAGGTGGCAAAACAGGCTGCCTAAGTATGATTCCCAATCAGAGACAACGATAGACAGCTGTCCCTGATTGAGAACCATACCCGGCCAAAACATAGAAACACAAAACATAGAATGCCCACCCCACATCACACCCTGACCTAACCTAAATAGAGAAATAAACGGCTCTCTAAGGTCAGGGCGTGACACATGTAGTGAAAAATTAAAGCATAGTAGTTACTTACAATGTATAATAATGGTCTGTGTCCCAATGTCTTTTCAGGTCATTTGACCAAAAACGTAGTAATTTATGGTACTCACATAATGCAACATTGACTACCTGCTCTGCAATGGAAAATAGTAGTCCTAGTGCCCTCTTAAACCACTTTAGCTCATAGTGAAAAACCACAACACACATGATCTTGTAAGTGTATTGTATATACCCTCTTAAACCTTGGTACCTGGATAGGGTATGGTGAGAAGAATGAATGGAAAACCTTGAGGTTTTACATTAGTTCATCTCTTCAAGTTTTCAGTTGGCTCTCTCTCATTCAACTGACTTCGCTACTCTTATACAAATCTAAATAGCCAACATACTAAAAAGCTATTTGTAAAACGGTATAATTTATAATCTTATCTCATAAAAACATTTTCATCATGTAATTATCAACATTTCCCTAAAAAGAGCAAGTTACAATGTTTCCCTTTGTTTACACTCCGCGTGAATGTTTGTTGATCCTGCTGCCATGACTACGACAGGCTAACTTGACTGGAGCTAACTTTAGCCGACGTTAGCTTCTATGCTAACAGATGTTCATAAATTAATTAAACTATCATAAAAAACTAACAACAATTATATCATTACACTCCACTTAACTTGGTGTTTCATATTTAATGCTTTATAACTACTCAACGTGACGATTACGTTTAAAATAATTTGTTTATCTGGTGCTTCTGGTGGCTCTCTCATTCAACTGACTCACTGACTAGGCAGGCTAGCGCGAGAGCCACTGTAGAGTGAGAACACGTGTCGCAACCACTCAAGTGAGCGGCTCCCTCTGTGGGCCAATACAAGCACAACACCTCTTGACTTTTAATACTGTAACATTCTCCCACATTTCCGGTTGGCAACACAGGGATCCTAAACATGAGCAAAAAACTGTACTATTATCAAAGAAAGTATTACTCCTTTTTCAAAGCAACTATTTCCCTTTTTCTTTGATGTTACAGACAAACTAGGA
>NC_036867.1:13423602-13554032 GCF_002910315.2 Salvelinus sp. IW2-2015
GGGACGTAAGGGGCACCGGACTAAGGGGCAGCACCGGACTAAGGGGCAGCACCGGACTAAGGGACACACCAGGATAAGGGACAGCACCAGGATAAGGGACAGCACCAGGATAAGGGGCAGCTCCGGACTGAGGAACGGATCCTGGCTGGACGGCTCTGGCGGATCCTGGCTGTACGGCTCATGGATCTGGCTGCTCATGGCTGGCTGACGGATCTGGCTGCTCATGGTGGCTGACGGATCTGGCTGCTCATGGCTGGCTGACGGATCTGGCAGATCCTGTCTGGTTGGCGGCTCTGGCAGATCCTGTCTGGTTGGCGGCTCTGGAAGATCCTGTCTGGTTGGCGGCTCTGGCAGATCCTGTCTGGTGGCGGCTCTGGGCAGATCCTGTCTGGTTGGCGCTCTGGCAGATCCTGTCTGGTTGGCGGCTCTGGCAGATCCTGACTGACGAATGGCTCTAGCGGCTCCTGACTGACTAACGGCTCTGACGGCTCGGGACAGACGGGCGGCTCTAATGGCTCGGGGCAGACGGATGGCTCAGACGGCGCTGGGGAGATGGATGGCTCAGACGGCGCTGGGGAGACGGATGGCTCAGACGGCGCTGGGGAGACGAATGGCTCAGATGGCGCTGGGCAGACGGATGGCTCTGGCCAGATGAGGCGCACTGTAGGCCTGGTGCGTGGTGCCGGAACTGGAGGCACCGGGCTAAGGACACGCACCTTCAGGCTAGTGCGGGGAGAAGGAACAGGGCATACTGGACCCTGGGGACGCACATTAGGCCTAGTGCGTGGTGCCGGAACTGGTGGTACCGGGCTGGGGACACGCATCTCAGGGCTAGTGCGGGGAGCAGCAACAGGATGCACAGGACTCTGGAGACGCACAGGAGGCTTAGTGCGTGGTGCCGGAATTGGTGGTACCGGGCTGGAGACACGCACCATAGGACGAGTGCGTGGAGGAGGAACAGGGCTCTGGAGACACACTGGAAGCCTGTTACGGGGTGTAGGCACTGGTGGAACTGGACTGGGGCGGGGAGGTGGTGCCGGAAATACCGGACCGTGCAGGCGTACTGGTTCCCTTGAACACCGAGCCTGCCCAACCTTACCTGGTTGAATGCTCCCCGTCGCCCGACCAGTGCGGGGAGGTGGAATAACCCGCACCGGGCTATGTAGGCGAACCGGGGACACCATGCGTAAGGCTGGTGCCATGTATGCCGGCCCGAGYAGACGCACTGGAGACCAGACGCGTTGAYCCGGCATCATGGCACCTGGCTCAATGCCCAATCTAGCCCTACCAGTGCGGGGAGGTGGAATAACCCGCACCGGGCTATGCACACGTACAGGAGACACCGTGCGCTCTACTGCGTAACACTAATTAAGAAAACAAAGAATACTAAGGCCAGGGCGTGACACTAGGGCTGAATTATTGGTTCTTTCAAAGCTGTTTTTAATATCAGTCCACAATGAGATATGCTATGTCTGAGTAGTTGCTGTTTGGTTAAATAATGTTTATGCTTTTTGTTCTCCATTACTGTTCTTTGCTATTAATGTTAATATCATCAGAGGGGTTTGGTAGTAAGACAAAGCACAAAGTCTTCAGCGTGTCACATGTAAATATAAATATATATTTAAAAAATATAGCCTATAACACAGCATTATTACTCTATGCAGCTGTGACAATGTCATTCAACTCATATCAAAGTGTACTTGTCACATGCGCCGAATACAACAGGTGTAGACCTCACAGTGAAATGCTTACTTACGAGCCCAAACCAACAGTGCAATTTTTAAGTAAAAAATAGGTATTGGGTAAACAATAGATAAGTAAAGGGGTGGCGGGACAAAATGCAAATAGTCCGGGTAGCCATTTGATTACCTGTTCAGGAGTCTTAAGGTTTGGGGGTAAAAGCTGTTGAGAAGCCTTTTGGTCATAGACTTGGCGCTCCGGTACCGCTTGCCATGCAGTAGCAGAGACAACAGTCTATGACTGGGGTGACTGGGGTCTTTGACAATTTTTAAGGCCTTCCTCTGACACCGCCTGGTGTAGAGTTCCTGGATGGCAGGAAGCTTAGCCCCAGTGATGTACTGGGCCGTACACACTACCCTCTGTAGTGCCTTGGGGTCAGAGGCCAAACAGTTGCCGTACCAGGCAGTGATGCAACCAGTCAGGATGCTCTCGATGTTGCAGCTGTAGAACCTTTAGAGGATCTGAGGACCCATGCCAAATCTTTTCAGTCTCCTGAGGGGGAATAGGTTTTGTCGTGCCCTCTTCAGAACTGTCTTGGTGTGTTTAGACCATTCTAGCTTGTTGGTGATGTGGACACCAAGGAACTTGAAGCTCTCAACCTGTTCCACTACAGGCCCGTCGGTGAGAATGGGGGAGTGCTCGGTCTTCCTTTACCTGTAGTCCACTATCATCTCCTTTGTCTTGATTACGTTGAAGGATAGGTTGTTATTCTGGCACCACCCGGCCAGTTCTCTGACCTCCTCCCTATAGGCTGTCTCGTCGTTGTCAGTGATCAGGCCTACCACTGTTGTGTCGTCTGCAAACGTAATGATGGTGTTGGAGTCGTGCCTGGCCATGCAGTCATGGGTGAACAGGGAGTACAGGAGGGGACTGAGCATGCACCCCTGAGGTGCTCCAGTGTTGTTGATCAGCGTGGCAGATGTGTTGCTACCTACCCTCACCACCTGGGGGCGGCCCGTCAGGAAGTCCAGGATCCAGTTGCAGAGGGAGGTGTTTGGACCCAGGATCCTTAGCTTAGTGATGAGCTTTGTCCTGTATTAGCGCATTGCCTGTTTGATGGTTTGTCGGAGGGCATAGCAAGATTTCTTATAAGCTTCCGGGTTAGAGTCCCCCACCTTAAAGGCGGCAGCTCTACCCTTTAGCTCAGTGTGAATGTTGCCTGTAATCCATGGCTTCTGGTTGGGGTATGTGCGTACAGTCACTGTGGTGTCGACGTCCTCGATGCACTTGTTGATAAAGCCAGTGACTGATGTGGTGTACTCCTCAATGCCATCGGAAGAATCCCGGAACATATTCCAGTCTGTGCTAGCAAAGCAGTCCATTAACCATTACAGTATGTGTCATATCATGTAACCAATATATTCCTTCCTCTGAAACATATTCTCTGAATTATTGCTATGCATCAAGATTCATCTTCAGCTGTTTACGAACAATATACTAAGGTCTTACACTTCTCTCCTCATTTAACACTCTGATTTGAATCTGAGAGAGGGGGGGAGAGGGCGAGAAGAGAGAGAAGGAGAGAAGAGAGACAGAGAAAAGAGAGACAGAGAAGTGGTGTGAACCCAAGGCGCCTAGTGAACACCTGCGTTGTTGTGACAGCAATCAGATGTACTACTCAATAGGCCTTAAATTCAACATGGTAGCGCATCTAATTAACTGTGAACAAGTTGCAGCTGATTCTGCCCAATTAAACCCATCTTGATCCTTCTGCCCAGCTAACAAACTAAATCAATATGTGTGATAATAAGTATACACACTGTGACCATTATCAAGATATTTACAGTTCTTAAACAGATATTGTACAATTTAAAATGTAAAATGAATAAAAGAGTTGGGTATTGTTTTCAGATGTTTTGAAAAAATGTCTCTTCAAATCAAATCAACGTTTTTGGTCACGTGCACAGGATACTGTTTTAAACAGTGCAAGACACAATAGACAATAAGTATTACAGTTTTTCTCAATTGCTAAGATACTTTTCATGAAACTGAGGTCTTCATCTCTATGATAATCTAACCAACATATGTTTTTGCAAAACTGTAAGTAATTTCTCATTGCTTTCACACACAATGCAAATGCTAAGCACATTTTTGCAAAACAGTAAACACAACTCTCTACAAAAGACGCAAAACTCAGTTGAGTAAATCATGTCAAAACTAAATTTAAACATTTTGTCACAACTGAAACAAATTACACCCATGAATGTGAACCTATTCTACACATATACAAAACTTCTTTGCACAATTGTTCAATCAGCAATCAGTCCTTATTCATGCATAAAAGAGGTCACCTCTGAGTTGCTGTTTGCAAGAATGGACCAAGTAAGAGGCCAAGTGCAAGGACAAATGAGAGATAGAGGGGTCCATAGAGGTATAGGGATTCAGATGCATGGAGGTGGAACGTTTATGATTATCGTCCACATGACCAGATGTCCCTCCTAGATGCAATGAATGCAGGTTGTCTGGCAATCACTTCAGAGGACTGCCAAGCGTGGATGTGCCATGCAAGGAAATGTTTTACTTGCGGCATTGCGAGGGAAAACATCCAGTGTGATGTGATGAATACTTGTTGCCTGATCGACAAGAACAAATGGACTGAATGTGGTGTATGTGTTGTTTGTGCTGCCTTTTTTGACATTGCTTTGTTTTTGCATTGATTTGTTAGCTTGGTGAATTGTATCTTTATTCTCTGTGTATACTGTACAGCATCCCTGAATTTGTAAAGGACAAAATGGAAAAAGGTTAAATAAAGACTTTTGCATTGGTTTGATAAAATCCTTTCAGGAGATAAACAGTACAGCCCATGCTGTGATAATATGTTTACTTGCCTTTCATGATGCATACTATCATTATAGTATCAACAAATGGCATAGACATATAAAAGAGGGTTAACCGTGTTAGGGTATATTGATAGTTGTAGTTAGTATTTATTGATTGATTAAAATAACTTTCCATTACATAACAAGTTGTATGTTTTGATGGAGGTAATTGATTTGTGTCATGTATTTAATGTTTTTAGAGTCTTAATACATTTTGCTACTAAAATGTCTGAAACGTGTTTCAGTTTGGGGTTGCGTGTTAAAACTTCTTCTTAATAGGAGGCGCTGTTTTCACTTTGGGAAGAAATCGTGCCCAAATTAAACGGCCTCGTACTCTGTTCAAGATCATACAATATGCATATTATTATTACTATTGGGTAGAAAACACTCTGACGTTTCTAAAACTGTTTGAATTATATCTGTGAGTAAAACAGAACTCATTTGGCAGCAAACTTCCAAACAGGAAGTGAAAATTCTGAAAATGGGGCTCTGTGTCAGGGCCTGCCTATTCAACTGGCTTATATTTATGGATCTGTATGCACTTCAACCGCCTTACACTAGATGTCAACAGGCAGTAGAATGTTGAATGGGGTGTCTAGCTTGATCTGAGACCGAATGAGAGCTTTTGGAGTGACAGGTCCGCTCTTTTGTCAGTATTCAACTGCGCACCAGGGAACCTAACATTGTCTTCTGAAATGCGTTACGTATACACGACGAAATGCTCCAGCTCTGATTTTATTGGATACATATGAGAAAAACATCCTAAAGTAGGATTTTCAACCGAGTTTGATCAGTTTATTCGACGTTTATTGGGACTTTTGGAATTTTTCGTTCCAGGCGCAAAGATTTCTTGGACATGTGCCCTCCACATGGCTAGCCAAAGTTGCTAATTCGACAGAAGAAATGGACATTCTAAAACAAAACAACGATTTATTCTGGAACTAGGACTCCTTGCACAACATTCTGATGGAAGATCATCAAAAGTAAGAGAATATTTATGATGTTATTTCGTATTTTTGTGGAATATGTTGGCTCCAACAAGGCGGAGAATAGGTGAGCACTGTCTCACAATATTGCATGCTGTATGTTGTACTAAAGTTATTTTTTTAAATCTAACACAGCGGTTCCATTAAGAACCAGTGTATCTTTCATTTGCTGCACAACATGTATTTTTTAGTAAAGTTTATGATGAGTTTTTTGGTTAGATTACGTGACTGTCCAAAATTGCTCCGGACAATTTGGTGCATCATGGCTACTTATTCACAATGTAAAACCAGGATTTGTAGCTCTAAATATGCACATTTTCGAACAAAACATAAATGTATTGTATAACATGATGTTATAAGACTGTCATCTGATGAAGTTGTCCAAAGGTTAGTGATTCATTTTTATCTCTATTTCTGGGTTTTGTGAAAGCTATGTTGGCGGTGAATAAATGGCGTTGTGTGTTTGGCTATTGTGGTGAGCTAATATAAATATATATTGTGTTTTCGCTGTAAAACACTTAAAAAATCAGAAATATTGGCTGGATTACCAAGATGTTTATCTTTCATGTTGCCTTGTACCACCATGTATTTTTAATAAATGTTTTATGATGAGTATTTATGTATTTCACGTTGCTCTCTGTAATTATTCTGGCTGTTTTGGTGCTATTTGTGATGGTGGCTGCAATGTAAAACTACGATTTATACCTCAAATATGCACATTTTCGAACAAAACATAAATGTATTGTATAACATGATGTTATAAGACTGTCATCTGATGAAGTTGTTCAAGGTTAGTGATTCATTTTATCTCTATTTGTGGGTTTTGTGAAAGCTACCTTTGCGGTGGAAACATGGTGAAAACATGGCGTTGTGTGTTTGGCTATTGTGGTGAGCTAATATAAATATATATTGTGTTTTTGCTGTAAAACATTTAAAAAATCGGAAATGATGGCTGGATTCACAAGATGTTTATCTTTCATTTGCTGTATTGGACTGTCACGTTCCTGACCTGTTTTCCCTTGTTTTGTATTTATTTAGTATGGTCAGGGCGTGAGTTGGGTGGGTTGTCTATGTGTGATTTTCATTGTTGGGATTTTGTGTTCGGCCTGGTATGATTCTCAATCAGAGGCAGCTGTCAATCGTTGTCCCTGGACAAAAACATTGTTAAAGTGGGGTCCACGTCCCGCGCCAGAGCCGCCACCGCGGACAGACGCCCACCCAGACCCTCCCCTAGAGTTTTAGGTGGTGCGCCCGGAGTTCGCACCTTGAAGGGGGGGTTCTGTCACGTTCCTGACCTGTTTTCCCTAGTTTTGTATTTATTTAGTATGGTCAGGGCGTGAGTTGGATGGGTTGTCTATGTGTGATTTTCATTGTTGGGATTTTGTGTTCGGCCTGGTATGATTCTCAATCAGAGGCAGCTGTCAATCGTTGTCCCTGATTGAGAATCATACTTAGGCAGCCTGGGTTTCACGTGTGTTTTGTGGGTGTTTGTCTACCGTGTTAGTGTTTTCACCACACGGTACTGTTTCGGTTTTCTGCACTTCGTTTATTGTTTTGTATTTCAGTGTTCAGTTTCGGTTTTAATAAATCATCATGAGCACGAACCACTCTGCATATTGGTCCGATCCTTCTCGCCTCTCCTCGTTCGATGAGGAGGACGAAATAGACAATCGTTACATGGACTTGTGATTTCATGAAATTATATTATACGATATCCCTGTCGCGTTAGGCTAGGCTATGCTAGTCACCTTTTTTGATGAGGAGGATCCCGAATCCGGGAGGGTGACTCGTTAGAGGTTAACTGTTTTGAAAAAAGTTTATTCTGTTTGGACAAATGTGCTCAAGCAATCGTGAAAAACTGTAAGTAGTATTTTCTTTATAGCAATGTATGAAAATACACTAAGTGTAAAAAACATGCTCTTTCCATGAGATAGACTGTCCAGGTGAATCTAGGTGAAAGCTATGATCCATTATTGATTAAATCCACTTCAATCAGGGTAGATGAAGAGGGGAGAAGGATTTTTAAGCCTTGAGACAATTAAAACATGGATTGTGTATGTGTGCCATTCAGATGGTGAATGGGCAAGACAAAAAATGTAAGTGCCTTTGAACAGGGCATGGTAGTAGGTGCCAGGCGCACTGTTTTGAGTGTGTCAAGAACTGCAACGCTGCTGGGTATTTCACACTCAACAGTTTCCCGTGTGTATCAAGAATGGTCCACCGCCCAAAAGATATCCAGCCAACTTGACACAACCATGGGACGCATTAGAGTCAACATGGGCCAGCATACCCTGGAACACTTTCAACACCTTGTAGAGTCCATGCCCCGATGAATTGAGGCTGTTCTGAGAGCAAAAGCGGGTGCAATTCAATATAAAGAATGTGTTCCTAATGTTTTGTACACTCAGTGTCCATGCCCATAATAAGAATATACATTATAGACTATCAAATGTGCTAAAGGGAATAGTGACATTGTTAAGTAGCTAATACAAATAATAATAAATAGTAGCAGCAATGGTGCGTGCGTGCGTGTGTAAGGATGGGTAAGTGAGAGTCAGTGCAGATAGTCTCTTATAGTAAAGGTGAGTACAGGTCTGTGCTGCAGCTATAGGAACCTGTTGGTCCGAGAGCTGATGCTCCGGTCCCACCTGCCAAAAGGTAGTAGAGAGAGCAATCCATAACTGGGGTGGCTGGAGTCGTTGGCGATCTTCCGGACCTTCCTCAGATACCGCCTCATGTAGATATCCTGCATGGCTGGGAGCTCACCCCCAGTGATGGACTGGGCAGTCTTCGCCACCCTCTGTAGAGCCTTGTGGTTCAGGGTGGGGTAGTTGCCGTACCAGGCGGTGATGCAGCCAGACAGAATGCTCTCAATGGTGCACCTGTAAAAGTTCCTGCTCTGAGGTGGCCATGCCAAACCTCTTCAAACGTCTAGTTTCAAGTTTAAAGTTGTATCTACGGGATACGCATGGTATACATCGTCCAATGTAATGCAGGTTCCTTCTCGACGGTGCAATAGTAAAACATCTGAATACAAACATAAAATGGCAGTAGAGTAGAATAAACATTTTAGCATAAGTATAATACAGGAAGGCACAATTTATACTACAATATTTACATGTGTATTGGGGAAGGGGGTGGAGGGCAAGTGTATATATTGAGCAGTATAATAAGAGTCTTGTGGCAGTAGTTCTGATGTGTGCTAAGGTGCGGAGAATCAGAGTAGGTGGTAAAATCATTTCAAGTGTTCAGTGGTCTGATGGATTGTATATAGAAACTGTCTCTGAGTCTGTTGGTATCAGACCTCATGCTTTGATATCATCTGCCCGACGGTAAAGGAGAGAACAGCTCGTGGCTGGGGTGTGTGGGGTCCATGATGATGTTTCCTCAGGCACCTTTTCGAGTCCTGGATGGGTGGAAGCACAGTCCCAGTGATGTACTGGGCCGTCTTCACCACCCGCTGGAGGGCCTTGTGGTCGTGGACAGAGAAATTCCCGTGATGCAACCGGTTAGGACACTCTCGATGGTGATGCAATAGTATTTGGAAAGGACCCGGGGTGGCATGCAACATTTCTTCAGCCCCCTTAGGAAGTAGAGATGCTGTTGCACCATCTTGACAAGAGTCGTGGTGTTGTTGGTCCATGACAAGTCCTCAGTGATGTGGATGCCGAAGAACTTGTGACTCTCTCTTACAATCCCATTCATGTGGATTGGAGCATGTTCCCTCTGCTTCCTGAAGTCAACAATCAACTCCTTTGTTTTGCTGATGTTGGGGGAGAGGTTGTTGTCATGACACGACAATGCCAGTTCATTAACCTCCTCCCTGTAGGCTGACTCATGTTGGTTGTTGGTTATCAGGCCTACAACCGTGGTGTCATCAGTAAACTTTTATTTATTTCATTTCTTGAACATTTATTTAACTAGGCAAGTCAGTTAAGAACAAATTCTTATTTACAATGACGGCCTACCAAAAGGCAAAAGGCCTCCTGTGGGGTCGGGGGCTGGGATTAAAAATGTTAAATAAATAAAATATAAATATAGGACAAAACACACATCACGACAAGAGAGACATCACAACAATACATAAAGAGAGACCTAAGACAACAACAGAGCAAGGCAGCAACACATGACGACACAGCATGGTAGCAACACAACATGGTAGCAGCACAAAACATGGTACAAACATTATTGGGCACAGACAACAGCACAAAGGGCAAGAAGGTAGAGACAACAATACATCACACAAAGAAGCCACAACTGTCAGTAAGAGTGTCCATGATTGAGTCTTTGAGATTGAGATAAAACTGTCCAGTTTGAGTGTTTGTTGCAGCTCGTTCCAGTCTCTAGCTGCAGCGAACTCAAAAGAGGAGCGACCCAGGGATGTGTGTGCTTTGGGGACCTTTAACAGAATGTGACTGGCAGAATGGGTGTTGTATGTGGAGGATGAGGGCTGCAGTAGATATCTCAGATAGCGGGGAGTGAGGCCTAAGAGGGTTTAATAAATAAGCATCAACCAGTGGGTCTTGTGATGGGTATACAGAGATGACCAGTTTACAGAGGAGTATAGAGTGCAGTAATGTGTCCTATAAGGAGTATTGGTGGCAAATCTGATGGCCGAATGGTAAAGAACATCTAGCCGCTTGAGAGCACCCTTACCTGAAGATCAAAAATGACGTCTCCGTAATCTAGCATGGGTAGAATGGTTATCTGAATCAGGGTTAGTTTGGCAGCTGGGGTGAAAGAGGAACGATTATGATAGAGGAAACCACGTCTAGATTTAACTTTAGACTGCAGCTTTGATATGTGCTGAGAGAAGGACAGTGTACCGTCTAGTCATACTCTCAAGAACTTGTATGAGGTGACTACCTCAAGCTCTAAAACCTCAGAGGTAGTAATCACAACGGTGGGAAGAGGGGCATTCTTCTTACCAAACCACATTACTTACTTTGTTTTAGAGGTGTTCAGAACAAGGTTAAGGGTAGAGAAAGCTTGTTGGACACTAAGAAAGCTTTGTTGTAGAGCATTTAACACAAAATCCGGGGAGGGGCTAGCTGAGTATAAGACTGTATCATCTGCATATAAATGGATGAGAGAGCTTCCTACTGCCTAAGCTATGTTGTTGATGTAAATTGAGAAGAGCGTGGGGCCTAGGATCGAGCCTTGGGGTACTCCCTTGGTGACAGGCAGTGGCTGACACATCAGATTTTCTGACTTTGTACACTGCACTCTTTGAGAGAGGTAGTTAGCAAACCAAGCCAAAGACCCTCAGAGACACCAATACTTCTTAGCTGGCCCACAAGAATGGAATGGTCTACATTATCAAAAGCTTTGGCCAAGTCAATAAATATAGCAGCACAATATTGCTTAGAATCAAGGGCAATGGTGACATCATTGAGGACCTTTAAGGTTGCAGTGACACATCCATAACCTGAGCGGAAACCAGATTGCATACCCGAGAGAATACTATAGACATCAAGAAAGCCAGTCAGTTGATTAGTGACAAGTTTTTCCACCACTTTTGATAAACAGGGCAAAATAGGCCTATAACAGTTAGGATCAGCTTTATCTCCCCCTTTAAATAAAGGACGAACCGTGACTACCTTCCAAGTAATGGGAACCTCCCCAGAAAGGAGAGACAGGTTAAAAAGGTTGTAGATAGGCTTGGCGATGATAGGGGCAGCAACCTTCTCTTGGGTACGTGCAACGCTAGCGTCCCACCTCTTCAACAGCCAGTGAAACTGCTGGGTGCCAAATTCAAATACAGAAATACTCATTATAAAAATTCAGAAAACAAAACATATTTTACATAGGTTTAAAGATTAACTTCTTGTGAATCCAACCACGGTGTCAGATTTAAAAAATGCTTTACGGCGAAAGCATACCTTACGATTATTTGAGAACATAGCCCAGCAGACAAATCATTACAAACAGTAACCAGCCAAGTAGAAGAGTTACACAAGTCAGAAATAGATATAAAATTAATCCCTTACCTTTGATGAWCTTCATATGGTTGCACTCAGCAGACATTCATTTACTCAATAAATGTTCCTTTTGTTCGATAAAGTCTCTTTATATCCAAAAACCTCAGTTTTGTTCGCGCGTTTTTTTCAGTAATCCACAGGCTCAAACGCAGTCAAAACAGGCAGACAAAAAATCCAAATTGTATCCGTAAAGTTCATAGAAACATGTCAAACGATGTTTATATTCAAGCCTCAGGTTGTTTTTAGCCTAAATAATCGATAATATTTCAACCGAACAATAACGTCGTCAATATAAAAGGTAAACAAGAAAGGCACTCTCTCGGTCGCGCACATGAAAAAACTCTGTGACACTTTAGGGTCCACTCATTCAGACTGCTCTTACTTCCTCATTTTTCAGAATACAAGCCTGAAACAATTTCTAAAGACTGTTGACATCTAGTGGAAGGCATAGGAACTGCAATTTGAGTCCCTCGTCAATGGATACTGTAATGGCATTTAATAGAAAACTACAAAACAAAAACAAAAAATACTTCCCGAATTGATTTTTCTCAGGTTTTCGCCTGCCAAATCAGTTATGTTATACTCACAGACACTATTTTAACAGTTTTGGAAACTTTAGAGTGGTTTCTATCCAAATCTACCAGTTATATGCATATCATATCTTCTGGGCCCGAGAAGCAGGCAGTTTAATTTGGGCATGCTTTTCATCCAAAATTCTGAATGCTGCCCCCTACCCTAGAGAAGTTAAAGAAGAAAGGGTCTAAACCATCTGACCCAGATGTTTTTTTGGGGGTCAAGTTTCAGGTGCTCCTTTTAGCACCTCGGACTCAGTGACTGCCTGCAGGGAGAAGCTTTGTAGCGGGGCAGGGGAAAAAGAGGGAAAAGCATTGGGGATAGTCGCATTAGAAGGGGTGGGAGATGAAGAAATGTTGGACGGGCAAGTCAAATAGGAATCCTGACTTAATGAAGTAGTGATTAAAAAACTCAGCCATGTGCTTCTTGTCAGTAACAACCACATCATCAACATTAAGGGACACGGGCAGCTGTGAGGAGGAGGGTTTATTCTCCAAGTCTTTAACCATTTTCCAGAACTTCTTGGGATTAAACACACGGAGAGAGAACTGCTCATTAAAGTAACTAACTTTGGCCTTCCGGATAGCCTGAGTGCACTTATTTCTCATTTGCCTGAACGAGAGCCAGTCAGCCTGAGTATGCGTGTGCCAAATCCAATTCTTGAGGTGGAGTAAATCTGCAAGATCACAGTCCAACCCAAGGCTGAACCTGTTTATAATTCTCATTTTCTTTATAGGGGCGTGTTTGTTAACAATACCACTGAAAATATCAAAATATAAGGTCCAATCGTCTTCGACAGAGGGGATCAAGCTGATTCTATACCATTTTACAGAGGCAAGGTCATGAAGAAAGGCTTGGACATTAAAGTTTTTTAGCAAGCATCTATGACAAATCAGGACAGGTTGTTTCACTGAGCAGCCATTACGAACACAGGCTGTAAAACAGTGATCACTTAGGCCTTTACAGAAAACACCAGACTGATACCTATCAGGATTGTTTATCTATCTAACATTGAGGAAAGTAGCCTTTTCTGGGTGTTTGGAGTCATATGTTGTGGGATTGGTAATAATCTAAGAAAGATTTAGGGAGTCCCATTGCTTTAGGACTTGGTCAGGTGGTTTAAAGTCTCAGACATTGTGTTTCAATGAAAGCACATTCTGCCTAGTGTGTGCGCGTTGTTGAATTTTTCCCACATGATAAAATCTCATTAAAAATTAAGTGGAGTTTTTGGTGTAACAGTAACATTATACTATCATTGTGATATTCCAAGACATTGATTTAGCTTTGATCTAACTTTACTAAACCAGCACCATTGTGAGAAGTGGTGCTCATGTGTGGCTGTTTTATGAAAATCTACTCTGAATATTTGGCCAAGGAAACATTTCTGGTTGCTCTCAGGAAATGTAAAACAGTTAGGATGGGAGTCTTTTAAAACGGGATTGAGTGAAGTAGCAGCAAATATGTTGAATGAACAAATAATGAGCATGGAGAGCCTCACAAGTTTGATGAAATGACCTTATATCTTTCAGTCTAATACGGCTATTTACTTATTTTTGTAGGTCGTCATCAGAAGAACGCTTTTTGTAAGTAGTTAAATCTTTAGGAGGCCTAACCCTCCTCTCCAAGTTCAGCTAGAATTTAGTCCGAAAAGATTTGAGAAATATGATTGGTTGAAGATAGGCCAATGACACTGGCCTACATCTCCTCTTGCACTGGGCAGGATATCAGATCTCAGCAACGATTGGATTGGAGTGTTTAACATCACCAGTAGAATAGGCTACAACATCCTTATAATGTATTTTCATAAGCGCAATGTGACTGCAAGAGACAGGTTGAAATGTCTGACTGAAACACGGGACAGATCAACCTTTTTTTGGTGGTGATGTTTGAATTTGTTGATAAAATGTGGGACATGATTGTTTGGTTGCGGAACATGTGACAAAGGACCAAAATGCGGGACTGTCCCGCACAATCCGGAACATGTGGTCCCCCTAGTCTGCGCATACCCTGAGGAGATGCCCGAGGAGGTGCCCGGGTGTTCAGTCTGGTCCCCCTGCCCTGCGAGTAAAAGTCTTTCTTACGTCAGCCAAGCAGAGCGAGATCACATACAGTAATCTTCAAGGATAGCAGGAGCTCTCATTCACGGCTCTGTGTTGGTCGCCTGAAAACGAGCATAAAAAGCATTCAGCTAGTCTGGTAGGGAGACATCGGTGGGTAAAACACAGCTGGATCTCACCTTGTAATCCGTAATGGTCTGCAATCCCTGCCCCATGCAATGTGTGTCGGATCCGTTGTAGTAAGATTCCAGCTTGTTCCTGTATTGTCCTTTCGCTTGTCTGATGGATTTATGGAGGTTGTAGCCAGATATCTTGTAAGCGTCCGTGTCCCCAGAGTTGAATGCGGTTGTTAGCCCTTTTAGCATAGCTCAAATTTCACCACTAACCCATGGCTTTTGGTTGGGAAAAACCTTCACTGTGGGGACGATGTCATCTTTGGCTGATGAGTCACTGTAAATAAGAATTTCTTCTTAACTGACTTGCCTAGTTAAATAAAGGTTAAATAAATAAAAAACAAATTTAAATGAGGATCTATCCGCACGCCTTTGTTCAAAGTTCTCGTTCTCTAGTAAGGGCTCATGCTTATCTGCATTCAATGCTTTTAAGTTGTGACCCATGTCAAGATATTACGTCATTTCAGCAAATACTCTGTCTTGCTTTTTATCTGTTTTGAAAAAAATGTATCTTTGGCTGATGATGAGGACTAATTCCCACACCTTAGTTCTTGTTTTCTAGTAATGGCTCGTATTGGAGTGCTGAATGCAACCAAATATCTGGATTCAAAGCGTTTACATTGTGACCCATGTCAAGATAATACATTTTTTCAGCAGATACTCAGCCTTGAAATAATTTGTTTGGCTGATAATGAGGACCTATCCTGACACCTTTCTTCAGAGTTCTTGTTTTCTGATGATGGCTCTTGCTGCAATAGTGAATACAATAGATATCTTGCATTACAAGCTTTTAAGTCTGTGTCCTCGATGGAAAAAGGGAAAAGCTGCTGTTCTCAATGGAACATGGAATGCATTCACAGTGCCAACAATTACAGCTGATGGATGAAATGGGAGTAATTCAGATGTGCTCCTTTAACCTGTGTTCCAATGAACTTCCGCTATGCTCCAATACAGCTGTGATGGAACCAGTGTTAGTGTGGAAGAATGAGGTGTCAGTGCTGGTTTCCGGTTGGCTTTTAATTGGCTTCATTGACACAGCATTTGCATGAAACTCTTAATCTGTACTTTTATCAACTGAAAAAAAACGATGCACCCATTTAGAAGTTATTTGTAAGTTGTCTCATAATCAGCTCTAGATTATTTTAATTGTCACCCTGTTGAGGGAGGATTAAGTTTTACTCTACAAAAAATCTCAACTGTTTCATGAAGCAAGCAGTCTCATAGATGATAGACAGCCTTATATCTCTCACCAGACTATAAATCTAGATTTGTTGTTTATTATTCACAGTGGCGTCAGAGGTATGATGTAATCCGAGACTAGGTCACTCTCCATGGGGGACGCAATCACTCTACTCCCCTGCATGACAGATCGATGTGTTACATTGGAGCCCTTCTTAACCAAATTAATGTATTACCTTCTCTATGCTACTGCCAAGCAGCACGGCGTTTTGCTGAACAATGACAATCACCTTGCAGTTGTTCACTTCAATGGCCTATATTTCACTATCTCTCACTCCGGGGCTGATGCCCATTTTTTATAGGGTTGAGATTGATACATCAGTTTCCTATCCTCTGCCCTGTTCGGGCAAAATAATTAATTTCAATCTGCTTGTAGCCAACTATTCTTATTGTGTTTGGAGACAGATTCTGCTTCACAAGTATCTCTAGACTCAGATTGCCCTTATTGGTGTATTAGACTGTCAAATGTGATCGAATTCGAGTGACTAATGTATGTTCAAAGCCATTTCCGGGAACACTCTAAAGTCTACAGAAAATCACAAAAGTTTGAGGCAAATACTCAGTAGAATGAAAAACTGAATCTGGAACATCTGGGTCTTTACTTTGCCGGTTGAAGAATCCATTCCTTTCAGACAAATCCAAGAACTGTGGCTGCCTTTACTTTTTCTGTAGAGCTCTGAACATAGCTCATTTGAATGATGGCTCCCATAATGCTTTGTTCCTGTGTATGGTAAGCCTCCATTATGGTGTGTAGACATATGCAGATAATGTAGGCCAATCATATCCAAGCAACTCAGTGAAGTACTCATTATTGGCGCTGATGTGTCCCTATGTTGCTCATAATAATGAGGTATTATCTTTTGAAGCTGGAACTAATGCTGCACACCATGGCTGCTATACGCCTCTTCCTTTGTTTGTGTGACATAACACAAGCCATAGATCCCTACAGTCTGATGATAAACAAAGTAAGGTATCCAATATTACACTGGTGAAAGTGATAGATTGGCAATCTTTCTCACCACAATATGAATGTTCTTCTCCTTGCATTATACATTGACAAAGTATATTTGCTCCCAGAAGATATATCATTTAGAGAAATGTGTAATATTGTAAATATTGTAGTATCGTACACAATACATCATTCATTTTCTCAAAGAGGCTGTGGAATTAGAGCACCAGGCGGAGATGCTGGACTATTTTTAATTATATGGGGTGTGGAGGGATTCCGAAAAGAAATGGAACAAATGAAAAAGTAAATAAACATCTCGGTGGAACTCTCATCGCAGGCTGTTCCAAACTAGGCCATCTGTGCAGTGCAACAAAGGTGTCACAGTGAGCCTGTTGGATTAGAACGTGTTGAGGAATGGAGGCTCACTCTGGTCTAATTCCATGATAGATATATAGATCAGAACATATGTGGGATTATTTTGATATTTCAAGATCCTGGCGTATTTCTACCACGTTTTCAGCTCATCTTAATATAATATAAAAGGATGGTGGTGTATGAAAAATTAGTTATTAAGCAGTAGGTCTATGTCCAGTATCTCGGCGTTGCCACTTCTATCGAGGAAAGGGCTTCTTTGTTCATCTTCGATGTCCGAACAGGATTCTCTTAATGTAATTAAAGCTGTGACAAGACCACGAATGAAATTCCGAGAAGCCTCCCTGGAAAACTAGATCAAAGTAGATAAAAGGAATATGGAATCAGTGCGGTTTGGGCTGATAGTAACAGAACGGCTCACTGAACTACATACAAATGTTTCTCACAGTACATGTACGGTACATAACATAAAGTAGCCTGCATGAGTTGAGAAAAGCAGATATAGACCGTTTTTGTTATATGCCAGTAACATGGCAAATGCTAGTAATCATGGATTAAAGACTTGGTTTCCACGCCATGTTTTTTCTACACTTTACAATTGATGTGAATCGTTTGGCTCTATAATCAAACCGAAGTCATCCTACCGTAATGATAACATTGTCACATCTCGATCACAAGGCGTATGCTAAATTGACGCGTCAAAGACCTCTCTCTCTGTCATCACGGTAGTGTTTGTTAGTGCCTGGCAGCGTCTGGTAACCAACAAAAGTGGGCATCATTTAATAAATGGTGTGTTCTCTTCTTTTACTGGCAGTAATCTGTCTAGCGTTGGCGTCTACCCCTCCATCTTATTATGAGGTGCCTCTAACCTCGCCCGGGGGGCTCTGTTGCTGCTAAGCCAAATCTGCACTTCTGAAACATTTTAATTGTACACCCTGGTATGAAAACACACCAGTGGTGGTCTGCAGTACACTGCAGCACTGCCTGCCAGCAGGGTTGAGCCTAGTTAAAAATAAGGGCTTTGTGTTTTAGCCCCACATTCCTTCATTTAGCCCTTTAAAGTGTGCGATGGATGAAGGATCCCTGTGTGTGCTTTTCATTTGCAACCTSAATGACTGGCATCGAGTTTAGTCAGAGTAGAGCTAGCTAAATGCTTACCAATGACTGTATACAGTACCAGTCAAAAGTTTAGACAATACTACTCATTCAAGGGTTTTTCTTTTTTTTTTTACTATTTTCTACATTGTATAATAATAGTGATTACATCAAAACTATGAAATAACACATATGGAATCATGTAGTAACCATAAAAGTGTTAAACAAATCAAAATATATTTTATATTTTACGTTCTTCAAAGTAGCCACCCTTTGCCTTGATGACAYCTTTGTACTCTCTTGGCATTCTCTCAACCTGCATCACCTGGAATGCTTTTCCAACAGTCTTGAAGGAGTTCCCAAATATGTTGAGAACTTTTTGGATGCTTTTCCTTCACTCTGCAGTCCAACTCACCCCAAACTATTTAAATTGGGTTGAGGTTGGATGATTGTGGAGGCCAGGTCATCTGATGCAGCACTCCATCCCTCTCCTTCTTGATCAAATAGTCCTTACACACCCTGGAGGTGTGTTGGGTCATTGTCCTGTTGAAAAACAAATGATAGTCCCACTAAGCGCAAACCAGATGGGATGGTGTATCGCTGCAGAATGCTGTGATAGCCATGCTGATTAAGTGTGCCTTGAATTCTAAGTAAATCACAGACAGTGTCACCAGCAAAGCACCCCCACACCATCACACCTCCTCCATGCTTCAAGGTGGGAACCACACTTGCGGAGGTAATCCATTCACCTACTCTGCATCTCACAAAGACACGGTGGTTGGAACCACAAATCTCAAACTTGGACTCATCACACCAAAGGACATATTTCCACCGGTCTATGTCCATTGCTTGTGTTTCTTGGCCCAAGCAAGTCTCTTCTTATTATTGGTGTCCTTTACTAGTGGTTTCTTTGCAGCAATTCGATCATGAAGGCATGATTCACACAGCCTCCTCTGAACAGTTGATGTTTAGATGTGTCTGTTACTTGAACTCTGTGAAGCATTCATTTGGGCTGCATTCTGAGGTGCAGTTAACTCTAATGAACTTATCTTCTGCAGCAAAGGTAACTCTGGGTCTTCCTTTCCTGTGGCGGTCCTCATGAGAGCCAGATTCATCATAGCGCTTGATGGTTTTTGCAACTGCATTTAAAGAAACTTTCAAAATCCTTGACATTTTCCGTATTGACTGACCTTCATGCTTTAAAGTAATGATGGACTGTCATTTCTCTTMGCTTCTTTGAGCTGTTCTTGCAATAATATGGACTTGGTATTTTACCAAATAGAGCMATCTTCTGTATACCACCCCTACGTTGTCACAACACAACTGACTGGCTCAAATGCATTAAAAAGGAAAGAAATTCCACAAATTAACTTTTAACAAGGCACACCTGTTAATTGAAACGCATTCTATGTGACTACCTCGTGGAGCTGGTTGAGAGAATGCCAASAGTGTGCAAAGCRGTCATCAAGGCAAAGGGTGGCTACTTTGAAGAATCTCACACTTTTTTGGTTACTACATGATTCCATATGTGTCATTTCATAGTTTTGATGTCTTCACTATTATTCTGCAATGTACAAAATAGTAAAAATAAAGAAAAACCTTTGAATGAGTAGATGTGTCCAAACTTTTGACTGGTACTGTATATGAATGGACAAAACAAAGCRATTGATCACGTGACACCATTCATTTGTATGTGAAGACTCAATAGCACATTGAAGCCAAATTAAGTTGGTTAAGATGACGTCTCACGGAGACATAACATGCACAGTTTGAGCTACTCCAGGAAGTGACGTTGCAGGCTAGCTCAGTGCTGCCCCCTCTCAGTGAGCAACTCAAATTGAAGGCCGACCGGRGTACTGCAGGCTGCCTTTAGCATCTAAATCATCCTTATAACTTATTTTGTGTGTGATTTTTTTATAATTGGTTCAATGAAATACATCTGGTGTATTACAAGCAATTATTGGTACCATGATTGTCTTCTAAAAAAAAATGTTTTACACAAAGACTGACCATGAAGATTGCCATTTTTCCATTCACTATAATGGGGGATCCTGTTTTCTGCTTAAAATGCCTGCAGTACCGCGGTAGGCCTCYAACTTTCCTGGCTTCAATGAGAAGTGGCATTCGATCTCCCCTGATGCTTACACGTGCGATCTAGCTAAAATTGGGGTTAATTCCTAGATTGTGAATGGTGCTCTTCGATTTATTTTCCACCTGCCCCACTGATATTGTTTGGTGTCAAATGAGCCACGTTGTAGGTAGGCTACCTTGAAACAGCTGAGGTATTGGTTAGTTTTGAAGTGCAGTAGTGGACTGGACTGGACTGGATAATGAATCACCTGCCGATTGACAAAGGATGATTAATGATAGTCGTCAAGGGATTTGTCATTAAGAGGTTTCCTACCATTTATTCTAGAACAGTAATTCATCATACTGGAGAAATTCATAATTAAATCATACTGCAAGCCATGGAGAAAAAAAGTATTATCTGCCGGTAAAATGGGTAAATCAATTGGTGGTTCATGATTTGTTTTATGTCAAGACTGATATTAAAACAGGCATGAATATATCATTCTAATCAAGTCATGTAATATGTTTACAGGTCCCTGGTAGAATCAAAGCCTTGAAGCAAACATTCCCTGCTAACTGACCGGCATCGAAAGCAAATTGAAACCGTGAGACGAATTGAGCTGCCTCTGCATTTGAGTCACTTGTTTTTGTAAATGTGACTACACTGTCCATATGGTGTGTTTCACATTCAACCATGAAAATTGCCATCATAAACTGTGCATCATAAACTTTAGGATCCCTCTAAGATGGCGGCTAGGATTTTATTATGAGAAGACACCACACTCTAGTCGAGTGTAGCCACACTCTCCACGATCACCTCAACCTGGCTCCACCTCTCTCTCTCTCTTAATTTTTAGACAGATGACCAAGACAATTAAATGTCAAGAGAGATGACTTTTGCAAGTAGTGTAACGGGTGCGACCACTCTCTCCACAATCCACCCCTGCACAATAAATGCTTGTGCTGACTGCTTTCAGCTACTGCAGTCGGAGAAGGCGTAGAAAGCGAAAGAGCTACCCACTTGGCACAAACTGGTTAAATCAACGTTGTTTCTAAGTAATTTGTCAACGTATTGTGACGTGGAATCTAGTGGAAATTACATTGTATTTGAAAAAAGTTATCGACCTAAACTGTTATTTTGAAGGGGAAACTTCAACCACAGCATTATGTCATCATGGTAACCCATTTTCAACAGACAAACTTTGTATAAAATATATTGAATTTGTACCTATGAAACAATGTAAGATCTTCAACCTTATATCCACTATCAGAAGAAAAAAACAATAGGGTGGGAAGCACCTCCTGCTGGAGAATTGATCTATCTACAGCTATTCATGTGGTCTCCGATCCAGGGTTTTAACCAAGCCCTTTGATATTTGTCACTGACTACCACCAATGTGCTATCATGAGAATGATTATTGAGAGATCTCTTCATAACTAAATAGATTCACTGTTGCTATCAAAGTCATTCCAAAGGGTGTGTTTAATAGAGCAAATGAAATGTGATCATACTTTATAAGTCATATATCATCAATGATACTATTTAGGCCTATATAGCATTTGCAAAGTCATCACCAGCTATTGTTTCAATTCAACCCAGGGTTCAACAAAAAAAATTACAATGCATATAGGCCTAAGGTTTAAAGCTTTGGTTGATTTCAAATGCAAGTTAATCATGTTCAAGTTAATAATTAAAATCTTGGATTCACGTCTCCATCTCAACCAAAAATATATGTTAAAGAACAGCACTAATTCAAATCAAACTTTATTTAAAGTGCATTTAAAGTTTGATTTGATTTAGTCCTATTCTGTAACTTAGAGTTTTGTTTGTGATGGAGATGTGAATCCAACGTTTAAATTATTTATTTGTATACAAACTGGTTTTGGATATGTACAGCAGTAGATATATTAGAGTGAGCTATGTCAAGAATCCAGTATATAAATAAATATGCGGAGTGTATAAACAGTATAATTCAAATGTAATGTACAGTAATATAAATATTAGAATGAGCCATGTTGAGAATACAGTATTTAAATACACAGTACAAAACCCCATGGGAAAATAGATAAAATTGCAGGAATTTAGCTTCCAGACCAGAGTATATATAAATATATATTGTGCCTTCAGAAAGTATTCACACCCCTTAACTTTTTCCACATTATGTTGTGTTACAGCCTGAATTTAAAAGGGATTCAATTGAGATTTTTTTGTCACTGGCCTACACACAATACCCCATAATATCAAAGTGGTTTTATATATATATATATATATATATATATTTAAACAAATTAATTAAAAATTAAAAGCTGAATTTTCTTGAGTCAATAAGTGTTCAACCCCTTTGTTAAGGTAAGCCTAAATACGTTCAGGAGTAAAACATTGCTTAACAAGTCATATAAGTTGCATGAACTAACTCTGTGTGCAATAATAGTGTGTCACATGATTTTTGAATGACTACCTCATATCTGTAAGGTCCCTCACTCGAGCAGTGAATTTCAAACACAGATTCAACCACAAAGAAAGAAACCAAAGCAGGTTGCTAGATATAGCATTATATCAGGGACATAGCAATATCCCCGACTGTGTGTTATGTAAGCTACCCTAACAAGTAGCCACTGCACTGGCTAGGCTAACGTTACTGTAGATAGCTAACCAACGTCGGGTTGAAAACATGCCCGTTTCGACAGCTAGCTAATAAGTTAACTTAGACATGACTTCGAATGGGTTTCGGTCATATTTTAAGTGAATGAATGCAAATATGTGTAGCTATATCTAGTTAGTTAGCTAACGTTAAGCGGTTACTTGCCGTTAATCACAGACTAAGTGCATTTCTTTTGCTAGCTAACTTCTAGCCACGTACTTTACTGTAGCTAGCTAACGTTAGTTTACGTTCGCTAACTAGCTAAGCTGCTGTGAGACGCAGCTCATTTCCCCTTCCTAAAGGTAGAATGGCAGGCGACGCCAGTGGCATTCCTGAACTGGACCAAGATAAATATGATGCAGATGAAGAAGTCAAGATAATCTTCCTTGGAGACAGTGCAGTGGGAAAATCCAAGTTGATGGAGAGGTTTCTGATAGACGGATATCGTCCCCAACAGCTGTCAACCTATGCCCTGACGCTCTACAAATACACTACCACCATCGACAGCAAGGCTGTATTAGTAGGTGTTTGATGTGCAGAGGAAGATCACTTATAAGAACCTAACCAGCTGGTATACAGGGCTGAGAGAGTACAGGCCTGAGATACCATCTATCTTATTAGCCACCACCACACAGGATGTTCAAAGAAACAATCAAAATGGCAATGTCTTACAAGCAGAACTCTAGTGACTTCATGGATGAAGTAATGCGGGAGCTGGAGAACTTTGAGCTGGAGCAGAAGAAGGAGTCGTCGTTAGAGATGGCTGAGGGACTGAAACCAGAGAGCCCTGAGTCTGTCTGTCTGGCTGGCTGTTGATGTGAACATTACCCTCACATTATGACACATTATCTTTACATTATACTGGCATTGTGAATAGAGAGCTGTTTCTGACTGCACCGCAGCTATGGATGCTGTGGATATGTTATCCTAAATGTGTTGACATGATACCTCTTTACCATGGAGAGCTGTGCTCCAGAGTCTGAACTGATGCTGTGATATGTTATCCTAAATGTGTTGACATGATACCTCTTTACCATGGAGAGCTGTGCTCCAGAGTCTGTAACTGATGCTGTGGATATGTTATCCTAAATGTGTTGACATGATACCTCTTTACCATGGGAGAGCTGTGCTCCAGAGTCTGTAACTGATGCTGTGGATATGTTATCCTAAATGTGTTGACATGATACCTCTTTACCATGGGAGAGCTGTGCTCCAGAGTCTGTAACTGATGCTGTGGATATGTTATCCTAAATGTGTTGACATGATACCTCTTTACCATTGGAGAGCTGTGCTCCAGAGTCTGTAACTGATGCTGTGGATATGTTATCCTAAATGTGTTGACATGATACCTCTTTACCATGGGAGAGCTGTGCTCCAGAGTCTGTAACTGATGTTGTGGATATGTTATATTCACATTATTCTCACATTGTGGACATGTCCAATTTGTAAGTCGCTCTGGATAAGAGCGTCTGCTAAATGACTTAAATGTTAAATGTAAATGTAAAGACCAGGGAGGTTTTCCAATGCCTCACAAATAAGGGCACCTATTGGTAGATGGGTAAAAAAAAGAAAAAGACAATGAATATCCCTTTGAGCACGGTGAAGTTATTAATTAGAAGTTATTAATTACACTTTGGATGGTGTATCAATACACCCAGTCACTACAAAGACACAGTTGTCCTTCCTAACTCAGTTGCCAAGGAGGAAGGAAACTGTTCATGGATTTCACCATGAGGCCAAGGGTGACTTTAAAACAGTTACAGAGTTTAATGGCTGTGATAGAACTGAGGATGGATCAACAACATTGTAGTTACTCCACAATACTAACCTAATTTACAGAGGGAAAATAAGGAAGCCTGTAAAGAATAAAACATATTCCAAAACATACATCTTGTTTGCAACAAGGCACTAAAGTAATACTGCAAAAAGTGTGGCAAAGCAATTCACTTTTTTTTCTGAATACAAACTGTTATGTTTGGGGAAAATCCTAACCAACACATTACTGAGTATCACTCTCCATATTTTCAAGAATAGTGGTGGCTGCTTCATGTTATGGGTATGCTTATAATCATTACGGATTGGGGAGTTTTTCATGATAAAAAAAAGAAACAGAATGGAGCTAAGCACAGACAAAATCTTAGAGAAAAACATGGCTTTCACCATACATTGGGAGATGAATTCACCTTTCAGCAGGACAATAACCTAAAACACAAGACCAAATCTACACTGGAGTTGCTTACCAAGAAGACAGTGAATGTTCCTGAGAGACCGAGTTACAGTGTTGGCTTAAATCTTCTTGAAAGTCTATGGCAAGACCTGCAAATGGTTGTTTGGCAATGATCATCAACCAATTTAACAGAGCTTGAAGAAATTGTATAAAATAATGTGCAAATATTGTACAATCCAGGTGTGGAAAGCTCTTAGAGACTTACCCAGAAAGACTCACAGCTGTAATCGCTGAAAAAGGTGCTTCTACAAAGTATTGACTCAGGTGTGTGAATACTTACACTACCGTTCAAAGTTTTGGGGTCACTTAGAAATGTCCTGGTTTGTGAAAGAAAAGCACATTTTTGTCCATTAAAATAACATCAAATTGATCAGAAATACAGTGTAGACATTGTTAATGTTGTAAATGGCTACTGTAGCTGGAAATGGCAGATTTTTTATGGAATATCTACATAGGCGTACAGAGGCCCATTATCAGCAACCATCACTCCTGTGTTCCAATGGCACGTTGTGTTAGCTAATCCAAGTTTATTATTTTAAAATGCTAATTGATCATTAGAAAACCCTTTTGAAATTATGTTAGCACAGCTGAAAACTGTGGGCTGGTTAAATAAAACTGGCATTCTTTAGACTAGTTGAGTTTCTAGTCATGTTTAGTTGTTCATTTATTGATTTATAGTTTTTTCTTTAAGTTTCACTTTGCAATAAATATGTGGAACTCAACATCCGCTGCGCCTTGGTCCCGTTCATACAACAACCGTGACAGACATTGTATTCCCATTTGAACTGTGTTGGGCTTTTAAATGGTTGAAAGTGCACTGAGTGATAACACATTTAGATGATAACTAAACCAAAAATAGTTTTTCCATTGGAATTTGGTTTTACTTTTAGATGGTTGAAAGCATAGTGATAACACATTGGAAAATTAACTAACTATTGGCTGTCTTTTTGAGTGGGTGAATATAGGTTGTAATCTCATTGATGTCTCAACCAAATATTACCCAGTTATCCACGTTGAAATGATGTGGTCTGCCCAGTGGGTAGTTATTACCAAAAGGGCAGAGGGCAACAGAGCTGTCAGCTTCATAACCCAACTTATTCCGGCTTTTTAGTCATTCAATTTGATGAGAAATACGAAAAATTACCACAGCGTTGTGAGATCAGCAGGCTTCCATTAGGTTGGTTGGCGAGCCTGGTTTATTGGAAGCTAATCGCAGAATAGTGAAATTGTATTAATGGGCAGGGCTGGTTGTCAGAGTCGACTTAATGAGGAAAAAAGGCATAGAAATGTCTTTAATTGTCATCATTTATCAGGGGGGAATTTAGTAGAACTGTGAAAGTGGGCAGTTTTTACGTAATAATAAATTAATGCAGCAGCTCTGCATCAAGACAGAAAGAATAGAACCGAGGAAGGGAAACATAGAGAGGGGGATGGATTGACAGAAAGTACAAATGTATTGCACAATAATCTTGCTCTTTTCAGCTCGTCATGCACACATTGCAATGGCAACAAGACAACTAGTCATTTGAATAACGTATTCAATGTTTATTTTTAATTAATATCATCCATGTTTGACTTCGTAATAAAAAAAGAAGATCCGAAGAGATAAATCGACAATCTTCATTCATTTTTTATCTCACTAAATGTGTTGTGGCAGGAGTTTAGTCAATATGCTTGGAGACCATTATGACAGAGCTAAAGAGAAAGAAAGAGCCTCCCTTTCAAAAGATCAAACAAGAGGCTACTGTCTATGCAACCCTGCCTTTTATTACAGAGGCAAGCCTGCCCTCCATGCAGCCTCTTTATCTTCCTTCTCAGTCCTCCAGTCAATGCAATGCCTCGCTTGTTACTGATAACGCGGTCATGTAGGTAGGAATAGTGAGTGGGGCGATTCTGTAGCCGGCGCCGCTTCAAAAAGTAATTCCCTGATTCTTAACTTCACCACCACCTATGGATTGGCAAAAAAAAATGCTCTTGACTCTCTTGACCAATTATATTGAATGAGGAAAAACACATGACAGAGGTACTGTTAACAGAGGACAGGCTGCTTTACTCTGGTAGTTTGTGTCTAAAAGAGACAGTGACAGACAAGTCAGATTTTTTTTGCCATGGTCGAACTGATTCTGTTACAAAAACGTTTTCCGGTGAGTTTTTCTTGTATTGATCTGTGTCAGGTCTTGTGGAAACTCCATTAGGTGTGCGCATGTAATTGCTATTTAAAGTGGGTAAAATAGCAAACCGATGTCAGGGAAGAGGGGAGGGCTAAATGTGCAGCAGTAGCTCAACACAAGGTTATAAAAACTACATTCAAATGTGTTTTATTAAATAAAGTATTTCACATGTCATGGTATATCCTTGTAGATAACAATGTCACAAGGATAATCTAATTTCATTTACAACAAAGCTTTTTCATTGTCAGAACAGGCATAAAAAAAATGTTACTAAATGAATCACTCAAGTAGCCCCGTTCGGAAATTCGGATAACCGTGCCCATCCCTAACCACAACCACCACCCAACAAGCAACCCTGCATTCGCAACCCATTCAACAGTGCATATTAAACCACATTTCCTATTTCCTCTCAGACCTTTCCTCCTCATCCTATTCCACTATTCATATGTTTCTAATTGAAGAAATATGCGGTCTCAGCGTTCCCTTTCACGTCCAAGTCGCCCCCAGATGGCCTGGTCTCTCTCAGGCAGATATGCTGCATTGTTTCCCGTTTCCTGTCTGTTAGGCTGACATGTAATTACTAAAGGTGTTCACAATATTGGCTTTCATTGTCACCCCCATGGGCTGGCTGTGGTCAGAAGGGAGCAGACACTGAATGGTATGAGAGGAAAATGACCTGAGTAGAGCACTATCTCCTGGCTCCAGGTGATAGTGGTTGTGTGTGTGTGTGTGATTGAGGTGGGTGTGTGTGTGTGTGTGTGTGTGTGTGTGTGTGTGTGTGTGTGTGTGTGTGTGTGTGTGTGTGTGTGTGTGTGTGTGTGTGTGTGTGTGTGTGTGTGTGTGTGTGTGTGTGGTGTGTTTGTGTGTGTGTGTGTGTGTGTGTGTGTGCACGCTGGTAGGTTTTTAGCTGTGCAATGATGGCCACTCCAACCCATTAACCCTCATTAGTGGACTGGCCTGGGATAGACAGAGTGTGCTGTAATTACTGCTGAGAGATCAGTGATTAATGGCGGGGTAAAGATAGCCAGGGGATGGTCATAATGTGTGGCATCTGTCATCCTTGCAGGCCTATCTGGGAATCAGAAGCAAATACTAATTTGAGCCCTGTTTGGATTCAAACTCCTGTTTAGGCATGGAAGTGACCGGTGAGGCACATGGTGGATGGTTTGACTTGAGCTCCCCTGCTGAGATGGCCAATCTCATAAATTAATATAAATGAGTATTCTAAACAAAATCCGAATAAGTAATTCATTATGAAACAGTAGTGCAATGCTGACTTCAATCTACTTACGTACATAACTTCAACTCATCCTCCACAGAATGGCTTGCAGGATAAATATGAAATAAATATGTCTTTCACTCTACCCACCTGTTAGCTATTCATATTAAATTTAATCTCAGCCTGTTACCAACATAGCCAGGCCATACACAAACAAACTTTGTGACACATTGTGGGCAGTACAGCTATTTTTCTACTATGCAATTAAAATGCAACATGGGTACAGCATGGTGGCCTTGGTTGTTCGGGTGACAGTTATGTATATTCTGATGTATGGCGCCATTAAGAACAAATGCCGTGCACACAGCCAGATGAGGCGCGACAAGAGGCCTCGTCTGAGCTATGGCAGGAGCACACATCTTGTCAGTGTCATCGCTGACCTCTATATCTCTTCGCTCAAGATGGATACATTTTCATGGCTGGCTTCAAGCTCTAATAGTCCATTGATTCATTCTCAATCTGACCTAGAGTCAGCGGGGTATGAGTTTATTTATTTTCCCCTCGACAATGCTCACTCTCTCTCTCATCCGTCTTATTACAATGTAATGGCAAACAACACCCTCTCCTCTCATTCTATCTGATGGTGCAGAGAAAAACAATTTTGGGGGATTTCAGATGGTTTATAACCCATGGCACCAAAAAGGAGGAAAAACACACGTAGTGGAGGCCTTGGGAGAGTTGGAGTGGGAAATCAATCACTAACACCAGTGCATCTCTCACATGGATGTTTGGGATGATTACAGACTGAAATGTTCTCCAAACTCCCTTTCAGAGCTGCATCCTTGACCACCTGCTGTCTGTGCCGTTCCAGACAAATTTCACAGTTAAGAATGGGTATCCACTGAGGAACAGCTAGTAGGAGGTTTGAACTGTTTGGACCTCTCTCAATGTTTCATATTGTTTTTTGTGTGTAAATAGGTACATTGGGTTCATTGTGTTTCGTGTTGAATTTTGTATGTTTAACTTATTGCTCGGAGAGAATGTACATTACAGGAACTGAAAACAACCTGAAATATAACTTCTGTTAACATATTTCATACCAATCATTATTTTTTCTTGTTTACAAAACCTTTAGCAACCTAGTTTTATAGATTTTCTTTATTTGCTTATGTTGATAAAAAAATAATATATATATATAAGCAATTTTTCCAAGCTAACTTCAACATTGGTCAACTATGCCGCCGAGCTCGTGTCGGCCCAGTTCTGGCCATGGAACAAGAATGTGGGTTACTTATAGACTTGACTGGTGTGCAATCATTCAGAACGGGCCCAGAAATTCTCTTGCACATAGATGCATATTCCAGGCACTACTTGTTAGAGCAACTGGGCAGTGGTGAAGTTTGGTGGCCATGCATTCTAAAGGGGGGACAGTTGACCACAGGGTATCGCGGGCACACCCTGGAACTCTGGGTAATGAGAGATGGAGGGATCTGCATCCTTGGTGCCAAGGACCGCCTCTACCCCATGGGGGGTATATAATTGAGGCCGTCAATGCAAAGGTGGGGAGAGAAGATGGACAGAGCTTTTGGAGTTAGTTTAAATAGGCCCTGGAAGAATGTGTAGGCACAAATGTAAGCTTACATTTTGGTGGAGAAAAACTAGAAGGCGGTTCCTTTGAAAGGAAAATAAAGTAAATGTTTTGAATAATTCAGAATGAAAGGAAGTGGATAGATGGGTAAAGTCTGAGGAGTTTCGACAAACAATAATGTCAGTTTAATGCCAGACTGAAATGGGAACATTTTTAAATGGCAGCATCCATTGCAGATAGCTTTTATGTTTGCTCAAATCAAATCCGTGAGAACAATCGAGACAGATAAGATGTTGTAGTCTCGCAGAGAAATGATTCAGTTGTCCTCTCATTTAGACATGTTCAATATAGTCACACAAGTTCACTGAAATGCCATGTTAGTGGTTGGTTTCAGTAGGTTCTTATTCTGTTACCACCGACAGATTTGTTTGCCTTCTGTGGTTTTTATGGCGGGAGTAGTACATGGCGGGCATGAAATGAGGGGAACCCTGAGCATGAGCACAGAGATCAACATGAAAATATCATGTTTATAGAAGCTACAAAGACTCCTCTGATGTTTCTCAAACGCAGATGGTTGCTATTGGTAGCGAAATCATGGCAACGGTGGGAAGTTGTTTTACAGATGGCTTGTTGGATCTTTATAAAAACAGTTTTTGGTCCATTTTTAAAGAGGCCAGGTTGTATAAAAATATGTATTGTATATGAAAAGAGCATGTTTGCAGGATATCTGTTACCGTCTTGGACTCCATAAAGACAAATATGAGCCAATGGAAAGTAACGGAAACAGATTTACTTTCGGCAGAACGTGGATGGTTTACCACTTTCTAAACCATCAAAGACAAGTAGTTAGTCTTGCATGTAGCTTTAATGTTGAGGTCATTATTTTCTGTAATTAGCAAGCCTTGGAAGGCATTCCAGTTCTACAATACACCTTCCTGCAGGGAAACTGATGCGAGGCTCCAATCCTACTGCTGGCAGCATCACTCACTGTGGTGGTCATCTCCTAACCTTTGCAGGCGATCTTGACAGTGTTTTTATTCGGTGATAACCCCTGGCGACCTCACTTAGAGGACAGGGCTCCAGTAATGAGAACATCCAAATAGGCCATGCTTCCTCTTGGTTATTTTGTCCCTGTGTTCGCCACCTGCCAGGGGAAAGGTTAATGGCTGTCCCTGAGACCCAGTCAGAGATGGTTAAGGTACCTAAACACGCCCATGACACCACCGTTTCATCATCCCTGGGAGGATATAGACCGACCAAGAAGAGAAGATAAAAATATATTTCTTCCCAGGTTGCCCTACAGGTTAAATAACTCTGATATGTAGTCATCTAAAGGTTGTTGGTCTACCTGCTTGCATAGTTCCCTTTTTCAGTTTCTCTGCTCCCCCATTCCTCTCGCTGTTCATATATCTCCCAAGGTCTCTCTTAGTTCGTCAGGATGGCATTTTTCTCCTCCAATCATTTCCCAGAGCGCTCGGGTGGCCAGCGACCTGGGGGCATAATTCTTCAGCTTTTTGACTGAGTTAGTGTTAGCAAGTGGAGAAAAGGGGGCTGCAACACGGGGGATAATTTATTGTGTACAGTAAAAAGAGGGCAGTAAATTTAAAGGCCAATTCCCCTGTCTCTTTATCAAAGGCACACCCGACTGCACCAACACTCACAGCACCATGCTCAGCCGCGGTTTAGCAAAGTATCCTGGAGTGCTTCTCCTGTCTAGGATCCTGTAGAATATTCCATCCAAATAATTTAGGTTTGGAGGTCCTGCCGAGTGTCACGCCCTGACCTTAGAGAGCCTTTTTATGTCTCTAGTTGGTTTGTTAGTGGCACTTATGCCCTGTAAGCTTCACGGTTGTGTTTCGTTTATTGTTTTGTTGGCGACATTTGAACAAATAAAAGAAAATGTACGCTAACCACGCTGCACCATGGTCCACTTCCTGCAACGACGGCCGTGACACCGAGGGTTATAATTACTGAAACATTAGGAGGCATATAGGAGGCATATAGGTGGAAGCAGAAGGTTACGTGTGTTTGCACACGGTTGTGCATCAACTACGTTTAGAACGAGGCCACCAAAAGTCGCTTATTATTCAGTTGTTACAGATTCAGCTGTTTGAACGTGCAAAGCATCCCCAAACCTTCTCCCCCAGCACATTACAGTTTTATTTAATTAATATCATATTAATGAAATAAAATACAATTTGTTGTTATGAATCTTTTTGTTGCCTTGCACAAAGGACAATAACGCATCTAATTGCCATGCAATGGTTGTCGTACTGTTACCCTCAGCCGAGATTAATCACCGCTCAATTCTAAGCACAGAAGTGACAGGAAGGAGATATTCTCGGCTTGACAACAAAATGTGACTGCTATGCAACCCATCAATATAGATCTCTGGCCCTCAGAGATCTATATTGAGTTCATTTGACACATGGAATTGAAGTCAAGGGACTTGTCAAGTTATGTTTAAAAAACAAATCTAAGTCTAAGAATTCAACCAAATGAAAATTCTGCATGTCTATTTACTCCAAAGGAATGTAGCACATATGAGCAGTGAGTCATTACAACAGTCATTTTGACAGTCAACCTTAATTAGCCAGCAAAAACTACTTTTGCAAAGTCTTATAACATCAGGCTGCTGGTCTATCTAACATTTGAAAGGTTCCAAAAGGGTTATTCGGCTGTCCCCATATGAGAACCCTTTTTGGCTGCAGGTAGAACCCTTTTGGGTTCTATGTAGAACCCTCTATGGAAAGGGTTCTACATGGAACAGAAAAGGGTTCTAACTGGAACCAAAAAGGGTTCTTCAGAGGGTTCTCCTACGGGGACAGCCGAAGAACCCCTTAAGGTTCTAGATAGCACCTTTTTTTCTAAGAATGTAGACCAGACCCATGGGTAAAGCAATCCCATTTCTCCAAGGTCATCTTTCCAACTGCTATTGAGAATACTGTATGCATTACATCAAAACACGATGTGTGATGCAACAACCAGCGAGAGTTACCGTGGATACATAGTTTGTGGCGCCGCACCAGCCTCAACTCAAATAGCCTCCCTGGAGCCCCAGTCAGTCTGCAGTCAGGGCTCCCGTCCTACTCTTCTCTGGCTTTGAAGTGGCACAATTGAAGGACCTCCTGTGTTATAGCGCATACTATTTAGGAGACCTAATTGCAAGGACCTGAAGATAAAACTCAGAAGACAGATCTGAAAGACGGATTTAACTGTGGCTGTATGGGAAAGTTGGAAATAAGCGTGTTAAGAGAAGTCTCTGGACTAATTGTATCATGTTGTAAGCCACAAAATGTACATGTTAGTATCTATAATACTTCTTGCATAAATATGATCAAAGGAGTGCATGAGGACAACGGTTTCATTGTTCTGATGCAAATGAATATATGGATCCCATCCTGTAGGCATACATACTGTTACTGATTATTCTGTGTAATCTATGGTGATTAATCACTCTGAGTAATTTGATATGGACTTATTTGCATATTTTATATTAATACCGCGTTTGTTTACAGTAATGAGCCACATGCAATTGAAACTCATTTCACCAGAATGGGAAAATGGCTGCTGGGTGAGCAGACACTGTGATAAGCATGAGCTCTTACACAAAATCTCAACATACTGTATGTCTTGCATCAATTTATATCAACATTCAGATCTGGGAAAATTGGTTAAAGAAAAGGTGCTACTGATAATTCCCATGATAATTCCCATGATGCTTCACTGTTCCCAAGAGTATCAATACAGTACCATTTCAATTAGCCATTTTAAGATCATATCTGACTCTGGTCCAATCAATTGAGATTGTTCATCTCTTGATTTAGTAGGTAGGCCTATCCTCTCTCTCTCTCTCTAACTCTGTGTGTTGGTACCATGAATATCATTTCTATGTACAATGATGAAACAGATATATCATCCAACCTCACCCCCTGCGCTGTTCAATCGATGCAGCCACACAGCATCCAACTGTTGTTAGATGAATATATTTTACCCCACCTTTTTTGATCATAGGGGGGATGTCGGCAGCACGCCACTATGCAATACAAGTGTTCGTCAAAATAACAATCTAGATGGCAATATAGAGCATCGTGGTACTCCGTCAGAAAGGGGAGACCTGTTGGGGCAACCGAATCAATGTGCCAGCAACTGGCTGTAAATTACATAGAAAAGACATGTACCGTCACGTAACTAGAAATCCCTTTCAGTCAGGACCAATGGACCATTCAAGCTACTCTTCACTGATGAGTTCCCTCCTTCAATAGTTATATTTGCTTTGAAACCCTCGTCTTTCCATGTAGAATGCCGTATGAGAAAACTTGGCCTCTCATTTGATATCATATCTCCTGCAGCCCTGCACATGGAGAGAAGCAATCCCTTTACCCCCCCCATTTTATTGAGAACACAATGGCCTGAACTCCACTCCAGTCGGCAAGAGAGAGCTAAGGCTCAGAGCGCAATACCAACCTGGCAGCTCATGCTCAGAGCCCATGTTGCCATGGCGATAATGATAGAATTCATTGTCTCCTCGTCCCCGTGTCGGTAATTCAGTTATTTTAGCCTCAGTGATAGAGCCAGGCCTGGGAGACCACAATGAAACAATAAATTAAAATTCTAATGAAAAATGTGCTCGCCCCTCTATATTCAACACTATTGGAAGATACAGGGGGCGGCAGAAGGGTAAATGGGCAGGCTTACAAGGAGACAATCTTTAACTCTATACATTTCATTCAATATCGTTTATTTTGGAACGTTGGTTAGAACCACAACTTTCATATTCAAATGCTCTGACAAGCATAGTTATTTCCTATCTTCTAACACATAGCACAAATGACCATTTATTTATGTGGTCAGCGAACTCATTCTCCATGTGAGAAAGATATTGTTGTTTAACATGTTACTTACTTTTCTGTTCCACTGAGTCCAATTGATAAGGAAAAAATAATAAATATTCATAAAGCACATACTGGTATTTTGTTGTGGTCTACTTGCTTGATAAGATCCTGTGTGTATGACCTTCATATTGTGATTTATATTTGAACAAATAAGGCCCAAAGAGTGAAAGATAAAGGCATGGAAGTTAGAAGATCCCAATCCAAGAATTGCCCTTATATTTGACTTTCACCAGCAAACCGATTATTCAACTACCAGTATTACTACTTCCTTCAACATTCCATTCAAGGGGGGGTTAACTTCATATCGAAAACCACCAGAAAATCATCTGTCAGCCAAAACTGGGCAGAAATGTTTACTGATTTAATTATAAGTTTGCACATAAACATAAACACTAACTATCATCTGGATGTCAAGACCGTGTTAACACACTAAGCTAAAGCATAGGGCCTAGGCATTACAGCTGTGGGAATTTAATTTGATTACTCATTTGGTGCTGAGAATGTTCCTGCACTGCAGGAAATGTACACTTGTAGTGTATTCAAGGTTTAAAAAGGCTTCTAAAGTTTGTAATTTCGACTTTAAAATGTCAGACTTGATTTTCCCTATTAAAAAAGTTCCATTAATTATGATCCACATAATAATTCCCATTTTCTGTTGCTGCAGGATTATTTTCCTGCTGTAGCAAAGTGGCTCAAATTAAGATCCTACATCTGTAGCTATGGGAGCAAACACCGGTAATCAGGTCTCGGGCAAGTCATCATGGCAGCAAGGTTTACTGAACTACCTCAGCTACATCTGGTTTTCAAGTTTAATATTTGATCTAGCTTGTCCTAATTTGAGCTTGCAGTGAGATAGGCCTCTGTGGTTTTAACCCCCTAGAGTCAATTTCTGCAGCCCTGTGGAAATCGAATTAGCATAATGCAAAAATCCCTATCAGAATCCGTTAGTTTAAACTACAGATATCTGTTTCTTTGCATCAGATGCGTCTCAATCCACTGCATCCGCCGATGTCGCACTTCCACATCTACTGTAAAAGGTGGCAGAGCCAGAGTGGTGTTTGTCAGACCATGAGACATCCTGAAAATCGGTCTTCTCACGCAATCGTCTGTAGCATCCTAACGGTTTGGCCTACAACACTATTATGACCCTATGGAAAGATGAGACTCTCACAAACACCGTGGCGTTCTGTTTTGCTCTACCACTCCCACAAGCTCTACCACTCCTACAAGTCAGTACCGCCAATCTGCCAACTTCTGTCTGTAGCGTCCGAACAGTTTGGGCTACACACTAAAATGACCCTGCAGTGGAAAGATGAATATCTCATGAACACATACATGTTGGTTGTTTTGCTCTATCACACCCACAAACCTCACAAGACTCGTCTGAAGGTCCCCATACCTGTACAAATTATAGATTTTATTTTATTTAACATTTATTTAACTAGGCAAATCAGTTAAGAACGAATTCTTATTTGCAATGACAGCCTATATAAGGGTGTAAATACATGTATGGTTTCTTGATCTTTCTTAAATCTCTCAGATATAGGCCCAACACTTCAGATTTATTTAATTTTTTTACTATCTGTTTATCCATGTATGAAGATTTTATTCAGTGCGTTTCTATGGGCTTCTAAAGCCAAATTAAACATTTAATCAAATACATTTTGTATATATATTTTTTGATACCTTAAGGGGTCCTAAAACTCAAATAGCTAAACGATCCTTAAAACAAATGACCATCTTAAAACAATTCCATATGTTAGCTTAGTAGCTTAGTGAAAGCTATCAGAAATAAACAACACAATGCGTAAGCCTCAATTAACACTTAGCAACGGCTATGGAGGAACGCTCAGACAGAAATCGCATTGGCCCAACTCTCTCTGTATATGACTGATTCATTTCAATGAAATTAACGACACTATTTCTGCTGATACACGTTATCCGTATCTAAGGTAATAGACAGCTGGTGACATCGCCGTCTGACAAAATGGTTATCAGGTTTCTTTTAGTTTTTTTGTAATCTAACTATTTAGTGATAGAAACATGATACCATCAAAGCAAGCTGTAAAATGACTCCCAACTTAGAACACAYGAACCTTAGTAATGTACAGTAGCTCGTTTGCTAGTTAGCTAGCTAGTTACAACAAGTAGATATGTATCTGCTAGCAGGAGCAGATACTGTAGATTTATCACTAGCTAGCATGTCATTCCAGGACAATCAGCGTTTTAGCTTTCAGTTTATTGCAAGTATTACATTTAAGACTAGAAAAATCTATAGGACAAGTAGTGTAAATCTAATACAGTCATCAAGGCAGGACCCACTAATTTCATTCATACTGACAAATAATAAATAGCACATTATCCCTGTCAATAGTTGGAGTAGAATGATTGCAGAGCACCATGCCTCATACTGTCAGAATGTTAATTTCCTAGCTCACTAGCTACATTCATTTGCTGTGCTGATTTCCTTTATTCATTCTTGTCTCTCAATTTTGTCTCACATTATCTATTCAGCTCTTCTGTGTCCTGCTCCCAGAGATCAACCAATTGCAATTTACCAAGCATGGGCTGATTCACTCACTCACCTGTYAGGAGAATCATCCTACAGCAGTTTGAACTAGCCCTACGGTCACTATTTAGACATTGGGACCTCATATGCATTTGAATGTTCTCTTTTCTTTTCTGGATTGTGTCTTATACAATCTAGTGCATTTTAGAGTGGAAGAACACCCACTACACATTCACGTGCTTGCGCATCTTTATTCATTATTGTCTCTCACTTTTGTCTCCCATGATCTATTCACCAAGTCCTGCAGTTTGAACTAGCCCTGKCGTCACTATTTAGACATTGAGACCACATATGCATTTGCCTGTTGTCTTTTCTTTGTMGGTTTTGTCTTAAAACAGTRTTGTCAGGGCGGCAGGTTAAGAGCGTTGGGCCAGTAACCGAAAGGTTAATGGTTCGAATCTCTGACAAATCTGCCGATGTACCCATGAGCAAGGCACTTAACCCTAGTTCCTTGGGGCCTGGGTACATAAGATATGTGTTGATGACAGTTGTACAGTCTCCATCACAGGCCCAGGCTTTTGGCATAAATGGTAAAGCTCTCATTTCTGGACGGCAACATTGTAAGATTGTGCCCTCCAAAACACTTGATTTACATCGATTGGTAGGTTAGACTATTTATATAGATACATCAAATACTTCCTGAGACACCTTTACTATTTGTCTCCTTACTCAGTAAATGGTGAAACACCATTTGTGATGGTGTTCTTTGTTTGTATGTATATGCATTAAACATACATTATGGAAAACGTCTCACTCAGTCATACTGTAGTTAGTAGAATAATGAATGGTTTGGCAAGATTTTGGCACTTAACTTTTAGACGTTTTTTTGGAAAGTTAATCATTTAAACCACCTAAATATACTCACGTTCACTGAATATTTAGTACTTGAAACTCAAACATTAATTTCCCAACTGCTTTTTATATAATCTCTTTATAATGCTCCATACCCTATATTCCAGTGCATCCAATATTAAGCATGCCCAACATGGTATTGGGCAGCTGCTATTTTTGAACTCGTCTGGCTAAGAAATCAAACTCTAGTTCTCTTATACATGACACACACACACATATTTTTATCTACATGCTTTGATTTGGGTTTCTATACAAAGTATATGATTGAATGTGTCTTTAAGCCCGCAGCTAGTTACTTGAAATGCCAAAACATGATTTAACAACTGAATTCATGTATAATGAATGTATAATGAAACACAAATTGACATTTACAGTAGTTGGCTAGGCTAGTCTGTAACCTTGGCTAGCTTTCAATAAATTSTCTAAATGGTCAACAGAGTTACCTGTTTTCGCAAGAGGCTATGTTTACATTGTAGATAGAAGCAGTCCATTGGCTGCCTTCATCACAGGGGGTATATACGGGAGTTTTGATTGGTTCCAAGTTTAGTCGTTTGTCAAATTTGCCTCAGCGGCCGAGTGTTGAAATACACTTTTTATGAGAAAATGTGCAAGAATTGAAAGTGCCAAKAAATGTTACAGTCATCATAAGAATGTTTTACTGTGATATACAAAAAAATCAACTCCTCCCTTGCCGGGGATTGTTTTAAGGCAGGCGTCAAACTCATTCCACGGAGGGACGAATGTCTGCGGGTTTTCGCTCCATCCTTGTACTTGACTGTTGAATTAAGGTCAGTAATTAGTATGGAACTCCCCTCCCTTGCTTGTCTAGGTATTAATTTAAAGATAAAAACCAACAACCTGCAGACACTCGGACCTCCATGGAATGAGTTTGACACCCCACCTACCTATTTTAGAATGTGCCTATGTTCTGTGTTAATAAACGTATCTAATGAAATGACCCTTTCTCGGCCATTTAGCAGACTCTCTTATCCAGAGCGATTAGGGTTAAATTCCTTGCTCAAGGGCACATCAACAGGTTTTTCACCTAGTCAGCTCAGGGATTCAAACCAGCAACCTGTCGGTTACTGGCCCAAAGCTAGGCTACCTGCAGCCCACAATTGCTTACTGTGTGGATTGCAAATGAGAATATTATTAAGAAAACATGAAGTCCAGTTATCGAGCATATAATCTCGGTTAATCCAGAACTAAAGTCTTACATAACTGGTCAGATGTTTGATTAAATTCTGGGTCCATACATGTTAAGAGAAGAGATAAACCGAAGAGCCAAAGCGCTCCATCTTCTGTCTGCATTTTACGGGCAACTCTATGGGCCAAATGTCCCCTCCCCTTTCAAAATTCTAAAGATGCTCACTACTGTGAAATCGTGATTTGTCCAAATAACCAGTGATGAAAAAACCAAGCACTGGAACAAATGCTGGTCGTACTTCGTAACTCTCTTGCGTTGTGTTTTTAAAGAAAGGACTGTCCAGCCAGCGATCCTAGATGTTTGGTGTTTATTTTGACAATAGACACAAGGAAACACATTAGATGTGCAGGACAACAGTATGTTAATGGCTGTAGATTTGTGATTCGCTGCTTGCATGTCAATATCASACAGAGAATGTTGTAATCAAATGTACAGTGCATTCAGATAGTATTCAGTCCCCTTGACTTTTTCCACATTTTGTTAAGTTACAGCCTTATTCTGAAATATATATTTTTTAAGAAAAAAATTTTTGTACTTATTTACATACAGTACCAGTCAAAAGGTTGGACACACCTACTCATTCAAGGGTTATTCTTTATTTGTACTATTTTCTACATTGTAGAATAATAGTGAAGACAACAAAACTATGAAATAACACCAATTGAATCATGTACTAACCAAATGTTAGCCAAATGTAATACTAACCAGTGTTAATTAAACAAATTAAAATATATATTTTAGATTCTTCGAAGTAGCTGCCCTTTGCCTTGATGACAGCTTTGTACACTCTTGGCATTCTCTCAACCAGCTTCATGAGGAATGCTTTTCCAACAGTCTTGAAGGAGTTCCCAAATATGCTGAGCACTTGTTGGCTGCTTTTTCTTCACTCTGCAATCCAACTCATCCCAAACCATCTCAATTGGGTTGKGGTCGGGTGATTGTGGAGGCCAGGTCATCTGATGCAGCACCATCACTCTCCTTCTTGGTCAAATAGCCCTTACACAGACTGGAGGTGTGTTGGGTCATTGTCCTGTTGAAAAGCAAATGATAGTCCCACTAAGCGCAAACCAGATGGGAAGGCGTATCGCTGCAGAATCCTGTGGTAGCCATGCTGGTTATGTGTGCCTTGAATTCGAAATAACTCACAGTGTCACCAGCAAAGCACCATCGCACTTCCTCCTCCATGCTTCACGGTGGGAACCACACGTGCAGAGATCATCCGTTCACCTACCCTGCGTCTCACAAACACGGTGGTTGGAAACAAAAATCTCAAATTTGGACTCATCAGACCAAAGGACAGATTTTCACTGGTCTAATGTCCGTTGCTCGTGTTTCTTGGCCCAAGCAAGTCTCTTCTTATTATTGGTGTCCTTTAGTAGTGGTTTCTTTGCAGCAATTCGACCATGAAGACCTGATTCACACAGTCTCCTCTGAACAGTTGATGTTGAGATGTGTCTATTACTTGAACTCTGTGAAACATTTATTTGGGCTGCAATCTGAGGTGCAGTTAACGCTAATGAACTTATCCTCTGCAGCAGAGGTAACTCCTGGTCTTCCTTTCCTGTGGCGGTCCTCATGAGAGCCAGTTTCATCATAGCGCTTGATGGTTTTTGTGACTGCACTTGAAGAAACTTTCAAAATTCTTGACATTTTCCGGATTGACTGACCTTCATGTCTTAAATTAATGATGGACTGTCGTTTCTCTTTGCTTATTTGAGCTGTTCTTGCCATAATATGGACTTGGTCTTTTACCAAATAGGGCTATCTTCTGTATACCACCCCTACCTTGTCACAACACATCTAATTGGCTCAAATGCATTAAGAAGGAAAGAAATTCCACAAGTTAACTTTTAACAAGGCACACCTGTTAATTGAAATGCAGTCCAGGTGATTACCTCATGAAACTGGTTGAGAGAATGCCAAAAATTCCTCGAACTCATGGCTTGGTTTTTGCTTTGATATGCAATGTCAACTGTGGGACCTTTTAAATAGACAGGTGTGTGTCTTTKCAAATCATGTCCAATCAGTTGAATTTACCACAGGTGGACTCCAATCAAGTTGTAGAAATATCTCAAGGATGATCAATGAAAACAGGATGCACCTGAGCTAAATTTTGAGTCTCATAGCAAATGGTCTGAATAGTTATATAAATAAGGTGTTTCTGTTTTMAACTTTTTATAAATTTGAAAAAAATTCTAAYACTGTTTTTTGCTTTGTTATTATGGGGTATTGTGTTTAGATCGATGAGGAAAAAATATGATTTAATAKATTTTAGAATAAGGCTGTGAAGTAACATCATTTTGAAAAAGGTAAGGGGTCTGAATACTTTCCGAATGCACTGTATACACTGAGTGCACAAAACATTAGGAACACCTGCTCTTTCCATGACATAGTCTGACCAGGCAAATCCACTTCAATCAGTGTAGATGAAGGGGTGGAGACAGGTTAAAGAATTTTTTAAGCCTTGAGGCAATTGAGACATGGATTGTGTATGTGTGTCATACAGAGGGTGATTGGGCAAGACAAAAGATTTATGTGCCTTTGCTCGGGATATGGTAGTAGGTACCAATTTGAGTGTGTCAAGAACTACAACGCTGCTGGGTTTTTCACGCTCAACAGTTTTCTGTGTGTATCAAGAATGGTCCACCACCCAAATGACATCCAGCTAACTTGACACAACTTTGGGAAGCATTGTAGTCAACATGAGCCAGCATCCCTGTGGAACGCTTTCGACACCTTGTGGAGTTCATGCCCCCATGAATTGAGGCTGTTCTGAGGGCAAAAGAGGGTGCAACTAAATATTACGAAGGTGTTACTAATGTTTTGTAAGATCAGTTTATAGAGAGAGAGAGAATTCTGGCTCAATATCAGGATATGTACATAGTGAACTTAAATAGAATTTGACCTACCTTGACCTACCYCTTGCATGTCAATATCAGACTGGGAAGAACTGACGTTCACGATCTCCCTCTGTCTGGAAGTGTAGCCAATGGCATTTGACATATTGACATCTGACTTGAACCAACCAATAGAAATACATAAACATTGAATATATATTTCTGACATGGCAAGTTGAAACCAACCCTGTTACACACGCATCCTGTTGTATCATGACAGATCTACGGTACCAATTATGTTTACGTTGTCTGTCCATGAGAGATTATCACGCATCCCATAGCCAATAGGGTCTGAGCCATGGCCCTCGACTAAACCTAGCCAAAAATAAGTAGCCCATTCTCTATGCAGATTACCTTCAGGTTTTGTTAATCGGATATACTCTAATTGTAGTGTTTTTTTTAAGGCATTTTGAAGCATGGAAACAGAAATCTCTCTCTCTTGATTAAATTWAATTATCCTAATAGGTAGAGGAACAGAAAGACATGAGAGAAATGTGTTCAGTAAAAAAAGGGTATAATGAATTCGAATGAGCAACAGCCATTTAGCTACTGTAATATGAGTGGCTATAAACAAGCCTTTTTCAAAGCTCCAGACACTATGTCATACAAGCCATATGAGCAGAAGCAATAGACACACAATAATGACTCCATAAATAAATGGATTAAGCGTGACCTTGCTTGGGTGACAGAGATACTGCATTTCCTCAAAGGCTGGAGGAAAGGCTTGAACATCAAGCGCAGCGCATCTTTGAAAGCTAGGAAGCATGAGTTTTTACTCACCAAAGTAACAACACAGTGTGGTCAAAGACTTAAGCCTTGTTCACACTGCAGGCATTAATGCCCAAATCAGTTGTGWTTTTCAAATCCGTTTGAAATCCATACTGACTGTCCAAACAGCAAGTTACAAGTGACCAAATAGGATTTGAGTGTGTTCAGACAGCAGTCATTTGTTGACATGCGAAACTAGTGATATAGTAACGACGGGTGTGTGCACAGTGTTGTAGGCTGAATGGTGGTGATGCTCCTGCTTCCTATCACTTAGAAGTCACAGTGCCTTCAGAAAGTATTCATACCCCTTGACTTTTGTTGTCACAGCTTGAATTCATAATGGATGAAAATGTTTTTTTCTCATCCATCTACACACAATACCCCATAAGTGATAACATGTTTTTAGAGATTTTAGCATATTTATTTGAAATGAAATACCTAATTTACAAAAGTATTCACACCCCTGAGTCAATACATGTTAGAATTACCTTTGACAGCGATTTCAGATGTGAGTCTTTCTGGGTAAGTCTCTAAGAGCTTTGCACACCTGGATTGTACAATATTTGCACATTATTCTTTAAAAGATTCTTCAAGCTCTGTCAAGTTTGTTGTTGATCATTGCTAGAAAACCATTTTCAAGTCTTCCCATAGATTTTCAAGCGGATTTAAGTCAAAACTGTAACTAGGCCATTCAGGAACATTCAATGTCGTCTTGGTAAGCAAATCCAGTGTAAATTTGCATTTGTGTTTTATGGTTATTGTCCTGCTGAAAGGGGAACTTGTCTCCCAGTGTCTGTTGAAAAGCAGACTGAACCAGGTTTTTCCTTAGGATTTTGCCTGTGATTAGCTCCATTCCGTTTCTTTTTATCCTAAAAAACTCCCTAGACCTTGCCGATGACAAGGATATCCATAACGTGATGCAGCCACCACCATGCTTGAATATATGAAGTGTTACTCTGTGATGTGTTGTGTTGGATTTGCCCCAAACATAACGTCCATAATGCTCATTTATTAGCCATTTGTTTTTGTTGTTTTACTTCAAATCAAAAAAATATTTTAATTGTCACATGCTTCGTAAACAACAGGTGAAATGCTTACTTATGGGCCCTTCCAATGCAATGACTGCTTACCAGTACCCAGTCGATGTGCAGAGGTATGAGGAAATTGAGGTAGATATGTACATATAGGTATAGGTAAGGGTAAAGTGCCTAGGCAACAGGATAGATAATAGATAGTAGCAGCAGCGTACAGTATGTGATGAGTGTGTACAGTGCATTCGGAAAGTCTTCAGACCCCTTGACTTTGTCCACATTTAGTTACATTACAGCCTTATTCTAAAATMGATTAAGTATATATTTTTTCCTAATCAATATACATACAATAACCCATAATGACAAAGTGAAAACAGGTTTTAAGAAAAAKAATTTTTTTGCAAATGTATAAAAAAATACAAAACAGAAATACCTTATTTACATCAGACCCTTTGCTATGAGACTTGAAATTGAGCTCAGGTGCATCCTGTTTCCATTGATCATTTTTGAGATGTTTCTACAACTTGATTGAACTTGATTTACCACACCTGTGGTAAATTCAATTGATTGGACATGATTTGGAAAGGCACACACCTGTCTACATAAGCCACCCCAGTTGACAGTGCATGTCAGAGCAAAAACCAAGCCATCAGATCGAAGGAATTATCCGTAGAGCTCCATTGAAAGGATTGTGTCGAGGCACAGCTCTGGGGAAGGGTACCAACAAAATTCTGCTTAATTGAAGGACCCCAGGTGGCCTCCATCATTCTTAAATGGAAGAAGTTTGGAAACACCAAGACTCTTCCTAGAGACTCTTCCTAGAGCTGGCCATCCGGCTAAACTGAGCAATCGGGGGAGAAGGGCCTTCGTCAGGGAGGTGACTAAGAACCCAATGGTCACTTTGACAGAGTTGCAGACTTCTTCTGTGGAGATGGGAGAACCTTCCAGAAGGACAACCATCTCTGCAGCATTCCACCAATCAGGCCTTTATGGTAGAGTGGCCAGACGGAAGCCACTCCTCAGCAAAAGGCACATGACAGTCCGCTTGAAGTTTGCCAAAAGGCACGTAAAGACTCGCAGACCATGAGAAACAAGATTCTCTGGTCTGATGAAACCAAGATTTAACTCTTTGGCTTAACTTGTTTGGGATAGGGGGCAGCATTTTCACTTTTGGATGAATAGCGTGCCCAGAGTGAACTGCCTCCTACTCAGCCCCAGATGCTAATATATGCATATTATTATTAGTATTGGATATAAAACACTCTGAAGTTTCTAAAACTGTTTGAATGATGTCTGTGAGTATAACAGAACTCATATGGCAGGCAAAAACCCGAGAAAAAATCCAAACAGGAAGTGGGAAATCTGAGGTTTGTGGTTTTTGAACTCACCCCTATCGAATACACAGTGGGATATGGGTTAATTTTCACTTCCTAAGGCTTCCACTAGATGTCAACCYTCTTTAGAACGTGGTTTCAGGCTMCTCATGTGAAGGGGGGCCGGATGGGAGCTGTTTGACTAAGGGGTCTGCCTACAGCCTCGTTCTCAGTCATGCGCTTTCACTTGAGAGTTAGCTCTCGTTCCATTGCTTCTCTACAGACAATGGAATTCTCCGGTTAGAACATTATTGAACTTTTATGATAAAAACATCCTAAAGATTGATTCTATACTTAGTTTGACAAGTTTCTTCGACCTGTAATATAACTTTTTGAACGTTTCGTCCGAATGGACCAGATCGCGATTTTGGATTTGTTTACCAAACGCCCTAACAAAAGAAGCTACATAAATGGACATAAATGATGGACATTATCGAACAAAACAAGCATTTATTGTGGAACTGCGATTCCTGGGAGTGCATTCTTTACAGTGAAATGATCTTGATTGGTGATCTCAACTGGTGTTGGTTAAAGCCGGTGTCTGATGATTTAAAAATGTTTTGTAATTCTATGAATCTTACCCAGTTGATTAACTCACCCACTCGCCCAAATCTTAAATGCCCAGATAAATCTACCCTGATTGATTTTATATTGACAAATGTTCCACATAAATATTCTGCGGTTGGTGTTTTTTGTAACGATTTAAGTGACCATTGTGCTGTTGTTGCTGTTAGAAATACTAAGGTTCCAAAGACAAATCCACGTTTTATTCGTAAGAGAAATTTGAAGTGTTTTAATGAGCAGGCTTTCTTTCATGATTTGTTTTATTTTGACTGGAGCAAGATTGAGCTTATCCCTGATGTGGAAACTGCCTGGATATGCTTTCATGATGGTTTTTTCCAAATAGTAAACAAACATGCCCCATTCCGCAGGTTCAGGGTTAAAGGGCGGGATAATCCATGGTTATCTTCTGAGCTGTCTTGTATTATTCACGACCGTACTTAGCCTGGCTAAAGCAAGGAAATTTGTTCTGATGCTGATTGGTTATTTTTAGGCAGTTAAGACACAAGCGTTCTTTTCTTCTCAGGAAGGCAAGTCTGAATATTTTTATGTCTGTTACCACTGATAACCTGAAATGACCCTAGAAAGTTTTGGAATGCTATTAAGTCTATGTCTGGTAACAGTAATGTTAATGAATTACCGTCATGTGTTTTGAAGGACTCAGTTGCTATATATGACAAAACTGAATCTGAATTGTTTCAATTAGCACTTTGTATCATCTGGTAGGCTGTTTGATTCAGTGTCCTCTGTCTGTACAACCCTGTGGATGCTGTCCTCTGTCTCTGTACAACCTGTGTGGATGAACCAGTGAGAGCTGGTCAAACTTTTAGCTTTTTGCCATTCTCAGTGCAGGTGGTACATAAGCCCGGAAATCCTTGATCAAAGAAAGCGCAGGTCCTGATCTTTTGATCCCTGCTTTTTAAATCTGGCAGCTGATTTCATAGCTGAACCACTTAATATCTGTTCAATCTAACCCTGGAATGTAATGAAATTCCAAAGATCTGGAAATCACATTTGTCCTACCACTTTTAAAAGGGGGAGATCCAACTCTTTTAAATAATTATAGGCCAATCTCAAAGCTGTCACCCTGGTGAAAATACTTGAAACCCTTGTAAGTGACAGCTAAAAGAGTTTTATTTTACTAACTCTATTTTATCAATGTACCAATCGGGCTTAGGAAGAAGCATAGCATAATTACGCAGCCATGAAGGTTTTAAATTATATCACTGAAGCCCTTGACAAAAAACAGCACTGTGTCTCACTTTTTATTGATCTCTCTAAGGCTTTTGAATACAGTTGATCATGCTATACTAGGCAGAGATTGTTGAGAGTAGGTCTTTCGGAGCATGCAATTGCATGGTTTGCTAACTATTCTGTCTGATAGAATCAGTGACTCAATTTGATGGGCTTATGTTTGTTAAATTGTCTGTCCTGAATGGTGTGCCCAAGGCTCTGTACTTGGTCCTCTCTTATTCACTATTTATATAAATGATTTAGACAAAATGTCCAAAATGTACAACTTCATTTTTATGCTGATGATACTGTTTTATTGTGTTGTGCCTCATCTCTTACAAAAGCACCACATGCACTTTGTATACCAGGGTTGGCTGCCTTCTCTAGTCACTCGTAGGCTCAGTCACTGGTATACTTTTTTTACAAAGCCATTTTGGGTTACTACCTTTTTATTTGGGCATTTTTATTGTTCAGAATGTGGTGGGTACTCTTCTTCGTTCGCTAGACTTTATCCTGCTAACTGTTCCAAATGTCCGAACTGAATTTGGTAAAAGGTCTTTTATGTACTCTGCGCCATCGTCTTGGAACACCTTACAAAATAATTTTAAACTGAAGAACTTGATTTTGAGGCTGATTCCCTGACCTGTCAATGTTTTTAATTTGCTGTTTTTTTTGTTATACTCTTGTGAATTCAATGGTTTTTACTAATTACTTGTAGTTTTTCATGTTGTCTGTCTGTCATTTTTGTAATGACTTGGTGCTGCCTATCTTGGCCAGGACGCTCTTGAAAAAGAGATTTTAAATCTCAATGAGCCCTTCCTGGTTAAATAAAGGTTAAATAAATAAATAAAATAAAATTCTGCTGAAGATCATCAAAGGTAAGGTGAATATTTATAATGCATTTATGAATAATATTGATATTTCTCTGGCTGGTTTGGGCTCTGAGCGCCGTTCTCAGATTTTGCTTTTTCGTAGAGTTTTTTTGAAATCTGACACAGCGGTTGCATTAAGGAGAAGTGTATCTAAAGTTCCATGCATAACACTTGAATTTTCATCAACATTTATAATGAGTATTTCTGTGAATTCATGTGGCCTCTCTGCAAAATCATAGCATGTTTTTGAACTACTGAACATAACACACCAATGTAAAAGGATTTTTGGATATAAATATGCACTTTATCGAACAAAACACATGTATTGTGTAACATGAAGTCCTATGAGTGTCATCTGATGAAGATCATCAAAGGTTAGGGATTATTTGATCTCTATTTGTGCTTTTGTGCCTCTCTCTTTGGCGGGAAAAATGGCTGGGTTTTTCTGTGACTTGGTGGTGACCTAACATAATCGTTTGTGGAGCTTTCGCTGTAAAGCATTTTTGAAATCAGACACTGTGGCTGGATTAACGAGAATTTTATCTTAAAATTATGCCTAATAGTTGTATGTTGAGAAATGTGATTTATGAGATTTCTGTTGTTTGTATTTGGCGCCCTGCTATTTCATTGGCTGTTGGCGAGGGGTTCGCTAGCGGAACAGACATAAATGCCAAGCGTCACGTCTGGAGGAAACCTGGCATCATCCCTACGGTGAAGCATGGTGGTGGCAGCATCATGCTGTGGGGATGTTTTTTAGCAACTGGGAGACTAGTCAGGATTGAGGGAAAGATGAACAGAGCAAAGTACAGAGAGATCCTTGATGAAAACCTGCTCCAGAGCACTCAGGTTCACCTTCCAACAGGACAACAAACATAATCTGGACCCTTTCTTCTAAAACTATCTGCTGAAATTGTTGCCACCCCTATTACTAGCCTTTTCAACCTCTCTTTCGTGTCATCTGAGATTCCCAAAGATTGGAAAGCAGCTAAACAGCTACAGACCTATATCTATCTACCCTGCCTTTCTAAGGTCTTCGAAAGCCAAGTCAACAAACAGATTACCGACCATTTCGAATCCCACCATCCTTCTCGCTATGCAATCTGGTTTCAGAGCTGTCTATGGGTGCACCTCAGCCCGCTCAAGGTCATAAACGATATCTTAACCGCCATCGACAGGAACAATACTGTGCAGCCGTATTCATTGACCTGGCCAAGGCTTTTGACTCTGCAATCACCACATCCTCATCGGCAGACCGACAGCCTTGGTTCTCTAATGATTGCCTCGCCTGGTTCACCAACTACTTCTCTGATCGAGTTCAGTGTGTCAAATCGGAGGGTCTGTTATCCGGGCCTCTGGCAGTCTCTATGGGGTGCCACAGGGTTCAATTCTTGGACCGACTCTCTTCTCTGTATACATCAATGATGTCGCTCTGCTGCTGGTGATTCTCTGATACACCTCTACGCAGATGACACTATTCTGTATACTTCTGGCCTTCTTTGACACTGTGCTAACAACCTCCAGGCGAGCTTCAATGCCATACAACTCTCCTTCCGTGGCCTCCAATTGCTCTTAAATACAAGTAAAACTAAATGCATGCTCTTCAACCGATCGCTGCCTGCACCTGCGCCTGTCCAAATCACTACTCTGGACGGCTCTGACTTAGAATATGTGGAACTACAAATACCTAGGTGTCTGGTTAGACTGTAAAATCTCCTTCCAGACTCACATCACATCTCCAATCCAAAGTTAAATCTAGAATTGGCTTCTATTCCGCAACAAAGCATCCTTCACTCATGCTGCCAAACATACCCTTGTAAAACTGACCATCTCACCAATCCTCGACTTCGGTGATGTCATTTACAAAATAGCCTCAAAACCCTACTCAATAAATTGGATGCAGTCTATCACAGTGCCATCCGTTTTGTCACCAAAGCCCCATACACTACCCACCACTGCGACCTGTACGCTCTCGTTGGCTGGCCCTCGCTTCATACTCGTCGCCAAACCCACTGGCTCCAGGTCATCTACAAGACCCTGCTAGGTAAAGTCCCCCCTTATCTCAGCTCGTGGTCACCATAGCAGCACCTACCTGTAGCACGCGCTCCAGCAGGTATATCTCTCTGGTCACCCCCAAAACCAATTCTTCCTTTGCCGCCCTCCCTTCAGTTCTCTGCTGCCAATGACTGGAACGAACTACAAAAATCTCTGAAACTGGAAACACTTATCTCCCTCACTAGCTTTAAGCACCAGCTGTCAGAGCAGCTCATAGATTACTGCACCTGTACATAGCCCATCTATAATTTAGCCCAAACAACTACCTCTTTACCTACTGTATTCATTTATTTATTTTGCTCCTTTGCACCCCATTATTTCTATCTCTACTTTGCACTTTCTTCCACTGCAACAAACCATTCCAGTGTTGTTTTTTTTACTTGCTATATTGTATTTACTTCGCCACCATGGCCTTTTATATTTTTATTTATTTATATATATATTTTGTTTGCTTTCACTTCCTTCCTCACTTGCTCACATTGTATATAGACTTATTTTTCACTGTATTATTGACTGTATGTTTGTTTTACTCCATGTGTAACCATGTGTTGTTGTATGTGTCGAACTGCTTTGCTTTATCTTGGCCAGGTCGCAATTGTAAATGAGAACGTGTTCTCAATTTGCCTACCTGGTTAAATAAAGGTGAAATAAATAAAAAATAAAAMAAATACGCACACAGCCAAGACAATCCAGGAGTGGCTTCAGGACAAGTCTCTGAATGTCCTTGAGTGGCCCAGCCAAAGCCCAGACTTGAACCTGATCGAACATCTCCGAAGACACCTGAAAATAGCTGGGGGGATTTTATTTTTAATTTGCACAAATTTCTACAAATCAGTTTTTTTGTAAATGTTAACCTGTTTAAAAGTCTTACTCACATCGGCCATGGAGAGCATGATCACACAGTTGTCCGGAACAGCTGGTGCTCTCCCACGTGGTTCAGTGTTGCTTGCCTCYAAGTCATCATAGAAGTCATTTAGCTTGTCTGGTAGGCTTGCGTTGYTTGGCAGCTCGCAGSTGGGTTTCCCTTTGTAATCCGTGATAGTTTGCAAGACTTGCCACATCCAACAAGCGTCAGAGCCAGTGTAGTAGGATTAGATTCTTAGTCTTGTATTGTTGCTTTGCCTGTTTGATGATTCATCGGWGGTCATAGCAAGATTTCTTATAAGCGTACGGATTAGTGTRCCGCTCCTTGAAAGCGGCAGCTCTAGTTTATGGTTGGGATATGTACAGACTGTCACTGTGGGGACGACGTTGTCAATGCCCTTATTAATGAAGCTGGTGACTGATGTGGTAAGCTCCTCAATGCAATCGGATAAATCCGGGAACATATTCCACTGTGCTAGCAAAACAGTCCTGTAGCTTAGCATCTGCTTCTTCTGGACACCGTACACTGGTACTTCCTGTTTGAGTTTTTGCTTGTAAACAGAAATCAGGAGGATAGAGTCAGATTTGTCAAATAGAGGGTGAGTGAGAGCTTTGTATGCGTTTGTGTGTAGAGTAAAGGGGATATAGAGTTTTTTTCCCTCTAGTTGCACATGAGACTAGTGATGCTGGTCGAAATGAGGTCAAACGGATTTCAGGTTTAATGCATTAAAATCACTGGCCACTAGGAGCGCCGCCTCTGGATAATCATTTTCTTGTTTGCTTATGGCCCTATGCAGCTTGTTGAGTATGGTCTTAGTGGCAGTCTTTGTTGACAAAAAGATACACCCCACCCCCACAGATCTTACCGGATGCTGCTGTTCCGTCCTGCTGATCCATGGAAAACCCAGCTAACTTTGTCTTTGTTCAGCCATGACTCRGAAAAGCAGTGTATATTACAGTTCTTAATGTCCTGTTGAGAGGATAGTCTCGAATGGAGCTCGTCCACTTTGTTCTCCAGCGACTGCACATTCGCCAATAGAACAGAGTGTAGCGGCAGTTTATTCACTCGTCACCGTAGTCTCATCAATGTGCCCGCGCAGCGTCCTCTGTAGCAACGTGTTTTCCTCTTCCCAGTGTCAGGGATTAGGGCCTGGTAAGAGGTGAGCAGTATGTCCTGTGCCAAAGACTCATTGAAGTTTTGGTTGTAAAAATGTTTGGTTGTAAAAATAAAGAGTCGCACACTCTATATAAATAGACGCCCAGTAATTTATTGGATAAAACACCAACGTTTCAGCATCACCGTGCCTTCTTCAGGGTCTTCAGGGTCTTCAGGGTCACCCTGAAGAAGGCGCAGTGATGTCGAAATGTTGGTTTGTGTGCGACTCTCTTTATTAATTGTTTATAGCTTACAGTTGATTTGCTGTTAGTCAGCACCTCTACACTATATCATTTTCTCTGGGTGTGCGCCAGCTCATGCTTTTAATCAGAAGTTTTTTGGGGTCATAGGAAACGATGGCAGAAACATTATGTTAAAAGAAAGATCAGCGGGGAAAAAATGATTGCAGAATTGGTCAGGAGCCCGTAAAACGACAAGTACGCATCCCAACGTCATCTTAAGTGCATTATTGCAAACAGGATTCCTTATTGCAAACAGGATTCCTTATTGCAAAAAGGATGCATGTTTAGGAATATTTTTATTCTGTACAGGTGTAACAGGGTTGGTTATGTTTCCACTTGCCTCTAAAGAAAGGTGTATTCAATGTTCAAGCATTCTTATTGGTTGGTTCAACTCTGATGACAATAAGGCGTGTTGTGATTGGCCCTGCATGCAGATAGGGGGAGATTGCGAACGTCAGGTCTCCCCAGTATGAGAATGTGATGCAAGGGGTAGGTCACGTTCTGAATACTGTTTTCTATTTTCTATTTTACAATGTGTACAAGTTTGCTATACATTACTGATTTAAACATGTGTGGGTATATGGTACCTGTTAGGGATMGAGGGGCTTTCTGGGATGTGCTTTGGCAAATGATTGCTGTAAATAAGTGTGTTAGCTAGCATACACTGATGTAATGGTCACATAAGCTCACTGCTAACACAGTTGTTTTCATGCTACAGATTTTACCATCGACAGCCATTAACATCGTTAAGCCCTGCACAACTAACGTGCTGTTTCCTTTTTAACAACAGAAATAAATCATGCTCAACTGGGACCACTGGCTGGGGTGATTTATTTGGACAAAACACAACGTAAGGAGAGTACGATTTACATCTGTTACACATGCTTCTTTCTTTTCACTCTGTCATTTTGATATTGGTATTTTTTTAGCTGTTGCAAAAGCAGCAGCTACTCTTCCTGGGGTCCACACAAAACATGAAACATAATTGTCACGCTCGTCGTAAAGATGAGACCAAGGCGCAGCGTGCATAGAGTTCCACATACTTTTAATAAAGAGAAACTCTCTTAAACAAAAACAATAAAGGACAACGAACGAACCGTGACGCTATACGAATAGTGCAGACAGGCAACTAAACATAGAACAAGATCCCACAAACACAAAAGGGAAATGGTTACCTAAATATGATCCCCAATCAGAGACAACAAAAAACAGCTGTCTCTGATTGGGAACCATATCAGGCCAACATAGACATACAATACACCTAGATGACAACACCCCTAGACATACAAAACCCTAGACATACAAACTAGCGTACCCACCCTAGTCACACCCTGACCTAAGCAAAATATATAGAAAAACAGATATCTAAGGTCAGGGGGTGACAATAATACAGAATGACATAATACAGAACATCAATAGACAAGAACAGCTCAAGAACAGAACTACATAAAAAAAAATTTAAGGCACACGTAGCCTACATATCGATGCATGCACACAAACTATCTAGGTCAAATAGGGGAGAGGTGTTGTGCCGTGAGGTGTTGCTTTATCTGTTTTTTTAAACCAGGTTCGCTGTTTATTTGAGCAATATGAGATGGAAGGAAGTTCCATACAATAAGGGCTATATATAATACTGTACGCTTTCTTGAATTTGTTCTGGATTTGGGGACTGAAAAGACCCCTGGTGGCATGTCTGGTGGGATAAGTGTGTGTGTCAGAGCTGTGTGTAAGTTGACTATGCAAACAATTTGGGATATTCAACACATTACTGTTTCTTATAAAAAGAAGTGATGCAGTCAGTCTCTCCTCAACTCTTAGCCAAGAGAGACTGGCATGCATAGTATTTATATCAGCCCTCTGATTAACAATGAAGAGCAGAATGTGCCGTTCTGTTCTGGGCCAGCTGCAGCTTAACTAGGTCTTTCCTTGCAGCACTGGACCACACGACTGGACAATAATCAAGATTAGACAAAACTAGAGCCTGCAGAACTTGCTTTTTAGAGTGTGGTGTCAAAAAAAGCAGAGCATCTCTTTATTACGGCCAGACCCTCTCCCCATCTTTACAACCATTGAATATATGTTTTGACCATGACAGTTTACAATCTAAGGTAACGACAAGTAATTTAGTCTCCTCAACTTGTTCAACAACCACACCATTCATTACCAGATTCGGCTGAGGTCTAAAACTTAATGAATGACTTGTACACAATACAATGCTCTTAGTTTTAGAGATGTTCAGGACCAGTTTATTACTGGCTATCTATTCCAAAGCTGACTGCAACTCTTTGTTAAGGGTTTCAGTGACTTCATTAGCTGTGATAGCTGGTGTATATGGTTGAATCATCAGCATACATGGACACACATGCTGTGTTTAATGCCAGTGGCAGGTCATTGGTAAAAATAGAAAAGAGTAGAGGGCCTAGAAGAGCTGCCCTGCGGTACACCACACTTTACATGTTTGACATTAGAGAAGCTTCCATTAAAGAAAACTCTTTTGAGTTCTATTAGATAGATAGCTCTGAAACAATGATTATGGCAGAGGTTGAAAAGTAACACATTAGTTTTTTCAACAATAGGTTATGGTCAATAATATCAAAGCTGCACTGAAATCTAACAGTACAGCTCCCACAATCTTCTTAATATCAATTTCTTTCAACCAATCATCAGTCCATTGTGTCAGTGCAGTACATGTTGAGTGCCCTTCTCTATAAGCATGCTGAAAGTCTGTTGTTCATTCCACAGCATGTGCTCACTAAGTATCAGCATGTGAACCACGAATGTAATGCCATGCTGATAAGAAATGTATTATGTGGAATGCGGGCTGGAACAATTGAAGAGTTTCATTCCAAAACGCTAGATATCCATTTTCATATACGATGGGGAACAAGTATTTGATACACTGCAATTTTGCAGGTTTTCCTACTTACAAAGCATGTAGAGGTCTGTAATTCTATCATAGGTACACTTCAACTGTGAGAGACGGAATCTAAAACAAAAATCCAGAAAATCACATTGTATGATTTTTAAGTAATTAATTTGCATTTTATTGCATGACATAAGTATTTGATACATCAGAAAAGCAGAACTTAATATTTGGTACAGAAACCTTTGTTTGCAATTACAGAGATCATACGTTTCCTGTAGTTCTTGACCAGGTTTGCACACACTGCAGCAGGGATTTTGGCCCACTCCTCCATACAGACCTTCTCCAGATCCTTCAGGTTTCGGGGCTGTCGCTGGGCAATACGGACTTTCAGCTCCCTCTAAAAATGTTCTATTGGGTTCAGGTCTGTAGACTGGCTAGGCCACTCCAGGACCTTGAGATGTTCTTACGGAGCCACTCCTTAGTTGCCCTGGCTGTGTGTTTCGGGTCGTTGTCATGCATGAAGACCCAGCCACGACCCATCTTCAATGCTCTTACTGAGGGAAGGAGGTTGTTGGCCAAGATCTCGCGATACATGGCCCCATCCATCCTCCCCTCAATACGGTGCAGTCGTCCTTCCCCTTTGCAGAAAAGCATCCCCAAAGAATGATGTTTCCACCTCCATGCTTCACGGTTGGGATGTGTTCTTGGGGTTGTACTCATCCTTCTTCTTCCTCCAAACACGGCGAGTGGAGTTTAGACCAAAAAGCTCTATTTTTGTCTCATCAGACCACATGACCTTCTCCCATTCCTCCTCTGGATCATCCAGATGGTCATTGGCAAACTTCAGACGGGCCTGGACATGCGCTGGCTTGAGCAGGGGGACCTTGCGTGCGCTGCAGGATTTTAATACATGATGGCGTAGTGTGTTACTAATGGTTTTCTTTGAGACTGTGGTCCCAGCTCTCTTCAGGTCATTGACCAGGTCCTGCCGTGTAGTTCTGGGCTGATCCCTCACCTTCCTCATGATCATTGATGCCCCACGAGGTGAGATCTTGCATGTAGCCCCAGACCGAGGTGATTGACCGTCATCTTGAACTTCTTCCATTTTCTAATAATTGTGCCAACAGTTGTTGCCTTCTCACCAAGCTGCTTGCCTATTGTCCTGTAGCCCATCCCAGCCTTGTGCAGGTCTACAATTGTATCCCTGATGTACTTACACAGCTCTCTGGTCTTGGCCATTGTGGAAGGTTGGAGTCTGTTTGATTGACTGTGTGGACAGGTGTCTTTTGTACAGGTAACGAGTTCAAACAGGTGCAGTTAATACAGGTAATGAGTGGAGAACAGGAGGGATTCTTAAAGAAAAACTAACAGGTCTGTGAGAGCCGGAATTCTTACTGGTTGGTAGGTGATCAAATACTTATGTCATGCAATAAAATGCTAATTAATTACTTAAAAATCATACAATGTGATTTCTGGATTTTTGTTTTAGATTCCGTCTCTCACAGTTGAAGTGTACCTATGATTACAGAAAATTACAGACCTCTACATGCTTTGTCAGTAGGAAAACCTGCAAAATCGGCAGTGTTTAAATACTTGTTCCCCCACTGTATGTTGGTAAATTAGCTTTTATTTTTTAAGTGTAGCAAGTGTTAATTTTTATGTTGTATAATTACACAAAATCTGAATAGTTCCCATGCCTGATATTACTGTACATTCCTTTTGTTGTTGTCAGTGCCCTTTTTAACGTTGCACACTTCCTTCTCTTTTTGCATTCCCCCTCATAGACATCCACTGCCCTCCTTACCTTAGTGTATTTAGGGCAGAGCACAATTGGCCCAGCGTCGTCCGGGTTAGGGGAGGGTTTGGCCAGTGGGGGCTTACAACTAGGCCGTCATTGTAAATAAGTATTTGTCCTTAACTGACTTGCCTAGTTAAACAAAGGTTACATAAAAATAACTATTTCCTGTCTACCATGTGGAAGAGGTATGTTACTGAGAAATTTTCCCATTAAATAATTGTCACGCAATCTATGCGGAGTCAGGTGCAGGAAGCAGAGGGTAAAGAAACAATGTTTTATTCCGGCGCAGGGAAAATGGTCACGCCAAAACACCAGGCGCAAATAACAAGACCGGCCCAAAACCAGGACCCAACCAGTCCGGAGGAAAACAAAGGAAATCGCACAACCACAAACATGAACAGAGGAAAAATAAGCCTGCACAAAGAGCAGGCGGGCATACCGGCTTAGATAGCCCAACTAAAACCTAAACAAGAAACAGGTGTAACCAATAAGACAAAACCAACAGAAAAGAGAAAAGGGATCGGTGGCAGCTAGTAGACCGGTGACGACGACCGCCGAGCGCCGCCCGAACAGGAAGAGGAGCCACCTTCGGTAGGAGTAGTGACAATCATAATTAATCCTATATGTTAAAACACTAATAATGAGTTTATATGGCCACTGACAGTGTTTTTAAATAATGGTCTGCCACCAATATATTGGGTTATTCATGTATTTCAGTCATTTATGAACTCTTAATCTATTGATTTGTGAATGCTGTACATGCTAGCTAGCTACTGTACTTTCTACTGTAGGCTACATGTTGTCATTGGGCTAGAATGGCTTATCATGTCCCCTTTCTTTGTTATTTTGTACTTTGCAGAGGAGTTTGGCCTATTAGGGCAGCACAGTATTTGTTCATGGACGTTTTTCCTGTCATTATCAGGTACAGTTGTAGTCGGAAGTTTACATACACTTAGGTTGGAGTCATTAAAACTCGTTTTTCAACCACTCCACAAATATCTTGTTTACAAACTATAGTTTTGGCAAGTCTGTTAGGACACTACTTTGTGCATGACACAAGTAATTTTTCCAACAATTGTTTACATACATATTATTTCACTTATAATTCACTGTACCACAGTTCCAGTGGGTTAGAAGTCTACATACACTAAGTTGACTGTGCCTTTAAACAGCTTGGAAAATTCCAGAAAATTATATATAGACTTTATCAGCTTCTGATGGGCTAATTGACATCATTTGAGCCAATTGGAGGTGTACCTGTGGATGTATTTCAAGGCCTACCTTCAAACTCAGTGCCTCTTTGCTTGACATCATGGGAAAATCAAAATAAATCGGCCAAGACCGAGGAAAAGAATGTGTAAACCTCCACAAGTCTGGTTCATCCTTGGGAGCAATTTCCAAATGCCTGAAGGTACCACGTTCATCTGTACAAACAATAATATACAAGTATAAACACCATGGGACCAAGCAGCCATCATATTCATCTTCTGCACATCTATCACACCAGTGTTTAAATGCTAAATTGTAATTATTTTGCCACTATGGCCTATTTATTGCCTTACCTCCCTTATCTTACCTCATTTGCACACACTGTATATAGATTTTTCTATTGTGTTATTGACTGTATGTTTGCTTATTCCATGTGTAACTCTGTGTTGTTTGTGTCGCACTGCTTTGCTTTATCTTGGCCAGGTCGCAGTTGTAAATGAGAACTTGTTCTCAACTGGCCTACCTGGTTAAATAAAGGTAAAAATAATAAAAATAATAATAATACCGCTCAGGAAGGAGACGAGTTCTGTCTCCTAGAGATGAATGTACTTTGGTGCGAAAAGTGCAAATCAATCCCAGAACAACAGCAAAGGACCTTGTGAAGATGCTGGAGGAAACAGGTACAAAAGTATATATATCCACAGTAAAACGAGTCCTATATCGACATAACCTGAAAGGCCGCTCAGCAAGGAAGAAGCCACTGCTCCAAAACCGGCATAAAAAAGCCAGACTACGGTTTGCAACTGCACATGGGGACAAAGATCGTACTTTTTGGAGAAATGTCCTCTAGTCTGATGAAACAAAATTATCAATGTTTGGCCATCATGACCATTGTTATGTTTGGAGGAAAAAGGGGGAGGCTTGCAAGCCGAAGAACAACATCCCAACCGCTTCACAAAATAGATGGCATCATGAGGTGGGAAAATGATGTGGATTTATTGAAGCAACATATTAAGACATCAGTCAGTAAGTTAAAGCTTGGTCGCAAATGGGTCTTCCAAATGGACAATGACCCCAAGCATATTTCCAAAATTGTGGCAAAATGGCTTAAGGACAACAAAGTCAAGGTATTGGAGTGGCCATCACAAAGCCCTGACCTCAATCCTATAGAAAATGTGTGGGCAGAACTGAAAAAGCGTGTGCGCGCAAGGAGGCCTACAAACCTGACTCAGTTACACCAGCTCTGTCAGCAGGAATGGGCCAAAATTCACCCAACTTATTGTGGGAAGCATGTGGAAGGCTACCGAAAGCGTTTGACCCAAGTTAAACAATTTAACTTCTTATGGCTGCAAGCCCTAAGTCGGGATCAATATGACAACAGCCAGTCCAAGTGCAGGGCGCCAAATTCAAAAGATATTTTTTAGAAATATTTAACTTTCACACATTAACAAGTCCAATACAGCAAATGAAAGATAAACATTTGTGAATCCAGCCAACATGTCCGATTTTTTAAATGTTTTACAGCGAAAACACCACGTATATTTATGTTAGCTCACCACCAAATACAAAAAAGCACAGACATTTTTCACAGCACAGGTAGCTTGCACAAAACCAACCAAACTAACCAAGAACTAACCAAACTAACCAAGAAACAACTTCATCAGATGACAGCCTTATAACATGTTATACAATAAATCTATGTTTTGTTCGAAAAATTTGCATATTTGAGGTATAAATCATAGTTTTACATTGCAGCTACCATCACAAATAGCACCGAAGCAGCCAGAGTAATTACAGAGACCAACGTGAAATACCTAAATACTCATCATAAAACATTTATGAAAAATACATGGTGTACAGCAAATGAAAGACAAACATCTTGTGAATCCAGCCAATATTTCAGATGTTTTAAGTGTTTTACAGCGAAAACACAATATAGCATTATATTAGCTTACCACAATAGCCAAAAACACAACCCATTTATCAGCAGCAAAAATGTAGCGGTTGCAAAAACCAGCAAAAGATATTAAATTATTCACTAACCTTGACACCTTCATCAGATGACAGTCCTATAACATCAGGTTATACAATACACTTATGTTTTGTTCGAAAATTTGCATATTTAGAGCTGAAATCCGTGGTTATACATTGTGAAAACGTAGCAAAACTGCACAAAATTCTCCGGAGATATTTTGGACAGTCACCTAATCTAATCAAAGAACTCATCATAAACTTTACTAAAAAATACATGTTGTACAGCAAATGATAGATACACTAGTTCTTAATGCAATCGCCATGTTAGAATTCTAAAAATAACTTTAGTACGACATACAGCTTACGTTATAGCGAGACAGCGCCCAAAATCTGGGCGGAAAATAATACTAAACATTTTCGACAGAAATACGAAATAACATCATAAATGGGTCCTACTTTTGGTGAGCTTCCATCAGAATCTTGTACAAGGGGTCCTTTGTCCAGAATAATCGTTGTTTGGATTTAGAATGTCCTCTTCGTCTCTCGAATTAGCAAGCAAAGCTAGCCAAGTGGCGCGAAGCTGTCCATCGTCACCAAACGCAGAGAACGGAACACGCCAAAACTCCCAATAAACTTTCAATAATCTGATAAAACTATATTGAAAAAACATACTTTACGATGATATTATCACATTTATCAAATAAAATCAAAGCCYGAGATATTAGCCGTCTATAACGAAAGCTTTTCAGAAGGCAATCCAGAGTTCCTTCCCGCGCCTTCCTGAACAAAGGAAATTGGGGTCATGTCATTCCAAGACCTCTCTTTTGACCTCAGATAAAGCTAGACTCCCCATTCCACCTCTCACTGCCTATTGACATCTAGTGGAAGGCGTATGAAGTGCATGTATAGTCATAAATTTCAAGCAAATAAATAGGGAGGCCCTGGAACAGAGCCTCGATTTCAGATTTTTCACTTTCTGACAGGAAGTTTGCTGCAAAATGAGTTCTGTTTTACTCACAGATATAATTCAAACGGTTTTAGAAACTTGAATGTTTTCTATCCAATAGTAATAATAATATGCATATTGTATGAGCAAGAATAGAGTACGAGGCCATTTAAATTGGGCACGATTTTTCCCAAAGTGAAAATAGCGCCCTCTATCCTTAATGCCACCTAATACTAATTGAGTGTATGTAAACTTCTGACCGACTGGGAATGTGATGAAAGAAATAAAATCTGAAATAAATCAAATAAATCAAATAAATAAAGTGACCTGAGACGGAATTCTTACTAGGATTAAATGTCAGGAATTGTGAAAAACTGAGTTTAAATGTATTTGGCTAAGGTGTACGTAAACTTCCGACTTCAACTGTATGTCATGTGTTATGTTAACATTATCACAGATTAAAAGATCAACACCAACTCTGATCCTTTGGTCATATGTAAGCCGATCAAAACACAACGCAGAGGCAATCTACACCGTTCACATAAAGACATTATAAAAGAGATTTGTGTGTTTTTTCATCATCTAATCATGGCATGGGGTTGTTCAATGACAGACATGTATTTGTTTAAAATCTATCACTTGATGGTTTCATTTCAGAGAGACAAATAATCATGTTTTTTTTCAAAATGCTCACTCTCAAATAAATAAGTAGTGCTGCTAGGTTTTACACAGTCAAATGTAACAAATAACTTATACAAACAAATTTCAATACAATAATATGAGATCTGTATGTAAAACATTTACATTTGACATTTTAGTTATTTAGCAGATGTTCTTATCCAAAGCGACTTACTGTAAGTGCATTCATCTTAAGATAGCTAGGTGAGACGAACACATTAACGTCACAGTCTAAATATATTTAATATATAGGATAAGAACATTCCATTCCAGCTATATATAGCGTTTTTCAAAAAACAAGCAATCATACACATCTGAAATCAATGAATAAAAAATCTGAGAACACTAATATTTTACACACACATGAAGGTAGCCAAAAGCAATAATTTCTGATGAAAAAACACAAATGTGAAAAATGTGTGGATATAGCGTTTTGGAAATAAACTTTTCAATTGTAACATTGGTAACATCAAATAGTAATAATACCTTGACTTTCTTAAATGACTGTGGCATAAATACAGTAAATAAAGTTCTTCAACTTGACCTACTAAATCTAGCTGACTTGGTCATTTGGTGAAATCCTGACATTACATATGTGAATGAAAACCCATTTTATCCATATAAAATTATAATGTATGACATTGGCAGCACTGACTGCCTTACATTTAAGGCCAGGTGTAACATTGTGTTTGTAAGGGAGAAATAAAAAAGAGGGCACAGACACAAATATTCACACTGACACACATGCACACACACCCAAACCCAGCTGCCATCCTCCTTAAAGGCATGGGATTAATGAGGAAATAAATAAATAAAGTCAGTGTTTCACTCACGACCTCACCCCTGGGAATGTTATCAGTGTGACAGACGAGCTTACAGCACTCGCTGCTCTCAAATGTCAGGCAGACACAATCGCCAATATGGTGGTCCATTCCTAATGATCCACATGTCTGCCAGCCCAGCTCTTTACCTAGCCACTCTATGGCCTTTCTCTCCTGACAATGGGCTGGAAAAAGAACTATTCTAATAGCAGAGGATGACAGGAAGGGAAACTCTTGTCTATAGGCTCTATATTTTACAATGTCAATGAATGATGGAGAGAGGAAGACATCATTTTCAGATATATTTTTTATGCAGAAGAAGCATACACTGAGCTGAGGGATGGGTTTAATAGCATGTTTCTGGCTGTAAAACTCTAGTCTGTATCCTTTTACATGATGTACTTCCATTCCCTAGCCATTGTGGGTTGAACATATGATGTAGCTATGTTATTTACGCTAGTGTGTCCTGGTCTGGAATGACATAGCTCTGCTGCTGGAACAGTAATAATAGCTGGGATGCTTACCAAAGGGTTCCCTTTCCCTACTTCTGAGCCCTGGTCAGAAGTAGTGCACTATGAAGGGAATAGGGTGCCATTGGGACTCATTCAACGGGACTATAAATTGGGGACGGAAAGATGGGGCTTGCATTCAAACACTTGAATTATTATTTTTAGCAATGGGATGCATTTCTTCTTCTGGCTCCACAACATGTCTCTAATTGAGACTGATTGGGAGGAAACGCCGTCGGGTTCTATTTCCTATCGCACCGAGATGGAGAGACTGTACTCGACCACGGTTGAACAAAGCGACTCCAAAGGCAGATGGATGAAATTATGTCAGACTGTCATTAAAAAGGGGGCAGTAATTACCAAATTAGAGCCTGAAATATTTAAACTGTTTGGTGGCGTGTTGGTCTCTCCCACACAATGACACAATGATTTACCCAGAGTTCCCCAGAGGGTTTGGGAGGGGACGGGCGGCGAAGCTTTAGAAGTCTCTAATGAGACATCCAGACACCCTTGTAAACAGATCATAAAATCTGCACTTAGCAACAATGTGACACAAAAAAAACATAACACAATTGAGAAGGTCTTGGTGACCAGACATCCTCAAAACACATTGATGGAGTCAAGGGATGTTTTAAATCATGTCACGTCCCTTAACCAACACTGAATAACACTGAATAAAATGTTACTCCAAGTTAGTTATGGAGAACAATACCTGCTTAAGTTTTCAACAAAAAAAGTAAACCTGATCTATAAATAAGCCACCTATTTTGGGAAGTGTCTCTCAGGTGCCCTCAAACAAGAATTTCCTTTTTGTGTCAAATGTAGCATTTGGAATGATGCAGTGTGTCATGTTCTATGAACACAACTCTGAAGGAGGTGTCAAACTTGCAAATAAGGGACTACGCTTGTCTCTGTGGGTCTTATGAGAGGAAAGTAAAGGAACATCAGTACTCTCTGGTTTTCACTGGAAATACACCTGGGCTGTTGTTCAGGAAGCACCATTGTAGTGTTACAGATCAAATATAAGCCCCTCTACCATGCTCACTGTGTAAGGAATACCATTGACACCCTCTGATAACACACACTTGAGAATCCAATAGGAAGCTGATCTAGAGGCATGAGTCTGAAGACTGGGTTCTTATAAACTTTTACTTAAAGTATCTCTGACTATCCCCATGGAATAATTTAAACTTTATTATTTGACAAACCAGGTTGCCTGGCCCATGCTAGCTGTCTCGACTTTCTTTGAATGAGAAGCATAATTACTGAGAGAAGGGGCTTGTTGTTGTAATAGTCTCAGGGACAACACTCATCAACCGTTTATGATTGGTTGGTAGCTTGGACAAATAAAGACAATAGGCTGATGTACAGTAGCAGTCAAAACTTTGGACACACCTACACATTCAAGGGTTATTCTTTATTTTTACTATTATCTACATTGTAGAATAATAGTGAACACATCAAAACTATGAAATAACACATGGAATCACATAGAAACCAAAAAAGTGTTAAACAAATCAAAATATATTTTATATTGGAGATTCTTCAAAGTAGCCACCCTTTGCCTTGATGACAGCTTTGCACACTCTTGGCATTCGCTCAACCAGCTTCACCTGGAATCCTTTTGCAACAGTCTGGAAGGAGTTCCCACATATGCTGAGCACTTGTTGGCTGTTTTTTCTTCACTCTGTGGTCCAACTCATCCCAAACAATCTCAATTGGGTTGAGGTCAGGTGATTGTGGAGGTCAGGTCATCTGATGCAGCACTCCATCACTCTCCTTCTTGGTCAAATAGCCCTTACACAGACTTGAAAAACGAATTATAGTCCAGCTAAGCCCAAACCAGATGGGATGGCGTATCGCTGCAAAATTCTGTGGTAGCCATGCTGGTTAAGTGTGCCTTGAATTCTAAATAAATCACTGACAGTGTCAGAAGCAAAGCTCCCCCACACCATCACACCTCCTCCATTCTTCACAGTGGGAACTACACATGCGGAGATCATCCGTTCACCTACTATGCGTCTCACAAAGACATAGCGGTGGTTGGAACCAAAAATCTCAAATTTGGACTCATCATTCCAAAGGACAGATTTCCACCAGTCCATTGCTCGTGTTTCTTGGCCCAAGCAAGTCTCTTCTTCTTATTGGTGTCCTTTAATAGGGGTTTCTTTGCAGCAATTCCACCATGAAGCCCTGATTCATGTAGTCTCCTCTGAACAGTTGATGTTGAGGTGTCTGTTACTTGAACTCTGTGAAGTATTTATTTGGGCTGCAATTTCTGAGGCTGGTAGAGCCAGTTTCATCAAAGAGCTGGATGGTTTTTGCGACTGTACTTGAATAAACTTTCAAAGTTCTTCACATTTTCCGCATTGATTAACCATTATGTCTTAAAGTAATGATGGACTGTCATTTCTCTTTGCTTATTTGAGCTGTTCTTGCCATAACATGGACTTGGTATTTTACTAAATAGGGTGATCTTCTGTATACCACCCCTACCTTGTCACAACACAACTGATTGGCTCAAACGCACTAAGAAGGAAAGAAATTCAACAAATTAACATTTAACAAGGCACACCTTTTTAATTGAAATGCATTCCAGGTGACTGACTTCCTCATGAAGCTTGTTGAGAGAATGCCAAGAGTGTGCAAAGCTGTCATCACGGCAAAGGGTGGCTACTTTGAAAAATCTCAAATATAAAATATATTTTGATTTGTTTAACACTTTTTGGTTTCTACGTGATTCCATATGTGTTATTTTATAGTTTTGATGTCTTCAATATTATTCTATAATGTAGAAAATAGTAAAAAATAGAGAAAAACCCTTGAATGAGTATGTGTCCAAAGTTTTGACTGGTACGGTATGATCTTGAGCTCTGCATTATCACTACCAACAGCTATGCTAAAGCACACATCATGAATAGCATCGCTAGCTGTGTTCACGTTGATTTTTCATAATATCCTTAGTTCCATTAGACGGCCATTATTGAGTCGCAACATGAAGTCTATGCAGTAAAACGATATCTCCAGCTGTAAAAACACACATATCACGACAGAGTGCAGTTTAACACACCTTGTTATTCCTCTAAAATTCCTGTATACCTACAGACCTGCCTGACTCTGAACTATGAGATAGTGCAGAAGAATGCACCTCTGCTTCACTTTCTTCCCATGTCTACCAGCTGATCACTGATCATCCGAGATCAAAGGACAAGAGAGACACTTGTTCAAATTACCTGTGAAACCCCAGCGTCGGGAGAGAGAGAGATGTGGGGGAGTGTTCAGACGTGAAAACTCCTCGAATAGAGAAACCTTCATGCTCTGTGGCAGGCTGTCAATCGTACCCACTGCAACAGATAGTGTTTACTCCCAGAAAATATGTAAATGCACACATTTACACGGTACTTACAACTAGAGTTCGTATCTCTTTTTTTTACTCTTGTCACAGTATGTATCCTTGTATATACATATGGTATATTCGCCAGATGGGCTGTAGCCTATGTAAAGTGTCAGTCATGGTTTTGCTTTATAGATTTTCAGCACACTAAACCCAAAAATCCCATTTCAAGTTCTAATCACTATCAATGTGACGGTTGATTGGTGTGTAAACACCTAGAATTAGTTACAACTCATGTAGAGAAAAACTAGTCTGTCAAAATGTTTTTCTCTACCGCTATAATTACAATATCAAACGTATTGTCTCTCTCAGCAGCAGTTTCACATGGGTTTCTCAACTGATTTCACAGCTAAGCTAAAGATTCGGTTTGGGTGTTTACACATATTTATACATTTGGATATTAGTAGGTTGCATATGTCTTAGCATCGTTGCAACTACTCAAGTCTACCAAGTCAGAAAACTCTTCAAGGACTGGATCCCAGTTTTAAACATCTTAGACCTCCATATGAGGTGTCTTCTCACTTTCTTCTTCAAACAAGGTTGTGTTTTTCTCTCTCTAATCAAGTCAACCCATCGATTGGGTGTCCCACCTGGGAAAGGGGTTGTTATCATTTCTTCACAGACCTTTGACAGCTAGGGGGCTCCTTTCCAATTGGACCTGGCTTCCTGACTCAGTGGAGCCCCAGGTACTATAGGTCTGCTAATGACTAAGGAAAGGCCAGTTAGGAAGTATCAATGATCCCTGATCTCTGATCCATCTGGGCACTGACTGCTAGACCTGGGTTCAAATAATATTTGTTTTGTATCTACGGCTATTGAGTCATGAAGGCCAGATGGGTGGGGTTTGCACATTTTGGACTGTTCCATTGGTTAAATTACACCAGGCAAGGTAAATCAAGTGCAGCTAAAGTATTTGAAAGACTACAAATTGAACCCACGTCTGCCGGCTGCACAGGCTGATCAGTAGTCAATGCTGACAGTAGCACTTCTAGAGCTACCGGGGAATGCACTGTCTATAGGTGTGGAAGTCTCTGTAATCCCCCAATATTGTTCACATATCTCTATGTAGGCCCACTAGAGCTGTTAACATTGTACACAGCATATGTGTTTAAGTCTCTCTGGGACACAATTACCAGCCAACAATAATTGAACAAAGCCCTGTTTTACTGGGCCATTTAAAAAGGGCTGCTTTGTATTTGGCCCATTTTCCTTAATGGATTATTTCAAGTGGCTCTATAGGACCACCATAAGTGGCTCTGGATTGTAATTTCACAGAGTAGTAGGTGAGTGATTGAGTAGTTCAAGCGACACATTTGAGTGGGTGGCCGTGTGCCCTTTGAGTGGACTGGAGGGGGTGCGTAAGAGAGTGAAGTGATGGTTAAAACAATGCAGAGAGATTTTCTAGTCGCCGGGTCTACTTTGCTAAAAAAAAAAAAAAAAATCTTTAATTGGGGCACTTTATCTAATCCGTCCCATTTTAGCATATGTTCAGGAAGTAACAAAGTCTGTAAATCTGCAAATTCTGGATTTAGTTTGCAGGGTTGCGTCTCTTTAGAGAGAGATGGAATACCTACTGGTGCAAGGCATATTTAATTAGTATTAAATATGCCTTGCATAGTCCTCAAAGTATATATTCTTGCCACACCTTTTAATCATCTGCTCCCAATAGAGAGTAATGGCGATAAAACAATGTCACGGTTTTCAGATGTAAAAGATACAGCCATCGTTTACCTTGCCTGTAGGTAATGTATGACAAAATACTGGAAGAAACATTTTACATCAGAAAGAACCTTGAACAATATTGAACTTATCTGTACACCTTCTGGTGCAGCCTACACTATTTTGCTAAATAGAGCATATATAAATGTGTCTCTATTTTCATCAGCAAAATGTTCATGGTCATATTTATGAGAGCAGGGCAGCTCCGGCTTGTACTTTCAATAGGATGCATAAACATTTTCATTACTGGGTTTCCAAGTAACAGAATCAACATMATATTTCAATGTGCTCTTGTTGTAATGGTTCAAAGCAATTAATGCTACTCAAGGAKACTTGAGTAGTTGACTATGGAAGCTATGATCAGAGACAGCTGGTTCTGGACTTGTTGTTGTCCTGTGTTCGTTGACATCTGTATAAGTCATTTGAAACATCTAGACATYAATATTTATCATGCTATTAGCCGTGATGGGTGTTAGTGTTATGGCATGTTTACGTTGCTGCTACTGCTAAGCTATTAGCTAGCTAGCCGCTATCTGTTTTAGTCAGCTGTGTATAAGGATGCTTCCCTGCTCTCTGTACCATTTATCTCCAACACAGGCGCGGCTGGCAGAGATGAAAACAGTACAGTAGATGGGGTTGAGACATCAATTCACATGAAATAATACAGGGCTCAATAGTGTCCTCTCCAACCTGCTATGTTACGGTAAACAGCGAAGCTAGCTGACATTTCCCACCCATTGATTCCCATCATTGGTTTCAACATTTGAGTTCCTCTGCTACTGACCTACACCAGTTCCATGGGGGAAGCGCAATGCCAGCAAGACACAGACAGCGGCCTCCTATCGATCAACAGGGGCCTAAAAATAAAGCCYGGGACCCGGCAATGACAGAGGCAGCAAAAGCACCACATCGTCTAATCAATGGTGACCTAGAAAATTCTTGGCTCCAAATCAATACGCCACACTTTTCTAATGATTGCTGGGATGTGTCTGTCTCTGACACTCTCAAGGGTGGCGACTGAATGAAGGAAAATGCCAGGTGGAAACTAGTTGGTGCCTCTTTTTTCTGGAGTTTTACTGTCTGGGGATGAAATTGCTTCGATTCCAATGTTAGCCGAGCGTCAAATACTTATTTCGGAGCTCTGGAATGGTGAGCCAATGCTGTATGATGGAGGTGTTGCTGTACAGTATATTAACAACTGCAAGGTCAAATAAATCCTGACCTTTTTCAATATCCACCCCCGTTAGACTTAAAAATAATGTATYCAGTGCCGTTCTGCAAACCCGAAAATGTGATCTTTTTTTTTGCATATGCTGATATTTTACAGTTTGATAATTTTTTCTCCATGATCTAGCCCCATGTCTCTCTGTCTGTGGCCGCTTGCCCTCTCACTTGGACCCTCTCCCCCACCATTTCCTTCTTGCTCTACAGTATCTCTCTCATGGAAAAAACACAATTCACAGCAGGCCCACCACTTGCCTAAGGCTGTGTGCTATCTCCCTATTTTCCTTTCTGGTGAATATTTTATCACGTCTTTCAAGTATAATTTTCATATCGAAAAATGTCTCGTATCCCGGAGCGGTCTAAATCCGTAGACTTCAACTACGTGGAGATCTCTGTTTTACACCCGATGACATTCTGCCGGCGTGTCTCTACTGCATGACTTTTGATCAGGGGGATGCAAATTACAGTTATGAACTTTTGAAAAAAGGGGTTCATTAGCGAGGTGTAGGACCAGATGGCTGTCATCTGGCAGAAGTCGTGACTGACTAACTTTGCRATTGTTCTGCCGGGTCTGGCTAGGTCAAAACCCTACAGATGTTTGCTTGCTCTTTGTGTTTCTTTACRGTACCTCTAAGCCACACAACAATAGAGAATGGTTTTCTTATTTATCTCACACTTCAGTTCAACATCTAGTTATGATTTACATTTGTTCAGTGATGTAAAGTACTTAAGTAAAAATACTTGAAAGTACTATTTAAGTCGTTTTTTGGGTATCTGTACTTTACTATTTATATTTTTTACTACTTTTACTTTACTACATTCCTAAAAAGAATGATMTWRTTTTTACTCCATACATTTTCCCTGACACCCAAAAGTACTCGTACATTTTGAATGCTTAGCAGGARAGGAAAATGGTCCACGCACTTATCCCTGGTCATCCTGACTGCCTCTGATCTGGCGGACTCACTAAACAAACATGCTTCGTTTATAAATTATGTCTGAGTGTTGGAGTGTGCCCCTGGCTATCCGTATATTAAAAAAACAAGAAAATGATGCCATCTGGTTTGCTTTATATAAGGAATTAGAAATTATTTATACTTTTGATACTTAAGTACATTTTAGCAATTACATTTACTTTGATACTTAAGTATATTTAAAACCAAATACTTTTAGACTTTTACTCAAGTAGTATTTTACTGGGTCACTTATACAAATTTTCTGTTAAGGTATCTTTACTTTTACACAAGTATTACAATTGGATACTTTCTCCACCACTGCATTTGTTTGAGTTGTCAACTAACGTGAATTCAACATGAAATCAACAAATGTCACCCTGTCATTGGGTTTTGGGGAAAAAATTGAAAAAATCTGAAATCCCCGTGCATTTATGACTTTTTACAAATCCAATCAGTTTTCCACGTTGATTCAACYATYTAGCATAGATTTTGGGGGTCGAAATGACGTGGAAAGAACATTGATTCAACCAACCAGTTTTTGCCCACTGGGTTTCTTCTTGTTCTCTCCCCCTCCCTCTATGTCTCTGCGTCATTGACCAGAGTGACATTGATGGTAGCTGTCATACKTTTCATGGCCCGAAATCCCTGTCTTTGTGACTCACATTTAGGATCAGCCGATTCATCCCACTTGTTTGCATTGGGCCAATGTATGCCTTTAGGCGACCTCTCCCTGATCCATAGTGATAAGAATCAAATTTCAGTGCGATGAAACTGAAAAAGAGAAATAGAAAAATGTGCTGAGGTTCAGCAATTATGGAAAAATGGGCAGTATTGAGGGAGAGGACAGGGAATCAGGTGCGAATCTCTCGTACATTCATAGACTTAATGTTTAAATCAATATGTGTGTTTATTCAGAGATGCATTATTCATTGTGCACATGCTCTATGGACGAGGGAATAAGCAATAACTTGAATTTGCAGTGTTCTGCTACCCCATGCATTAATTCAATGCACTGTGCAATTTTGGTAGTTGTGTGTGTGTGTGTGTGTGTGTGTGTGTGTGTGTGTGTGTGTGTGTGTGTGTGTGTGTGTGTGTGTGTGTGTGTGTGTGTGTGTGTGTGTGTGCGTGTGCGTGTGTGCACATGCACGAATCCACATTAGTCACGTAGAGTTGCACAAAGCTCTTATTTCATTCTTAAATTATGCTGTTCGGAATTATGGAAAACTTCCTCCTATAGTTCCTATCTGGATACTACAACCATCCATCAAGCATAACAGATCACCCTGATGCCCTAACCTAGCCTCTGGGAGCTGGGAGACCTTTACTCCAACTCACACCCTCAAATCATTGAGTTATTCATGAGTCCAAGGGAACTGATCTATCACACAAGACCAGCAGAGCTCCAGCTATACAGTCAGGCTAGGGCTAGTCCACCCAAAGGACAAGCTTTGGCTTAAAGCTGGAAGCATTCTGAAACTGCAAGCAMTTGGCACTCAGATTGATACTGCAGAAACTTTATGAAGAGTAGCGGCAGTAAATTAATTATTKATGTTTTGGGAATTGCTTGTCTTTTCATTATTTATTTTCAGACAATCTCCTTAGGGATTTTTATCATTATGCTATTGTGATATTATTTTTATGAGACCTCAACCAAGTCTGTTTATTTGATGCATACTGCGGTATACTATAGACTGTCACTATCATAGCACTGCCATTCCACAGTATAAGTGGCATTTAGAATGGTTAGTGCCATAACACCAATATAATGTGTAGTGCTATAGAATCACAGTCTTCAGTCTGTCAAGTGTCCGGACAGGAAAATTGCACTTGATAACACTGAAACCACACTTCAAGTATGTATCCTGTTCATTGGTCCTGACACCAACCCAGTCTCTCAGTATAACTGTGTACAATCCACTCGTCAGCCAGCCCACCCTGGCTGGGGGGGCCGGGGCTGACCAGGCCTAACAGATCCACGCAGAGATCCCAGGGACCTGTGACAGCCTGTCTCCCCACAGACCTCCCCCGTCCCCAGCCCAGTGACAGCCYTCACAACGCCCATGAGGGGAGAGAGGGATGGAGGGAAGGGGACAAGAGGGAGCAGCAGCAGGGAGAAAGAAAAGAGTGATGTGCTGCAGAGCTGCACCTAGACGCCAGGCAGTGGCTGAGTGACTGGTGTTCTGGGCAGCGGATGAGCAGCCCAATCCCCATCAGACAGGGGGTTTAAAGCCTTAAGGTGAAACAGGCAGAAGGGGTGGACAGAAGCCAGAGTAGAGCGAGGGGAGAGTCACAGTGGTTACAGAATGGGATGGCACACTAGCGTTGTAACTTCTGAAGTTCTGAGTTCTGACTGAGATGGATGTCTGGCTCTGAGATGAAAGGTAGTAAGGTTTTATGAAAGGTAGTGGAGGTTTTACTCTGGTCTATCTGCCACATGCTTTGGAAACTATCAGCACTGTTCAATAGATGCAGCTCAATCCATCACCACTACTCTATTCGAGCGTCTGTGAATAGACCCATGAACAATATTGGTCTTCACAAAAAAGCTATATATTAGTCAATGTTTAGGCATATAATAGATACGTAATGTACCATTGATAAGATGGGAAATACAAGGAAATGACACCTCATTACAAATGTGTTGACACAATGTGACAGAATTCTAGAGTATTCTTGGGAGAATGTTATTATTGGTAATGTTGTGTAGAAAACGGCTTATTTGTCAAATCTACTTGTGATACCCACCCCCATTCCAATAATTGCATCTCTTACAGATTCATATTAGTGCACTGGCTCATTATATTGGATTAGTGTTGGTTCCTGCTTACTACAATAATAAGGCCTTGCCACACAACACCATTTATACTATAACAGGAAGTAAATAAGCATGCAGGAAGGGAAGCAAGGGGTCCATGGCGATGCCATCTATGTGTTAATGATCACACAGGAGTCAGGACACACTGCCACTTTCCACTGTCGGGTCCTTCTAGTCGATGACTGCAATTGCCACTAATTTGCCTGTAGAGGGAGAGAGGGATTACAAATCCCACTCACAATGCAAGTCATGGTAGCCTACCTATATTAGCATTTTTTACACATCATGTCAAAATCCCCTATAAATAACTTTTTTGTGCTACATAATCAATTTGAGATTCTTTAGTGCAGTGGTCACGACTGGTCGATCTCCAAGGCATTCCTAGTCGATCACCAAACATTTCTGTAAAAAAAACAACAATAAAGCGTTCCTATTTTTATTTCTTTATTTGTGCARTGTTGCGGTAGGTGCACTTGATTCAGCAGCCCTAGTGCCGGTAAGGCAAAGTGTTCCCATTTTGAACCATTTCATGTGTCTGGCAGGCCCAGAGAGCAAATCAAGTGCACCTACAGGCCTACCGCTGGCCAATCAGATAGCTCGGATTACCGTGTCTGCATAGATTCCTCGAGCCATAGACTGTAAAATGAAGCCTTGAATTCACAGCAAAGTTGATACTGTGAGAGAGCTGCTGTTTTATGGGTAAGTTCTCGTTTAAATTGTTATTCAGCGCTGGCAACACTTTACTCAACACCTTTATTAAGCCATAAAATTCACCTTCTCCCTACTCCCACTCACGTTACAACCAGTAATGCAGCTGCAATGAATGAGTATAGAAAAGGGTTTGAATAAGCTTGTGTCTTTTTTTAATATAGAGGAATATTTCACTTTATCTGGTCATAGTAACAACATGAATTGGTGGATGAGGCTGAAGTAATGCAGTGCGACTTGAGTTTCGCCATCAGCTTGAAGACTGTGTCCCCTTTTCTCAGCGGAGAGGGAGAGCAGAGGGACGGTGAGTAGGGTGAGAGGCAGCCTCACCACTGCTCCCTCCTTTTCCTCAGATTGACCATCAGATCCAGTTAAAAAAAAAGTATATATACACTACCGGTCAAAAGTTTTAGACAACCTACTCATTCAAGGGTTTTTCTTCATTTTACTATTTTTTACATTGTAGAATAATAGTGAAGACATCAAAACTATGAAATAACCAAAAATGAATTAACACATGAAATCATGTAGTAACCAAAAAGGTGTTAAACAAATCAAAAAATATTTTATATTTGAGATTCTTCAAATAGCCACCCTTCGCCTTGATGACAGCTTTGCACACACTTGGCATTCTCTCAACCTGCTTCATGAGGTAGTCACCAGGAATGCATTTCAATTAARAGGTGTGCCTTCTTAAAAGTTCATTTGAAGAATTTCTTTCCTTCTTAATGCGTTTGAGTCAATCAGTTGTGCTGTGACAAGGTAGTGGTGGTATACAGAAGATAGCCCTATTTGGTAAAAGACCAAGTCCATATTATGGCAAGAACAGCTCAAATAAGCAAAGAGAAACTACAGTCCATCATTACTTTAAGATATGAAGGTCAGTCAATAAGGAAAATGTGTAGAACTTTTAAAGTTTCTCCAAGTGCAGTTGCAAAAACCATCAAGCGCTATGATGAAACTGGCACTCATGAGGACTGGAATGGAAGACCCAGAGTTACCTCTGCTGCAGAGGATAAGTTCAGTACAGTTACCAGCCTCAGAAATTGCACCCCAAATAAATGCTTCACAGAGTTCAAGTAATAGACACATCTCAATATCAGCTGTTCAGAGGTGACTGAGTGAATCAGGCCTTCATGGTCGAATTGCTGCAAAGAAACCACTACTAAAGGACACCAATAATAAGAAGAGACTTGCTTGGGCCAAGAAACACGAGCAATGGACATTAGACCGGTGGAAATTTGTCCTTTAGTCTGATCAGTCCAAATTTGAGATTTTTGGTTCCAACCGCCGTGTCTTAATCCGCCGGATGACCTATGCATGTGTATTTCCCACCGTAAGGCATGGAGAAGGAGGTGTTATGGTGTGGGGGTGCTTTGCTGTTGACACTGTCTGTAATTTATTTAGAATTCAAGGCACACTTAACCAGCATGGCTACCAAAGCATTCTGCAGCCATACGTCATCCCATCTGGTTTGGGCTTAGTGGGAATATCATTTGTTTTTCAACAGGACAATGATTCAACACACCTCCAGGCTATGTAAGGGCTATTTTACCAAGAAGGAGAGTGATGGAGTGCAGCATCAGATGACCTGGGCTCCATAATCCTCCGCACTCAACCAAATTGAGAGGGTTCCCACATATGCTGAGCCAACAAGAGCTCAGCATATGTGGGAACTCCTTCAAGACAGTTGGAAAAGCATTCCCGGTGAAGCTGGTTGAGAGAATTCCAAGCGCATGCAAAGCTGTCATCAAGGCAAATGGTGGCTATTTGAAGAATATAATCTTGTTTAACACTTTTTTGGTTACTACATGATTCCATATGTGTTATTTCATAGTTTTGATGACTTCACTATTATTCTACAATATAGAAAATAGTAAAAATAAAGAAAAACCCTTGAATGAGTAGGTGTTCTAAAACTTTTGATCAGTTGCAACACTCACTACCGAGTTCCAAACTGTCTCTGGAAGTGTAACGGCAAGGATCGGACCAATGTGCAGCGTGGTAAGTGTCCATAATATATTTTAAATGAATCAAAATGAACACAGAACAAAAATAACAAAAACAAAGAACCGAAACAGTCCCGTATGGTGCAAACCCTGAAACAGGAAACAATCACCCACAAAACACAATGAAAAACAGGCTACCTAAATTGGGCTCCCAATCAGAGACAACGACTGACACCTGCCTCTGATTGAGAACCATACTAGGACAAACACATAGAAATATAACATACAGAACAAAACATAGAAAAACAACATAGAATGCCCACCCCAACTCACGCCCTGACCAAACTAAAATAAAGACATAAAAAAGGAACGAAGGTCAGAACGTGACAGGAAGTAACGTCAGCACAAGAATTGTTCGTCTGGAGATTCATGATATGGATTTCCATGGCCAAGCTGCCACACAAGCCTTAAATCACCTTACGCAATGCCAAGCGTCGGCTGGAGTGGTGTAAACCTCACCGCCATTGGACACTGGAGAAGTGGAAACGCGTTTTCTGGAGTGATGAATCAGACTTCACCTTCTGGCAGTCCGACGAACGAATCTGGGTTTGGCGGATGCCAGGAGAACGCTACTTGCCCCAATGCATAGTGCCAACTGTAAGGTTTGGTGGAGGAGCAATAATGGTCTGGTGATGTTTTCAMGGTTCGGGCTAGGCCCCTTAGTTCCAGTGAATGGAAATCTTAACGATTTTGGAATTAGATGTTCAACCACGTACTTTTGGTCATGTAGTGTATCTGTATGGTCCCTCAGTCGAGCAGTGAATTTCAAACACAGATTCAACCACAAAGACCAGGGAGGTTTTCCAATGCCTTGCACTTATTGGTAGATGGATAAAAAAAAGCAAACACTGAATATCCCTTTGCGCATGGTGAAGTTATTAATTACACTTTGGATGGTGTATCAACACACCCAGTGACTACAAAGTGTCCTTCCTAATTCAGTTGACGCAGAGGAAGGAAACCGCTCAGGGATTTCTCCAATGGTGACTTTAAAACAATTACAGAGTTTAGTGGCTGTAATAGGAGAAAAGTGAGGATGGATCAACAACATTGTAGTTACTCCATAATACTAACCAAATTGACAGAGTGAAAAGAAGGAAGCCTGTAGAAAATACAAATATTCAAAAACATGCATCCTGTTTGCAACAAGGCACTAAAGTAATAACCCCCAAAATATGGCAAAGCAATTAACTTTATGTCGTGAATACAAAGTGTTATGTTTGGGGAAAATCCAATACAACACATTACTGTTTACCACTCTACATTTTTAATAGCATAGTGGTGGCTGCATCATGTTATTGGTCTGCTTGTAATCGYTAAGGACTGGGGATTTTTTCAGGATAAAAAAAATAAACAGAATGGAAATAAGCACAGGCAAAATCCTAGAGGAAAACCTGGTTCAGTCAATTTGCTTTTTGGTCTTAATTTAAGGTTAGGGTTAGGGATAAGGTGAACAGTGTGGTTAAGGTTAGAGTTAAGGCTCAGGTTTAACATTTTGTATGACCTTGTGGCTGTGCCTATCATGCAGAGCTGGCTCCGGTACTTGAGTCAACCCAATAAATGCCAACCTGCTACCATGACTTGCATTGGATTTGTGCCACAAATGCTAAAACGTTAGCATTTGGAAACAGTGCCAGGGACATAAAGCCAAAGCATGGATTGCTGCCAAAACTTGTCCATTGACTCCTTGCAGGGTAAGGAAACTAATATGTAATTTTGCAATTTGGGTGAACTAAGACTGTTTTCAGTGTTCAGGCTTATGGATTGATAGATTGTGTGTCTGTGTGCTTGCGCACATTGTGTGTTTGTTTGTGTGTGTGTGTGTGTGTGTGTGTGTGTGTGTTGTGTTTGTGTGTGTGTGTGTGTGTGTGTGTGTGTGTGTGTGTGTGTGTGTGATGTGTAGGTAAAGACCTCCCATTCATGAGATAATACTGGGTTCATTGTGAGAGGCAGCTTAGTCATGGCTTGAGAGAACATTTACCCAAGAAATCAACAGCTCATTAACTCGGGGCTGGCTAGAAAATCTTGGCTCATGTGGCACTGGGGAAGAGGGCTCATTAGCACCTTGTTGCTTTTACAGAGCTTTTACAGGTGCGAATTCTGATTAGAACTGAAATACCGGTTGATAAATCACCTCGTAATGTTTTTCTTTAATTTACCATACAATTCATTCATCATAATTGTACATCAAATTGTTTGTCATGGTTTTACCCTTTCTGATGCACTAGAGAATTTCTCAATTGAGATGATATTAACAGAAAATATGGTATACTCTGATGTTTTTCATTTGAATGGGACAGTTTGTCACGGATTCCCCCGGTACTGCTGTTCATTCCGTGCACCAGCTCCAGAGGTCTACGTCACAGGCCTCTAGGCGTCACTGAACTTTTTCATTACGCACACCTGGTTCCCAATTCCCCTGATTGGTAATTGTATATATGTGCCCTCTGTTCACCATTGTCTTGTCGGTTATTGTTCCCATGTCCGTTGGTCTGTGACCAAACCTGTGCTTTGTTATTTCGGCTTTCGTGCTGCGTGTATTGTGCACTTGTTATTACGGATCRCGTCCCATGTAGTATTTTGCGGGTCTCGTCTCGTGTATTTATTAGAGGTTTAACCTCGCTCTTTTGTTTGGGTTACATCCCTGTGTTTTGTATACGTGTTTGTTTTGGGCTTTGTTCCTGTGCCTTTTCATGGCATGTTGTATTTTTGGGTGGAGTATTAAGACCCCCTATTACGTATTCCTACGCCTGTCTCCAATCATTTATACAACATGACACAGTTGTTGGTATGCGTTAGCTATTGCTAATAAAGCTTGAGAGTCCCATGGGATTCTCTATGTAATAAACGTCAATGACTGTTTACTCGACTGCAGAGCTCAAACTATGATTTGCTACAGTATGTAATAGTCAGACAATAACGCTGGTGAGAAGTTATTACGCACATCTAATCGAACCCACCAGACAATATGTTAACGCAAGCAGTTTAATTTAAATACATTTTTTGATAAGCAGTTTTTCAAGTTAAAGATGACTCATGGGAGATACGGTTGTCTGGGCACATTGTGCTGCTGGCATTTGAAAACCTGTCAACTTTTGTGCGTTTGAGACTATGTGTGTATGTGGGGGGCATACCTTATTATGTAGCGTAGGCTTGTGAATCTTCAGGGGGCGAAATTAACAGAAAGACAAAAAGTTTACGGATTTCTCACACTGATGTTGAGTGGTTGTGTCATTCAGCATAAACCACATAGTCATTCCAGTTGCCTAGGATGGTTTGTCCCTTGGTAAAGGCCCAAAATGGGGCATAATACAATGTTTTCATACCTACAGAGACCATGAAATGGAATTTTTTGTTTGTGTCACATTCATTTTCCCAAGTCATAAATCATATTTATTGGTGGAACGTTCACAAAAGATACCCTTCATACGCTGTGGACTCACAAAGGACAGTGTTGCTATCTTACTTCCCCACACACCCTTTACCAGCTATATATGCACTACAAGCTGACTTGGACAAGACTACTAAGCATACAGTAGTACTGAAGAATGTCAAAATAAAGCCAAAACTTACCATAAGAGTAAAGAATGTGTTTGTGTTTTCAAGACTGGTTGAGATGATGATGATGATGAGTCTTCAGTGGGACTCTGATAAGGGAAAAGGCAGCGATTCAGATATGAGACTTTATATTGCTTTCAATAATGGCAATTGTACATAAGATGGTCCGTTGCATAGCACAGTACAGTTAGTGTATGGGTTGTTTGAACAGTATTGACAGCAGTTGACCAACCAGTAGCCTAATCTTTGAGTCTTTGTCTTTTAATCAGGGTTCAATTCTATTGGGCTCAATTCTAATAGAATAAATGCAGTCAATTTGGGAAATATTGAACTTATTTTGGGCAACAGACATGTACAACAAAATGCACAATGTGGACCCAGAGGATATCACTTGACAGTATTAATTAAAATGCATGTTTCCAAAGTGGTCCGATGGTAAAAACAATAACACATATAATAAACTGAAATTCTAATTCAATAATTGAACAAATGTCATCTGTTTTCAATTACTTCTCAATTAACTGAAAAGCAGAAGCTTATTTCAAAAGTTTTTACATTTTTGAATTTTAAATTCAATCACTTCCTGAATTGACTGCCTTCAATTCAAATTTACTCCAACCCTACTTTTAATGTTGAATTAATTGGCTGTTGAATGCTATAATATTAGACAATATTAAAATGGTCAAAAGAAACAAACGCTTTTTAGAGAAGAGCAATTTCTCAAGCAAAAATTTAGCCAGGACTATCTGGGAGTGGCCTGAATGAGGGGACTAATTGGACGAGGCTAATGGAAAGGAGATTTAACCTGAACTAGCTGTTTTTGGCAGAAGTTTGAAACTGTCTTTGTTATTGGTCAGGCAGGCCAAATCTCCATCCCACCAAAACAGGCTGAAATTTCAGGCAGTCTTTTCAAACAGTTCTTACACTAAAAAGGCACTATCATAATTTTCTCAATTTCACATTATTATTCCAACCTCATAGTGTGGAAATGCATATAAAATACAGGGAAATCGAAATTTTGACTGCATTGGACCTTCGGCTGCAAGAGCCAGTTTACTTCTGAACATAGTATATAAGGTCCTTAGACATTAATGGAGTAGGCTCACCTACACACCTTAATAGTGCATTCTTGGGCTATTGTGGCCTTGGCAGGCCAAAGCAGGCTAGCTACTAAGTGGCAAGCAGCAAACAATGTAAGGCTCATAAGCAAGCAAGCAGCATCAGCAATTAAAGATCATAACTTCATTTCTATAACTTAAATAAATGCACAATCCTTCAGGTGCAAATAATTATTGCGTGTCAATTACGTTAAGTTGTTATCAATAACGTTATATCTCATTCCATWTCAAACATTCATTACCAGGGGTGTATTCAATATGAACCAAACGAGACGAAACAGGGTACCTGAATACCTGAATTTGTCCAATAGAAACAAATTTTAATTGCAAAAGTTTTCCATTTGGAGTTTACGGTTTCCATTGCAAAACATTTTGGACTACTGCWATATAATGCAGAAACACAGCTGGATTAGCTAGCATTACACCCCTATGTCTCAATATTGGCCAACATTAAGTGGATATTTGATTGATATACAATAAAAGCATTCTATACCTTACAAGTATGTGTGGTTTAAGTACATTTTCTATCCAATATGGGCTATGCAAGCAGCAGAAGTATGCATTTGCCAATGTAGCAATGTATCTACTATACCTAGCTAGAAATAATGTTAAGCTAGCTAGCTAAAAACGTAGCTAAAGATCCCTAAACATTGCTGTGAGCTTACTTTTTTCTCCAAATAACGTCAATTAGCAAATAATGTTCAACCTAAATAAAGTAAAACAATCAAGTGATCAAACAGTTGCTGTAGGCCTACTTGCAATTGGACGTTGAACTGATTAGCTAGCTAGCTAGCATGTTAGCAGGCAATTAGTGGTCGAAATGTTACAAAAATGATCTTCGTGCCTGGTGAGTAGGCTACACATTGTTGTCTTCAATGAAATTAGAATTCAATAAAATCACTGACCAWAACAAAATGCCATGCTGCCGAATATTTGATTTTGTTCATGTTGATTTATAACAGATATTAATTAAATTGGTCAACTGAGTCAGTTCTGTTGATTTACATTGTTCCCCTGTTACAGTGAGTAATTCAATTAACGAACCTGGATCAGTAAAGACAACGGTGGACAAATGACCTGATAGAGCTGTCATGTTCCCCAGTGATGGAGCGGTTACCAGAGAAAATAAGTCCAATTCCACAAAGAAAGACAAATGGCTGAAGCAGTGGTGCATGGCTGGAGAGATCTATCAATAACTAATTTTGTTGATTTTCTGTCTTAAATAAATGTTTAATTCAACAAATTTTATGACATACACAATATGTATTACTTATTAAATCACATGTAAAGCTCATGCAGTCTAACAACCTCCCACAAAGCACATTTGGTAGAAGAAACAAAACATCTGCAGGGAGTGTAGTATGTACATGCTGAACAGAAGTACATTGAGTGGTGTTGGCTTAGGGTGTATGATGAATGTCTTAATGTAAATGCCACTAGAATCGATTGACTACTGTCTTGTTTGTAGTAAACAGGTGTGCAGTCGTGCTGCATCCTTGTTGCAGCCAGAAAATTTAAATATAACATTATATTGTATCTCTGTGGTTACAGCACTCTCATTTCTTCTACTGTAATCCATTTTTGTTCAACTCACCATTATTCTATGGTGCAGTAGCCCACAGTATAATTGTGTATAATATGTGTTAGGGATATGGGTTGCAAAGCCTCTTACTGATAGCCCTAATTTGTTGGGGAGTTTATTTTCTGTTTCTACTATACAGTAGGAAGCTCCTGGTCATTTAATTTCCCAATGAAATATACCCCACACTTCCAATCTTGCACCATAGTGCAGTATGCCTGTCTCGCCTCTCTCTGGCCCATGTTGGCTGTCTGTTGTGTATGATTGATAGAGCGACTATCAATCAGGAAGGACTCTGGGAGACGGGCATGGCGCGGACTTTCCATTCTTAACCCGGTGACAAATGTAACCTCTAAGTGTCTGTGACAGGCCCTGATCCTACAGGACCCTTCGTGTTAGATATGGGAGCGAGATTTTTTTATTGACTCCAGGTGTACGGCCCGTCTCATCCTCTCTGCCGTCATAGGCCCGTCTGAGTCCCCCACCKCCRCCACAGACCCCCCCCCCSCCCCCCCKCKCKCACACACACAAGCATGCACACACAGCACCAGTTTTCCCTTTCCACTCCGTCAAAACAGGGTCCACCCAGGGAGTCTCACGAGGCGCTCACACAACACCAAACCCACACATATAGCACACTCATACACGAAGGCCACAGAAACATCCCGCCCCAAGAGAAGACAGAGAGGACGCCCAGTTTTGAGTACCTTCTTGTGGATGTCCTTGGGGGAACTCAAGGCTAGGTTCCCATTGGGTGTTCACAAGGGAAATAAGGGAGGGGTTGGTGCCCCACTTTATGAGATTCCAGAGTAGTCTACAACTTTACCCATGTCCGTCCCCCTAGCTGAGCCTATGTAACTGCTTTGAAATTCAGTGTTTATTTACACTGACTGAAGCATTGTACTGTTAGATTAGAGTTATTGGTGCAGCATACTGTAGCTCTTGAGAGACCATATGTTACAGTGTGGCAGTTTTGTGGCAGTTCTGTGAAGTATTGAGTGTGTGGTTGTAAATGTCTGACTGTCTGCCACAGTACAGATATAACCTGTCCCAAAGCCACTCAAAGTGAATGGGCATCCAAGTATGTTAATTGGACATGGTGGCAGCACTACAACACCTAAAACTTTTATGTGGGAGAGACCAACTGAACAACTCCCAGGGGGGTTCCATTATAGCTGAGTTCATGGAGTCTGTCACTGTGAGATTTGGTTTGAGCCATTGTGGGTACAATTATCAAGCTATCATTCTTTTTTAAATAGGCCCTGAGACACACTTTAGTTTGATTTTAAAAGCCTAAATATATTTCTAATCATTCTCTGCTCAAGGACTCAGGGAACGAAACTAGAAATAACTTCATAAATAGCTCCCGGTCATTCTAAACAGGATAAATGTCTACAATTCTGATTATTTTATGATACCATTAGAGCTACCTCAACATGGTCTCTAGTCTATCTGGGGAGAAAGGTGACAGAGTCACAAAAGCAATTAAAATGAGTGTTGAAAAGAAAATATTTCCAATTAGATGGTGGAGTTTGTACCACAGGCTAGTGCAAGGAATGACTGTACGGGTGAGCTGTATGGTGCTTTTATTATTCTCTGCAGAGGGTTGTACTGTTATTCCTCACAGCAGCAGTCACTAGCAGGGGCAGAGAGAGGTCACGATGACGACTCCACAGCACCTGGTGCTTTACTATTGTACTTCCACAGGGCAACATATCATCAACAGTCACACAGGGTTAATTGAGACTCATTCACAGTGTTCAAAGCTCCGGCAAACCGGAAAGATATTTCAAAGCAACTACTAAAGAGTAATTCTCTCCTTGCCTGTGGAAGATTAAAGAGGTGAAATACTCTTATACTTGTTCAGAAAGCCAGCTTTCCTCTCATGGTAGTCTCAGTTCTCAGAGCCCCAGACACCATTTATTCCCAGTTATCTCTCCCAGTTCCCCGGGGTGGTGGAATACAGGGATTCAGAGACTACTTTCTAAAGCCCATGCTATTACACTCCTGTCTGATTCAACGTGTGTATGCGTGCGTGTGTGTGTAGGTGCACCCACACCATCATTAAACCCCAGTTGGCTGCTGCCCCTGGTGAGGGGGGTCTGGAATTAAGCTGCCAACCCAGCAGGCGATTCAGTCCCTGAAAATCTGTGTGGCGTGAGAAGGGGGACTGGGGCTCAGATTAAACCCACACAGGCCATGCTGGCTGTAATACACTGTTGACGGGAAGGAAAAAACACACTCACCCACGTGTTGATGAATCAGCCATCCCTGCTGCTCCTGAGCTGTGAAAGCTGATTTTTGAGCTCTTTAAATAATCAGGTTGGGATCTGGGAATAGCCAACTGGGGCAGCTGTGCCAGTGTGCRGCGTGTCACTACCCCCCCTCCCTCCCGCGCGGTGAGGCAGCAGGTAAGTCAACCTGACCACCCAAAGGGGACAGGTGCCCTCAGCGAATGATCACGAACAGGGAAAAATCATTAGGGGACTGCTGGGTGGCTGCGTTAGCTGTAGTGCAGGTTATGAGCACAAACAGTCCACTGTTTACAGTGTGCCTGAGGTGACATAGATAAAATGAGCCATGCCGTTATCTTCAGCAGAACTCTATATGAGACCTTCTGRTTATTCAAAATAGCTTTTAACAAGGTGATGCCAAAGTAATAAATACATAATCATACACTATACTATGTATGAAATAGGGATAAGTCATACGAAGCTAAAATAATACCATTCTAAATTTGGCTTAACATCAGAAATAACTGTAAATATGTTAATGACAAAAAGCTGATATGTTCAAGCAAAGTGTCATGTTCATAGGAGCATTTAATGTATACTGAACAAAAATATAAAAGCATCATGTAAAGTGTTYATCCATGTTTCATGAGCTGAAATAAAAGATACCAGAAATATCCCATATGCACAAAAAGCTTATTTCTCTCAAATGTTGTTAACATCCCTGTTAYTGAGCATTTCTCCTTTGCCAAGATTATCCATCCACCTGACACGTGTGGCATATCGAGAAGCTGATTAAACAGCATGATCATTACACAGGTGTACCTTGTGCTGGGGACAATAAAAGGCCATTTTAACACATGCKGTTRTGTCACACAACACAACACCAATGGGATCATCTGAGACCAGCCACCCCGGACAGCTGAAACTGTGGGTTTGGACAACCAAAGTATTTCTGCTCAAACTGTCAGAAACCGTCTCAGGGAAGCTCATCTAAATGCTCGTCGTCCTCACCAGGGTCTTGACCTGACTGCAGTTTGGTGTAGTAACCGATTTTAGTGGGCAAATACTCAGCTTCGATGGCCACTGGCACGCTGGAGAAGTGTGCTCTTCACGGATGAGTCTGGTTTCGACTGTACCGGGCAAATGGCAGACAGCGTGTATGGTGTCATGTGTTGCGAGCAGTTTGCTGATATCAACGATGTGAACAGAGTTCCCCATGGTGGCGATAGGGTTATTGTATGGGCAGGCATAAGCTATGGACAACAAACACAATTGCATTTTATCAATGGCAATTTGAATGCACAGAGATACCGTGTCCGAGGTCCTGKGGCCCATTGTCGTGCCATTCATCCATCACCATCACCTCATGTTTCAGCTGGATAATACARAGCCCCATGTCGCAAGGATCTGTATACAATTCCTGGAAGCTAAAAATGTCCCAGTTCTTCCAAGGCTTGCATACTCACCAGACTAGTCACCCGCTGAGCATGTTTGGGATGCTCTGGATTGACGTTTTTGTTCAGTGTATAATCATAGGCTAACACTAATGGAAGGAGTTGACAGTACATCAGATGCATAACAATYTCTCTAAAAACATTACTATTCATTCAAATCCATTTCACAAAACCTGCCATGAGGGTTCAATGCATTATCTCAGTGAAAATGTCACTGCATTTAATAAATCAATTACAATGAATGTAAACAAACACGGATGATAGGCGTCATTCACATTTGGAATGGATTCAGTCCCAGCCAAATGTGTCCCCTAGTAGAGTGCTAAGTGATTTTTTAAGTGATTTGATTTGATGATTTATGTTTGAGTGCTTTGAAAGAGGAGAGGTGAAACATTCATCTGCCTTAAAGTCTGTTTTCAAGTCCCATGACAGGTACATCCCAATGGGAGTGTGTATGTGTGTGTGTGTGTGTGTGTGTGTGTGTGATTATTGTTACTGCATGAGCATCTGTGACATCTTTGATAAGACAGCCGACCGCCCCATATTCTCACACATTCACTCTGCCCTAGGAAAGTTTCCTAAAATGTCATCTACAAACTGACAAGACACTATTAAAGCCGTTTGAACTTTTGACAATTGGACAGAAATTAGCAGCCGGAAACCTACTCGAAAAGGGCTGTGTGAAATTATCATCTCTTTTGAATGAGTGATAGAGGACGCAACACAATAACAGAGACAGGCAGCCGTTTGTACTGTATTGAGGGACTAGTATTTGGAAAGGCTGAAGTTGTCAAGTGTTTGTGTAATGAGTGAATYTAATAGGAAACAGATAGACAGTCTGTAGTGGTAGTAGTCATCCATCAACCATAATGGAGGGAAAAGAAGGAAGTACAGGTACGGGTAACTGCCAAACTAAAGGAAACACGAACGGCTTCAATGCACCTTGGCATAGATTCTACAAGAGTCTGGAAGTCTATTGGTGAGATGCGAAACCACTCTTCCACAAGAAATTCCATCATTTGGTGTATTGTTGATGATGGTGAAAAACGCTGTCTCGGGCACCGCTCCAGAAGCTCCCATAAGCGTTCAAGTTGGTTGAGATCTGGTGACTAAGACGGCAATGGCATACGGTTTACATTGTTTTCATGCCATATCAAACRATTCAGTGACCACTTGTGTCCTGTGGAATGGGACATTGTGAGCTTATGGCCTGTTCAGCATTTTTTTAAATGACCCTAAGCATGATGGAATGTTAATTGCTTAATTAACTCAGGAACCACACCTGTGTGGAAGCACCTTTCAATATTCACTGAACAAAAATATAAAACGCAACATGCAACAATTTCAAAGATTTGACTGAGTTACAGTTCTGAGTTACAGTTCAGAAAATCATTCAATTGAAATATATTCATTAGGCCCTAATCTATGGATTTCACATGAGTGGGAATCTGTTGGTCATAGATACCTTAAAAAAAAAGATAGAGGCGTGAATCAGAAAATCACTCAGTATCTGGTGTGACCACCATTTGCATCATGCAGCGCAACACATCTCCTTCACAGAGTTGATCAGGCTATTGATTGTGGCCTGTAGAATGTTATCCTACTCTTCAATGGCTGTGCGTAGTTGTTGAATATTGGAGGGAACTGGAACACGCTGTCATACACATCAATCCAGAACTTCCCAAACATGCTCAATGGGTGACATGTCTGGTGATTAGGCCTCTAAAATGATATTGGAGGTGGCTTATGGTAGAGAAATTAACATTCAATTCTCTAGCAACAGTTCTGGTGGACATTTCTGCAGTCAGCATGCCATTTGCACGCTCCCTCAAAACTTGAGACATCTGTGGCATTGTGTTGTGTGACAAAAATGCACATTATAGAGTGGCCTTTTATTGTCCCCAGCACAAGGTGCACCTGTGTAATGATRATGCTGTTTAATCAGCTTCTTGATATGCCACACCTGTCAGGTGGCTGGWTTATCTTGGCAAAGGAGAAATGCTCACCAACAGMGATGTAAACACATTTGTACACAACATTTGAGCGAAATAGGCTTTTTGTGTTTATGGAACATTTCTGGGATCTTTTATTTCAGCTCATGAAACATGGGAGAGACACTTTACATGTTACATTTATATTTTTCTTCAGTTCAGTATCCCTCATTTACTCATGTGTTTCAAATCAAATCAAGTTGATATTTATATAGCCCTTCGTACATCAGCTAATATCTCGAAGTGCTGTACAGAAACCCAGCCTAAAACCCCAAACAGCAAGCAATGCAGGTGTAGAAGCACGGGCCAGGAAAAACTCCCTAGAAAGGCCAAAACCTAGAGAAGAAACCTAGAGAGGAACCAGGCTATGAGGGTGGCCAGTCCTCTTCTGGCTGTGCCGGGTGGAGATTATAACAGAACATGGCCAAGATGTTCAAATGTTCATAAATGACCAGCATGGTCAAATAATAATCAGGAGTAAATGTCAGTTGGCTTTTCATAGCCGATCATTAAGAGTATCTCTACCGCTCCTACGGTCTCTAGAGAGTTGAAAAACGCAGTTTCCATTATTTTGGCAGTTACTTGTACATGTAATGACATCTGTCAGTACTCAGTGTACACGTGTGGGTTGGTTTCCATGGTGAACATTGATTAACCAACCCACCTTATCTTTTTCTTTCCCTTTCTTTCTTTGAGTGATGAATGCTAAGCTTCAAGTGCCTTGAAAAATAAACCAGTACGTATATGTCTTATTATTACTGAGTCTACCAGACTCAGAACAGCCTCAATTCGTCAGGGCGTGGACTCTACAAGGTGTCGAAAGGGTTCCACAGGAATGCTGGCCCATGTTGACACCAACGCTTCGCACAGTTGTTTCAAGTTTGCTGGATATCCTTTGGGTGATGGACCATTCTTGATTCACACAGGAAACTGTTGAGCATAAACAAATCAAATCAAATCGTTATTTGTTACATGCGCCGAAAACAACAGGTGTAGTAGACCTTACAGTGAAATGCTTACTTACAAGCCCTTAACCAACAATACCATTTTAAGAAAGAATAAGTGTTAAGTAAAAAATAGATAAATAAAAAATAACAGCAACAAATATTTAAAGACCAGAAGTAAAATAACAATAGCGATGCTATATACAGAAGGTACCGGTACAGAGTCAATGTACGGGGGCACCGGTTAGTCGAGGTAATATGTACATGTAGGCAGAGTTAAAGTGACTATGCATAGATAATAAACAGAAAGTAGCAGCAGCGTAAAGGGGGGGGGGCAATGTAAATAGTCTGGGTAGCCATTTGATTAGCAGTTCAGGAGTCTTATGGTTTGGGGGTAGAAGCTGTTAAGAAGTCTTTTGGAACTAGACATGGCGCTCCGGTACCGCTTGCCATGCGGTAACAGAGAGAACAGTCTATGACTAGGGTGGATGGAGTCTTTGACAATTTTTAGAGCCTTCCTCTGACACCACCTGGTATAGAGGTCCTGGATGGCAGGAAGCTTGGCCCCAGTGATGTACTGGGCCGTACGCACTACCCTCTGTAGTGCTTTGCGATCTGAGGCCGAGCAGTTGCCAAACCAGGCGGTGATGCAACCAGTCAGGATGCTCTCGATGGTGCAGCTGTATAACTTTTTGAGGATCTGAGGACCCATGCCAAATATTTTCAGTCTCCTGAGGGGGAATAGGCTTTGTCGTGCCCTCTTCACAACTGTCTTGGTGTGTTTGGACCATGATAGTTTGTTGGTGATGTGGACACCAAGGAATTTGAAGCTCTCAACCTGCTCCACTACAGCCCCGTCGATGAGAATGGGGGCGTGCTCGGTCATCCTTTTCCTGTAATACACAATCATCTCCTCTGTCTTGATCACGTTGAGGGAGAMGTTGTTGTTCTGACACCACACTGCCAGGTCTCTGACCTCCTCCCAGTAGGCTGTCTCGTTGTTGTCAGTGATCAGGCCTACCACTGTTGTGTCATCGGCAAACTTAATGATGGAGTTGGAGTTGTGCCTGGCCATGCAGTCATGAGTGAACAGGGAGTACAGGAGGGACTGAGCACGCACCCCTGAAGGGCCCCCGTGTTGAGGATCAGTGTGGCAGATATGTTGTTACCTACCCTTACCACCTGGGGGCGGCTCGTCAGGAAGTCCAGGATCCAGTTGCAGTGGGAGGTGTTTAGTCCCAGGGTCCTTAGCTTAGTGATGAGCTTTGAGGGCACTATGGTGTTGAACGCTGAACTGTAGTCAATGAATATCATTCTCACATAGGTGTTCCTTTTGTCCAGGTGGGAAAGGGCAGGGTGGAGTGCAATAGAGATTGCATCATCTGTGGATCTGTTGGGGCGGTATGCAAATTGGAGTGGGTCTTGGGTTTCTGGGACTATGGTGATGATGTGAGCGATGGCCAGACTTTCAAAGCACTTCATGGCTACAGGCGTGAGTGCTACGGGTCGGAAATCATTTAGGCAGGTTATCTTAGTGTTCTTGGGCACAGGGACTATGGTGGTCTGCTTGAAACATGCTGGCATTACAGACTCAGTCAGGGACAGTGTCACGACTTCAGCCAAAGTCGATTCCTTTCCTTGTTCGGGCGGCACTCGGCGTCGCCGGTCTACTAGCCATCGCCGATCRACTTTTCATTTTCCAGTTGATTTGTCCTTGTTTCTACACACCTGTTTTTCATTCCCCTAATTATTGTTCATATATTTAACCGTCTGTTTCCCCCATGGTGTTGTGCGGGATTGTTTTATTGTCATGTTCGGTAATGTTGGTGACTGGTTATTTCGACGGGTGCTGTTTCTTGCCKGTGCGTAAAAGTTAATGTGTTTGTGTTTGGGCAAGTGTATTGTTTTTCCTTGCACCATTCATTATTCTGAGTAAAGTTACGTTGCTCCCATTCTCTGCTCTCCTGRGCCTGACTGCATACACCAGCTACACTCACCATTCTTACAGACAGGTTGAAAATGTCAGTGAAGACACTTGCCAGTTGGTCAGCGCATGCTTGGAGTACARGTCCTGGTAATCCGTCTGGCCCTGSAGTCTTYTGAATGTTGACCTGTTTAAAGGTCTTACTCACATCGGCTACTGAGAGCGTGATCACAGTCATCRGGAACAGCGGATGCTCTCATGCATGTTTCAGTGTTACTTGTCTCGAAGCGAGCATAGAAGTAATTTAGTTAGTCTGGTAGGCTCGTGTCACCGGGCAGCTCGCGGCTGTGCTTCCCTTTGTAGTCTGTAATGGTTTGCGAGCCCTGCCACATCCGACGAGCATCGGAGCCGGTGTCGTACGATTCAATCTTAGTCCTGAATTGACGCTTTGCCTGTTTGATGGTTCGTCGGACGGCATAGCAGGGATTTCTTATAAGCTTCCCGCTCCTTGAAAGCAGCAGCTCTACCCTTTAGCTCAGTGCGGATGTTGCCTGAAATCCATGGATTCTGGTTGGGGTATGTACGTACGTACAGTCACTGTGGGGATGATGTCATTGATGCACTTARTGATGAAACTAGTGACTGATATGGTGTACTCCTCAATACCATCGGAAGAATCCCGGAACATATTCCAATTTGTGCTAGCAAAACAGTCCTGTAGCTTAGCAGCTGCTTCATCTGACCACGTTTTTATTGACAGTCACTGGTGCTTCCTGCTTTAGTTTTTGGTTGTAAGTAGGAATCAGGAGGAATTATGGTCAGATTTGCCAAATGGAGGGTGAGGGAGAGCTTTGTAGGTGTCTCTGTGTGTGGAGTAAAGGTGGTCTAGAGTTTTTCCCCTCTGGTTGCACATTTAACATGCTAATAGAAATAACGTAAAATGGATTTAAGTTTCCCTGCATTAAAGTCCCCGGGTACTAGGAGCGCCGCCTCTGGATGAGCGTCTTCCTATTTGCTTATGGAGGTATTCAGCTTATTGAGTGCGGTCTTAGTGCCAGCATTGGTTTGTGGTGGTAAATAGATAGCCATGAAGAATATAGATGAAAACTCTCTTGGTAAATAGTGTGGTCTACAGCTTATCATGAGATTCTCTAACTCAGGCGAGCAAAACCTCGAGACTTACTTAGATTTCATGCACAAGCTGTTGTTTACWATTACACATAGACCGCCACCCCTTGTCTTACCAGAGGCTGCTGTTCTATCCTGCCGACAGAGTGTACAGTGAAAAMAAAAAGTATTTGAACCCTTTGGAAATACCTGGATTTCCTCATAAATTTGATCTGTACTTCATCTAGGTCACAACAATTAACAAACACKGTTTGCTTAAACTAATAACACACAAACAAGTGTACGTTTTCATGTCTTTATTGAACACACCGTGTAAACATTCACAGTGCAGGGTGGGAAAGGATCGATGGTAAAGGCAYATTACCCACTCGCCGTCGGATCCTTACAAGGCASCCAGACCTACGTCCCCGATATCTCTGTCTCTTTCTTCTGCAAATGCRGGGGATGAGGACCTTGTCGGGTGTCTGGAGTAAATCCTTRGCGTCCGWCTCGAACCCATAAAAAAAWARATTATTCCAGTACGYGGTGAGTAATCGCTGTCCTGATATCTAGAAGCTCTTTTCGGTCATAACCGACGGTGGCAGTAACATGGTGTACAAAATAAGTTACAAATAACAAGAAAAAACACACACAATAAGKCATCTCCTCCGGTGCCATTATGTTCACAGACCCAGCAAAGTTGCAGTTCTTGACACAAACCGGGGKGCCTGGAACCTACTASCATACCCCGTTCAAAGGCACTTAAATCTTTTGTCTTGCCCAATTARCCTCTGAATGGCACACATACACAATCCATGTCTCAATTGTCACAAGGCTTAAAAATCCTTCTTTAACCTGTCTCCTCGCCTTCATCTACACTGATTGAAGTGGCTTTAATACTGATTGAAGTGGATTTTCTTAATGTTTTGTATACTCAGTGTATATCAACCATTGTTATTAACTGGCAAATATTATGTCAATATATTTGTCACTTTAAACATCATGCTGACCTCAAACTGTTAAATGGGTCTGTGAATGAGACTAAAAGTGATTGCTACAGAATGTATTCTACTATTAGGCCAGACAAAATTGATTCACTGTTTAACGGATTTTCCCCCCAGAAAAGTGAGGTGAGCGAGCAAAAAAATACAAATAAAAATAATAAGGTGGATAAGGAATAACAACTTTACCACCTTGTTCTTGGCTATATGGACATGAACAATAGGCAAAATATTCCATTTCAGACTGATTTTCAGATTATTATTAATACACACATGAACATTAATGAGCATGATTCAAACAGGATGTATAATAGAATGCAATATTCTATCATAGAAAAAAAAAGTCATGTATAAATGTATTATCAGTTCATTAATCTACTAAATTGTATAGTCTAACAAATTCAAGAATGATTAACAAGAAATAAATTGTAATCAAATTAAAATGATGCATGAGCTTATTACCTGCATGCATCTCTATAGACTAGGCATTAACAAAATATTCATACAAATACGATTAGGCCTCTCATAYACTAGTAGGCCTTGTAGAAAGAGGGTCAATCAAGTTAGGTCTGCCAAATTAATGTAGCAGTGGAAAAAAATACATAAATCCAGCCATAGAGTATAACCTTTCATCACAAATTTTTTTTAAATAACATGCACAATTAGAAGCATCAATCTATATAGAGCAAGCCGACTCAATTCGGCCAGTAACTTTGCTCACCGCATCCTTCGATTGTCTCGTCTGGCTGCCACGAAAAGCCCCCACCTGCTGATATGCACGAAGTGTGTGCGTGCCACTGGCGATGTACTTTGCTGGACAAGCTAGCTGTTCTCCGCGGTGCATCATCACTTCAAACTAATTCCGTCGTGGTGTTATCGGTTGGCCTATTACTACTGGTAGTACCGGTAAAATGTAAGTTATGAATCGCAAATCACCATACAGCTGACACACTTCGATTTCATCAATCATTTTGACTTCAATTTGGTTGTACAAAATACTATCAGRTTACACTGCGTTTTTGCTGATGAATGCCCTAATCTCTGACAAATCCAGATGTTTGTTTCGTTTATGWATCGCTTCAAATATATCTGAAAATGATGCAATAACCATACATTTTACCGAATGTTTGTTTATAATGAGGGACGTCCCACGTTTAACCTGGACACATAGGAATTTGCGCCGGCTTCAGCCATGACTGCATGAGAGAATTGAAACATCTGCACGTCGCCTGCAGGTGCCAGTTTGTGTGTTTCACTGTCCAAACTGAGGCTCGAACATGATTTGAGCGCGTGATCTGAGGCGTTTGGTCTCTTGGGCGTCAATTTGGGAAAGCCTCAAGGGAGAGCGGACAGTGGATTATAAACAAAGAGCCGCATGTATTGGCCAAAAAAGAACACATCAGATTTTTTTTCTTTTTCCGGGGTGTGGAGAAAAGTGAGGCGGGGCATCCGTTAAACAGTAATTCAACTTTGTCCCGGCCTTATTTGTTTGCTATTTAAACATGCGGCATAAATAAGAAACTGAAGCAGAAACGTAATCACCCTTGTCSAGTGATTTAGATTGTTGGTTTTGTGAAAGTTTTTGCAGGGGTAGTTAGAGACAGCGAGCTCGCCTCCTTAATTTAACACACAATGAAACTCGTTCTCGCTATATGGCGAGGTAATTGAGCGATGAATTACTTGTTTCATGGGCAACACACAATGGCACTGATTCTGGTGGTTATTATCTCCCATTCTGGTCGTAATTCATCCCTCTAATGACAACCCAAAGGAAAATGTACAGTCTTCTCCTTTAATCAGACCTGGAAAAACAAACCACTCTTATCTAAGGGGAAAATGCAATGTATTTTGAGTTTCATATTTCCAACCCCTTTTGCATGGGGGCTTTACATGTTTTCCTGATGAAAGTATGAGTTTGAAGGCCTATGAGGTGCCTTTTCATTMTATGGAGTCAAGTCTTGGGTGTTTGACTTTTGTACATTGTTGTTCCCCCGGGAAAGGAAATAAATTAGTMTTACATTGAAAGTAATGCAATTAGCCTCTGCCAGACGTAGATCTCCCAAAGTTGATTATATCAGCAATAATTGAGTAGATGTCTCTACCTAGAATTACATTATAATAGCAAAGAGCAGGGAGAATAAGTGTGGAAGGAGGATATAAAAAAATATAGGAAGATTGAATGAGAGGGAGATAGAGGGAGAGTATTACATGTGTAGGAGGGCGGGCGGGCTCATTGTAATAGCTGGAATGGAATAAATGGACAGTTATCAAACATTTGGAAACCACATTTGATTGTTCCATTTATTCCATTCCAGCCATTACAATGAGCCCGTCCTCCTATAGCTCCCCCCACCAGCCTCCTCTGAAGTATACATACGTAACAGTGTTTCAGTGAAGAACAAACAGGCGTCAAGTCAACAAGAAAAAGAGGACAATCTTTATTTCAAACCAGTAATAAAGTGTGACAATCTCAATTCAAACCCAATGAGTGGAGTTTGGCAGAGAATAGTAGGCAACTACAATGACCAGAATGCAAGGCAAGGGCATGTTGGTTTCCATAGTGCAATTTCACAGTTGTCTTCTGAAAACCAAGATTAGTACTTGGGTTCGGGTGCCTAATTTTGTCAACTAAACGCTAGTTAAACGCAAGCACAATAGACGGGTTAGCTGACGTCACGAAAACGATGCGCGCGCTTCAATGGGGCAGAGGGCCGTGTGTTGTGATTCTGGATGGCCAGATAGCTAGCAACAATGACAAGAAGCTGCCATGTGGGGAATCATAGGMAGCAAGTTTTTGATCTTGTTCTTGATACCATGTCTTGTTTTTGAGGTGCTTTGACTGTAGTCATGTCTATGCTAATATGGCTCAAATTTGCTAGCCAACTAACAACTGTAACGATCTATTTGAGATAAGTGCTCATTGTGCAAATGTATTGTTTTCGATAAACATTGGAGACTAAATATATAACATTTTGTCATCAATCTAACACAATCTGTTTTGCCCTATAGTTGCGCACATTTCGGTTTTGTTTCTAAACTATCAACACTTCTATGAAAACCGCTAAAGAAAAGTAACAATTGTTATGTAATATAACAGTTTTACTGGGTAACTTAACGAGAGAGCTGGAGATCACGTTTTTCGTAATACTTATTTGACCTTGATCTAACATTTCACAAACATCAGTATGCCATGTATCCGTAAGACAAACCGTTGTAGTAGTTGATCTGGCATTGTTCATCAACCGTAGGTCATATCAAATACATTGTTTATGTCATGCAATGCTTATGTAGGACTAAGAATATAAACGACAGTGTACCCCTTTAAACGCCACATGACCCTTTTATTGCAATGTACTGTCATTAAGTACTGTAAAAACTCCCAKCAGGTTTTTGTCAGTGCATTGAGTAAACTCACACTGAATTGTATTGTAATCTCAGTGCATTTGGATGCAATCTGATACCATTTCCTACCAGAACTWGTGATGGACAACAGGTGGTGAAGATCTTTCAGAGGAGAGCAAAAAGCCACCATTTTGGATCTGATCAGCCATTGTCTTCAAGTYTATTACCATTCCATGTTTGCATCCYAAATGGCACCCAATTCCCTATATAGTGCACTACTTTTGGCCAGGCTGGTCAAAAGTAGTGCACTATATAGGGAATAGGGTGCCATTTCGGATGCACAAACCCATATTGATGTCATTAAGCCTGTCTCCCATTACATTAACCATTGGCCATCTAAAATAGAGAAAAAACAACTTACTGTACAGTGTGTCTATTTAAAACTACAGCAGGGTAAATAAGCCAGACATCCCMTCAACCTTACATTATCCAGATTGTGGGCTCTACCTATGTAATTGTTTGCATCATTTCCACTGTTGTACACTGTTCTATGAATAAGRGTCTGGAGTTACAAATGTGAGATTCCATTTGAAATGCATGAGTATTCATTTTATGGCAAATTTTCCTTCATGGGCACTTCCTCTGCAGTCGACTATGGGTGAATTGCAACATTCAGCGGGGGGGGGGGGTGTATTTTAATCAAAAGCTTTGAAATGGGAATACTAAATTCCATCAGAACAAAGTGTATAAATCAATATCAAATATTTCAGTGCCAATGAACACGGGAAAATGGGTTACCTTTTTACCACATTACCAATGGGTCACATTTTTTAAAGCACAAATGCTACCTGATTCAAAMMATGGAAMGACCCTGTGTAGTGGTTGTTTAAGAAACGATAATAATACATTTAGCTAAAATGTGGCTTATTTCCTTCCTTTCTTCTCTGCAACACTTATCAATGACTAATCTTTGTAATTCCATTTCAAAAAGGCTAATTTAATAAAGGACATGATTTTTTTAGTGCGTTGCCTAGCGGCTGACCTAACTGACTAATAAGATTCAATAGCAATAAAAAACAGTCTGCGAAAAGAAAACAGTAGGGCAGGGGGGGAAAAGGAAGATAAAGATGAAAAAAAAATGTAAAACAACACATTGTTGATATGTGTCTGAGTTCCATGTTGCTGTATGTCACTAGGCCGGTTCCTCCGCCTCCACTACCCTTGGCATTAATCTGCTTTCTTGTCGTCCGGGTTCTTCTCCTGCTCCTCCTCTTCCTCATTCTCTCCGTCCTCCTCGGGGCCCTCCAGCTCTCCGGAGGCCTGCCGAGGCTCGTCCTCCTCTTCGTCCTCCTCCTCGTCGTCCTCCCTCTTCATGAGCTCCATGTCCTCCTGGCCATCGTCTGACTCGGCTGTGCAGATGCCATAGCACATCAGGCTGATCACACCCAGCGGCAGACCAAACAGGAAACAGCCCAGCACTGGGGAGCTGCGAAACACAGACTGAGAGGAGGGAGGGGTGATCGGGGGAAAAGTTGAAGAGGGAGAGATTGGCAGAGATGGAGAGAAAGAGAGAGGAGGTTTGGCAGTGGTGGACAGAAGGTAGGGTGGAACAGTGGAAAGAGTAAATATATATATTTATGCTGTTAGATTCTGAGTTAAACTTGGAACATTGCTATCCTAGAGACATGATACATCAGAAGTAAGACTATGGTATCTGAGGGGTGATAGACTGGTTTTTACATCAGAAGTTAATGGTTATCTGTAGGAGCCAGATGGCTTTGGAATGTGCTGGGTAGCTGGGAGGCAGTCACATGATTGCTATGGGTGGAGATCTTTGGGTTAGGCATCAAGGGGTTTGAGGTCAGGTCAGATCACCTTACGGGAGAAGGAATGGTTTATTACCCCATCACTTTGTCTTCCTGTCGAACCATAAAATATGTAAGGATTGGAGAGAAGGAGGAGTGCCTAAATTGTATGGTGTGGTGGCGGAAACATGTTTTGTCTAATTCAGCTYTATTGATCCTCTGGGAAGAATTAAACTTGGTTAAGCMTTCATAGCGTCCGTTGAGTTTTTTACTCTGATAATTAGATCCTAACAATGCCAAACAACACATATTCAATGCCAAACATATCATTACCTAACATGCACTATTTATGCTTGCCTGGCTCAGTTTTCCCTTCTAAACCAAGCTAAACGACCCTCACAGTCACACACGCAACCCCAGGAACCTCAAATATAACTGTATAATTTGCCCTCTTTGCTCAGCGTTCCCTTATAAACCAACCTAAATTAGCCTCACCTACGGGCACAGATGAGCTCAGGGCACTACTCCAGTGACGCACAATGTCTTCCTCTAAAATATAGATGAGTGGCAGTGAATCATTGGGCCTTAATAGAGCGGGTTGCAGGGGAGACAATGTGCCGAGAGGCAAGACATTCAGTCAAAGGCTGCTGTCATCCAGGAAGGAAAGGAAGAGAAATCCTGCCGACAACGCCAGGGGAAGAAGAGGGATGGTAATTGCCAGGCGTGTGTAATGCTAAAGATGGGTGTGCTTTGCTAACTCATGCAGCATCATGAGTCATTGGGTCTAATGCGGACCATTGCTTCCTTGCAGTGATGTGTGTTTGTGTGCACTCCGAGGGCAAGGTGATGGCTGCTTGCTCATCTCGTTCACTGAGTGACCAAGGCTAGCAGGGGCACTACTCAAAAGAAACAACTGAGTGCTTCACAATAAAYAATTATGACATTCAGACTGAAAAAAATAACGAAATCCTTCTTTCCCATTWCAGATTTTAGTGGGGCATGCTTGAACTTCACACAAAAAAACAACTGTGAAACTTCTATACAACGTTTCAAAAAGGTAATTTTAGGCAAAAAAAACAAGAATGATTTCCCTTTTCCCCCCTCGGTGACCATTTTCCATCAATTTATTTTTCCTGACAGATTAGCATTTTTCTAAATCTAATCTATCATTTTCTTTTCCATTTGAGGGCACCTTTAAGGTTTATTCTTGGATCGGGTATCGTCTACTTTCTGAATAGCATTACGCTACTACATCCCATTTTCATTCATATCACACAGTCAGCCAAATAAACACTAGTCCTCCCTGTTACGAAACCAACTAGCTAGCCTACTGACTTCACTTCACTACACTCGCTAAGTCTAGGGGTCCTAGGCCTAGCTATAACCTGATTTGATGTGTGCAGACCGTGATGTATGCATCTGCCCAGGAGACAGCAACCTTACTTGGGTCCAGGGCTAGCTCAGTCTTGACTCCTTTGTCGGCCAGCTCAAACAAGTTATGGATGTTCAAAGTGGTGACAAAAAAATATAAAAACAAAAAAATATAAAAACAAAAAAAGGCATGCCCAAAAAATAACGATTCAAACCAAAGGCCCAAATGGCCCTCAAACTGCAGCAGCCTCACGGCTATGCAAGCTGCCACACTGACTGATTACCCACACCTGTGCACAATCAACACTTAACAAAACTTCCTGGCAGAGCACAACACCTGACTCAGTTGGTGCTGTCACCTGGGGATGGAGTGTGAAAGTGGTAGTGTAGTGTCTAATTGTACTATAAGAACAGCTCCAACAGTTCAAAGAAAGATTTATTTATCCCTTCCCTCTCTTTCTGTCATCTTTTCTCTCTGTCACGGTTGCAACTTCCTTTTTCAATACACCTCTTCTATTGACGAGTCATCTCCTTGTGARACTGGTAACTATCAGGGGAATAATAGTGGGCCTTAAGACACATACTAGGGATGCACGATATATCGGTGAACATATCGGAATCGGCCGATATTAGCTAAAAATGCCAACATTGGTATCGGCCCAAGTCTAGTTWAACCGATGTCAAAGCTGACGTGCATACCTATATAACATAGGTACATGACGTAATGCAAGCATTTCGCTACACTCGCATTAACATCTGCTAACCATGTGTATGTGACAAATTAAATTTGATAATGACGCCACGTAAAATGTTGCGCTACACGTGCAACACAGCATTCCTAAACTAGCCCACAATGTATGATGTGTGGATCGAGCAGTCAACAAGTCAGCAGTCATTTGAAAGAGTAACAAAATTTCAGCGAGACAAATCAAAGGCGAAATCCATTAAAGCCGAGATAATGGAATTCATTGCCCTTGACAATCAACCGTTCTTTGTCATGGGTGATGTTGGCTTTCGCCAACTGGTCGAGCACCGGTACACACTACCAAGTGCGCTATTTTTCAGATGTTGCCCTACCGGAGTTACACAGTAATAGCGTCACTGCTATTAACGTCACCACATACATACTATGGAACGCCGTTTGGGTCTTTGCGTGTSAAAAAAGATACAGTAGCACTGTCAACGCTGTACAAAAAAGCAAACCTCGGCCACGAACAATGTGTTTACAATACCGCATTGGTAATAAAGCATAATTTGTTCGACCGCATCTTCTGGGGTAGCTAGCTTTAGCTTGGTACCTAGCTAGCATCAATACAACCAGCCTGAAAACAATGACCAYAAGAACCTYCAGTCATTTTCATTATTCTTAGCAATGATTTAGGAATCCTTGTGAGTAAGTATTAGCTAGGTTGCCACTTGTTGTTCGCCTATTGAAATTGAACTTKATTTCCTGAAAATAACTAGCTAGTCAGCAACTTGAACCCTGTTGCCCAAAGCTAACGTTATAATCTGGCTAGTGAGYCTCGACCACACCGGGTTATGTATTGTGAAGCTWGCCACAATAAGGATTAGGCACAATAGTGGAATTTGCGGTWTGCCTTCAAAATAAAAGAARGTCATTGACAGTAATGCAAATGAATACAAATAGTAGAATTATGCCATACTTTKATTTTGAAGGCTAACRYCAAAGTCCACTATTGTGGCTATTCCTTATTGTGGCTAGCTTCACATAGATGCGTTCGCCCACCATTAATCAAATAAGAGCTGTCTTATGAATTAGGGTTATTTTAGATGATGACACCAAGTATATAGTTAGCTAGCTAACTATAGCTACTGARACAGATGTTGTGTTATTTGACACGTCAAATAGTGTTATTTGACGTGTATCTTTTTTGACACGCAAAGACCCAAACGGCGTTCCATAGAAATCCTGGTTGAGAATGAAACGACTGAACAAATGAACAACGAAACAGCACAGCAAGTAAGTGAAAGAAATAGGTTTTGTGTGTCCATGTGTGTGTGTGTTAAGTATTTAACTGTACTAGAATGCTTAAAATGCCGATAKAATTGTAAATATCGGTTATCGGCATCAGGTTTCTTGGCAAGGAAAATACTGGATATCGGTATCGGCCAAAAATGTCATATCACTAACACATACTGTAGCTAGCTACACAGGATATTGTACAGAGAGCTGTTTCCTTCCATATTCTACTTGTTATTCAGAAAATATAATGAGAAATATTATTCAAATGAAAAACGGCAACCAAATGTTGTTTTTTCTTAATTGTTTTGATAGAGACATCACGACAGCATACATTTAACCTGTGCTGCATACATGGCCAATTTATCCTCCCTCAATCATCTTGTTTTCCCATTTCCCCTTGCTATTTGCCTAATGCTGATTGTGCCCAGCCACTCACCATAATGGTGGACTTGGCGTCGAAGGCCACTCGTTTGACCCTCTGGAACATGCCGTCTCCTCCCTGGGCCTGAGGGGAAACACACAGACAGAGGATGTGGTGTTATAGTGGAGCACTGGGGAGACTGGAATGTGAGAGAGAGAGAGAGAGAGAGAGAGAGAGAGAGAGAGAGAGAGAGAGACATCAGCCTGCCAGCGCTTCCTCATTAGAGTCTTTGACAGCATAGCAGCCATGAGGTGAGCTGGCTGGGCTGGCACGAGCCTGGGGAACAGAACAGGGTTCTCACTCTCCACTGCTGTTTACTTGGTGGGGTTTTGGTTTGTTTTGCCAGGCGAAAAATAACACTGCTGAACGCTCTGGGAAAGAGAAGGACTTCCGTTGTGTTTGGATTACGGTTTAATTCATCTGTGACTTTATAATAAACAAGAGGGGGAAAGGATGTCACTTTTTCCAGCTGCCATTTAGTGGATTCAATGATYTATAGAAACCCCTGATTGCTGATGCTATGTATTGGCCATAGAGCGGCTTTAAAGCCACCGGTTGGCCATATTGGCACTCCCCAGTAGGAGCAGTACTCCATAGGAATTAATGGAATTCTACAGTATTTAAATTACACGTTTCAACGACAAAATTACATGTCTCTAAGTATTTGGTTGTTGTAGTGGGGATAGTTACATAAGTCATCTCTAAATATTATACTTTAAGGAATTAAAAAATATATTTTCATTTTTTATATGTATGTTTAGCTCACATAATATAATTTAAAAGTATGCATTAAGGTGTCTCTAATAGAATGAATAGGGGGGGGAAATTAATAAATGCATTTCTATAGCTTCCAAACTATATTTTTACAACAGTGGGGGGGTGCCAAGATGGAGGCATGGTGGCTTCAACACAGCACCCCCATATGTCATCTAGTGTACATATAAATCATTGAGTGGAGTATATTATAATGCCAAATACTGATACTGGAATATATTATATGCCAAATACTGACACTGTAAATAAGTATTTAGGAGCCAGAGTAATGGCAGAAAGGCTATGTAGAAGAAAAACGATGTAACATAAATGTCAATCGCAATAAAGGATATTGCCAAAGAGTCCATCCAGTCTCATTGGAATTCCCTGGATAAATAAAGACTAAACAAAGCCTGGACCGCTGCACAAACAATTTGAGCTTTTTGTTGCAGTTAGAATGGTCAAATAAATAGGGGAAGGGAAAAGAAAACCAGCTGGAGCCAAAATGGCGGAGGGGAGTCAGAAGAGTGGAGTTGTGGACCTGAGCGGAACCGTCTAGAACACTGTTGATGAAGTGAACCAGCTGCTCCAGGGTCTCCACYGGCTCGCTGGGCAGGAAGTACTGCTCATTAGACGTGTTGAGGATGATGATGGACGGCACCGACACCTCTCTGTGTGGGAGAGAGGAAGAGGAGATTATCACTCTAAAAAAGGTCACAGAGATATGGCAGATAACCAATTCAGAAGATAAACTATGCAGCAAAATGTCAATCTCAATAAAGGATGATTGCAATCGTTCGACTGCAATCATTTTAGCAGTGGAAGGATTGAGGTACAGGCAGGTGGGAGAAATAGATTGGAGGGTTGGAGCAGGGATTGAACCCCTGTCTATGGTGAGGAGAGCAGTATATGCCTTTAAGCCTGGAGCATTAGCACTAGACCACYGATCACATGCGCCGAATACAACAGGAGACTGTGATTACAGGGCTACAGTAGGCAGGAGGCCTTTGGCCAGTGGGAGGTCAGGGGTGAGCGCTCTCTATTTCAAGCACACTCACTACCTCTATCAAATAAAATCCCATTTTGTTTGTCACATGCGCTAAATACAACAGATGTACAGTCGTGGCCAAAAGTTTTGAGAATGACACAAATATAAATTTTCACAAAGTTTGCTGCTTCAGTGTCTTTAGATATTTTTGTCAGATGTTACTATGGAATACTGAAGTATAATTACAAGCATTTCATAAGTGGCAAAGGCTTTTATTGACAATTACATGAAGTTGATGCAAAGAGTCAATATTTGCAGTGTTGACTCTTCTTTTTCAAGACCTGCAATCCGCCCTGGCATGCTGTCAATTAACTTCTGGGCCACATTCTGACTGATGGCAGCCCATTCTTGTATAATGAATGCTTATAGTTTGTCAGAATTTGTGGGTTTTTGTTTGTCCACCCGCCTCTTGAGGATTGACCACAAGTTCTCAATGGGATTAAGGTCTGGGGAATTTCCTGGCCATGGACCCAAAATATCGATGTTTTGTTCCCCGAGCCACTTAGTTATCACTTTTGCCTTATGGCAAGGTGTTCCATCATGCTGGAAAAGGCATTGTTCGTCACCAAACTGTTCCTGGATGGTTGGCAGAAGTTGCTCTCGGAGGATGTGTTGGTACCATTCTTTATTCATGGCTGTGTTCTTAGGCAAAATTGTGAGTGAGCCCACTCCCTTGGCTGAGAAACAACCCCACAAATGAATGGTCTCAGGATGCTTTACTGTTGGCATGACAAAGGACTGATGATAGCGCTCACCTTGTCTTCTCCGGACAAGCTTTTTTCCGGATGCCCCAAACAATCGGAAAGGGGACTCATCAGAGAAAATGACTTTACCCCAGTCCTCAGCCGTCCAATCCCTGTACCTTTTGCAGAATATCAGTCTGTCCCTGATATTTTTCCTGGAGAGAAGTGGCTTCTTTGCTGCCCTTCTTGACACCATCCTCCAAAAGTCTTTGCCTCACTGTGCGTGCAGATGCACTCACACCTGCCTGCTGCCATTCCTGAGCAAGCTCTGTACTGGTGGTGCCACAATCCTGCAGCTGAATCAACTTTAGGAGACGGTCCTGGCGCTTGCTGGACTTTCTTGGGCGCCCTGAAGCCTTCTTCACAACAATTGAACAGCTCTCCTTGAAGTTCTTGATGATCCGATAAATGGTTGATTTAGGTGCAATCTACTGGCAGCAATATCCTTGCCTGTGAAGCCCTTTTTGTGCAAAGCAATGATGACGGCACGTGTGTCCTTGCAGGCAACCATGGTTGACAGAGGAAGAACAATGATTCCAAGCACCACCCTCCTTTTGAAGCTTTCAGTCTYTTATTCGAACTCAATCAGCATGACAGAGTMATCTCCAGCCTTGTCCTCGTCAACACTCACACCTGTGTTAACGAGAGAATCACTGACATGATGTCAGCTGGTCCTTTTGTGGCAGGGCTGAAATGCAGTGGAAATGTTTTCGGGGGATTCAGTTCATTTGCATGGCAAAGAGGGACTTTGCAATTAATTGCAATTCACCTGATCGCCTTTCATAACATTCTGGAGTATATGCAAATTGCCATCATACAAATTGAGGAAGCAGACTTTGTGAAAATTAATATTTGTGCCATTCTCAAAACTTTTGGCCACGACTGTAGACCTTAACGTGAAATGCTTACTTACAACAARAACCAACAATGCAGTTTTAAGAAAATATTTACTAACTAAACTAAAGTAAAACATTAAATACGAGAAGTAACACAAAATAACTATAATGCGACTATGTACAGGGGGTACGGGTACCGAGTCAATGTGCGGGGGTACAGATTAGTCAAGGTAATTTGTACATGTAGGTACGGGTAAAGTGACTATGGATAGACAAACAGCGAGTAGCAGCAGTGTAAAAACAAATTGTTCTGCAGTCTTATGGCTTGGGGGTAGAAGCTGTTAAGGAGCCTTTTGGACCTAGACTTGGCTCTCCGGTACCACTTGCCGTGCAGTAGCAGAGAAAACAGTCTATGACTTCAGTGACTGGAGTCTTTGACAATTTTTTGGGCCTTCCTCTTGACACCGCCTAGTATATAGGTCCTGGATGGCAGGAAGCTTGGCCCCAGTGATGTACTGGGCCGTATGCACTACCCTCTGTAGTGCCTTGCGGTCTGAGGCTGAGCAGTTGCCATACCAGGCGGTGATGCAACCAGTCAGGATGCTCTCGATGGTGCAGCTGTAGAACTTTTTGAGAATCTGGGGACCCATGCCAAATATTTTCAGTCTCCTGAGGGGGAAAAGGCATTGTCGTGCCCTCTTCACGACTTTCTTGGTGTGTTTGGACCATGATAGTGTGTTGGTGATGTGGACACCAAGGAATTTGAAACTCTCGATCCGCTCCACTACAGCCCCGTCGATCTGAATGGGGGGCGTGTTCGGCCCTCCTTTTCCTGTAGTCCACAATCATCTCCTTTGTCTCGCTCGTGTTGAGGGAGAMGTTGTTGTCCTGGCACCACACTGCCAGGTCTCTGACCTCCTCCCTATAGGCTGTCTCATTGTTGTCGGTGGTCAGGCCTACCACCGTTATGTCGTCAACAAACTTAATGATGGTGTTGGAATCGTGCTTGGCCACGCAGTAGTGGGTGAACAGGGAGTACAGGAGGGGACTGAGCACACATCCCTGATGGGCCCCCATGTTGAGGATCAGTGTGGCAGATGTGTTGTTGCCTATCCTTACCACCTAGGGTCGGCCCGCCAGGAAATGCAGGATCCAGTTGCAGAGGGAGGTGTTTAGTCCCACGGTCCTTAGCTTAGTGATGAGCTTTGTGGGCACGATGGTGTTGAACGCATATCAACCATGATGCCAATTAAATAGTAGATTATAGTGTAAGAAGCACAAGAAACAAAAATAACAAAGAAGCTTTACAGTCAAGATGGGATACACAGCTCTTTTCGATGCGGCTCTACTTTTCCTGAGGGCATTGGTATTTGGTATGGATGAAAGGCAATGCGATGCAGAGTTTTTGGAGTGTCATCTTGATCTTTATGCAAACAGTGTGCGACTCTGGCGGCATCATGGGGCCACAGTTAAAGGAACCTTTACAAATTAGAGCTGACAACTGAATCAGAGGGAGTCTAGCACTGGGTGGCCACACAGCTGAGGTGACATATACAGTGTCACACAGACACACAGTGTAACCCAGAAGATCAGACACAACTGCACAGCTCAACTGAGAGAAGGCACACGTATAGATAGATACAATGTACACGTGCGTGCACACACACACACACAACTACACAGACCAGCTGAGATAAAGCATGTTGTGCATCACTGTGCACACCGCAGCTGAGCTTAGACACACAAGCTGCGCACACACACTAGCTTTGTAGACAGCCCTCCACTACACCACCATTAGGCTGAGATCTGGAGCTGTGCACACACACACACAACCCCCCCCCCCCCCATCCACAAACCCTACGTGAGTACTCCATCTGACATTCAGCCGAGAACCAACAGATGGCAGACATTTTGAATCAACATGGATTAGCCCATTCACCTTTCAGAGAGCAGACTGCTGGGGCTTTTCAGCAGCACTTCCACTCTCACTCTGCCTGCTTTGCCCATGCATATTGCAGAATGGCTCTCAGTCATAGCAACGGCCATTACGGAGAGTGCGAGAGTCGCCACGGCTCTGGCTCCTCCAGTTTCCACCCAAACACAATGCAATGAATGCATACCATATGCCCGGCTGTGATGTTGCAGCGGCATTGCTACGGCGCTAATCCTATACTCAAACAGACGGGCAGAAACACTAAAACCAGCCTCAGACGTTAAACTACATGGGACTAGGGAGTGTGTGTGCTTGCATGCGCGCACGTGTGTGTGTCTGCCAGATATGACTGGGCGCTTCTCGCTGCCAGAGAAGGAGCCCAGTAATCTGTGTGATGAAGGAGGGGAGGATAAAAGGCCATCAGATTTATTTCCCTGGCCTTCCTAAGGGAGCGGGATTAGTGGCCATTGACAGGCCGGGATTTTATTCCTCAAAGGAGGCCAATTAATCCTGGGCAAACTCGGTCCGGGGCRGTCCAAAAGAATCACAGACACACACAAGCAAGCACATATATACACAAGCATGCAAACAGTTGTGTAATCACTACCCACCCTATACACATTTTAATATGTATGTCTATTATAATCCCCCATCACAGTGTCAGCATTACACACAGACACACAGTGTACTTTGATCACAGACATATTCACAGTAACACATTTGCTGTCATCACAAACACACTCTGTAAACCCCTGGTGTGATTAAAAGAGCATGTTTACTGTAATCTCCCTCACACAAACAATAACATTCCGAGGTATTTAACCCCCCCCCTCCACATACACTAGGGTTGTCATGATGCTAATATAGCAATTCATCCGAAATACCGTGTAAAGGAAACAAAACATGAAGCAGACTTGTTTTTGGGGGAAAACAGTCATAATGTTGAAAAAATATATATTTTACAGAAAGTCATTTTTTCAAGGACCATCGAGTTTAGTCTGCTCCGTGTTTTCTTTTTTGCCATGGAAAATCTGGTATCATGACAACACTAACCAAACACACGTTTTGGGCACGCTCATATTAAAAAAGACTAACCAGGTGAATCCAAACGAAAGCTATGATCCCTTATTGATGTCACCACTTCAATCAGTGTAGATGAAGGGGAGGAGACAGGTTAAAGAAGGATTTTTAAGCCTTGAGACAATTGAGGCATGGATTGTGTATGTCTGCCATTCAGAGGGTGAATGGCCAAGACAAAAATATGTAAGTAACTTTGAACAGGGTATGGTAGTAGTTGCCAGGCACTGTTTTGTGTCAAGAACTGCAACACTGATGTGTTTTTGACATAGTTTCCTGTGTGTATCAAGAATGGTTCAGCACCTAAAGGACATCCAGCCAACTTGACCCAACTGTGGGAAGCATTGGAGTCAACATGGGCCAGCATCCCTGTGGAATGCTTTTAATACCTTGTATAGTCTACGCCCCTATGAATTGAGGCTGTTCTGAGGGCAAAGGGGGATGCAACTCAATATTAGGAAGGTGTTCCTAATGTTTGGTATACTCCTTGTATTATGTATGTATGCATGGTTGCATGCATACATCACACACACACACACACACACACACACACACACACACACACACACACTATGTCCTGTGCCCCCGCTGCCCCGCTGTGATCCTGCTGGCCCTGCCAGGCTTGGCGGTCCGGGCTAATTAACAGTGTGGTGGTGTCAGAACAGCAGCAGCACAGGCCTCTCAGAGCATGACACCACACCACGCAGCAGCGAGCCCTGTCACGCAGCTCCATACCAGGGCTTACTGCATCATTAGCACAGCTCTCCCTCCGACAGCCATTAAAGCACAGGCCCAATAAGACTCTAATCCACCAGCTTCATAGGACTCGTGTATTCTCCCCTTCTCCACGGCGGTATCTATACAAGGTAAACCTGGCAGGGAGCTAGCATTAGTGATGGGGGAAAAAATAAAAAGATACAGTTACATATCGGGATATTATTTTTTCAATATATTGTATCGTTTTGACAATGTCGCAATATTTTTGCGCTAGTTGGCTGTACCTGCACCAAAACGGCAGTATTTTTCCTTCAAAGTTTGTTCTCGATCTTCTTTTTAAATAGGTAGKCATTTTGTTTTTAGCACTTTTATTTCCCTGACTGATCAAAACTCATTCTCATGGCTCTCTCTTGTCCCTCTGCAGCAGACATATGGTAAGCAATATGTTTGGAACATRGAATCGCACTAAAATCACAGTATCGAATCGCAATACATATAGAATCGTAATACATATCGTATCAGCACCTAGGTATCATGGTAATTCTGACAATTCCCAGCCCACTAAAAGCAAATAACGGTCAGTCCCGGGTAATTGACGGATCCAACAGAGTGCATTTTAATAGCGGAGGCCGACTTTAAATTGCGGTTTTATGGAGTCTGACAGTGTGAGGTTACTGCGGTAGCCTAGGAAACCTGAGAAGGGAGTAGGGGGAAGAGAGGAGGAGGCAGTYGAAGGGAGGAAGAGACAGGCAGGTGGTGGTAGAAGAAAGGGGTGGTAGAGGAGAGGAAGTACAGAAGAGGAGGTAAAGAAGCAGAGAGATGGAGGAGAAAAAGGAGGAGACGCTCACCCCATAATGAGGCTGTTGATGTAGTCGTTTCCATCCATGTGGCCAAACTGGAAGTCTCTGGGGAGATAGAACAAGACAAGCAACAAAGTGAGACACAACATGCATACAAACAAGCTCATTTATGACAAACAACTCATCATAAGACCAACAAAATGAAAGGAGACCAACTCATATAAGCATTGCTATCCTAACAAGAGTCATAACACAAGACCTAGTTTCCTATGAAGACTGAACCAAGGACTCCCTTCTCTCGCCAATGGCACGTAATAGCAAAATAACACAAAATTCCCATCTTCTTTTCAAAAAAGTATCGGATGATCGTATCGGTAAGGCAGAGGAAGGAAGAATTCCATTTGTATCTCGTTGTGTTGTTCTGTGTTGGCGCATGCCATTTCTATCTCATTGTGTTGTTCTGTGTTGGCGCCTGTGTGATACATTGTGGGAAGAAAGCAGGCGATAGGGATGGAAGGGGACTGCCGCAGAAGCCGGGGGAACTGGGAAGAACCCAGTCATTTGCACTGAGAGACGGATTAGGCCGCCTCAACATATATATTACATTCATATTGAATCATGGTTCCATCTGGAACACCTGTCCCCTGGGTGCCAAACAATACTGCCGGTGCCAATATCAATGACATGTTTATGAAGACACTCAACTATTATTAAACTCGATCTAATCTGGTTAGGCTGAAGCTCAGTCAGATAATATTGGGCTAAAGACTGAGTACTTGAAGTGAGGCTTGTTGAATTCTTATTCTAAGATAGCAAGCAATTGTGAGACATTACTCTTACCCAAGAGGAAGCTAGTTTATGGACTTCAATGAATGAATTCAGTGTGTGTGTGTGTGTGTGTGTGTGTGTGTGTGTGTGTGTGTGTGTGTGTGTGCATATATATGCCTGTGTGTGTGTACATGTGAGAGACTTTTGGAAGAATATATTATACACATTTTATGTGGTGAGCGTGTCTATAAATGTCAGTTCATCATAGCAATCACCATAGCTCTCCCCGCTCAACCGCATAAATATTGCTGTCTCCCTCCCGTTCCCCCTGTCTTCACCTCCCTCTACCTCCCTCCCACTCTCTTTTCAACTCCCTGCTGTGCAACAGACCCACAACGCTAACTCACAATCACTCAAATACACATATCCCCAAACCATAGCACACAGACACACACACCTAGCCAGCACCCAAACAGAGAGAATCACACCACACACACAGACACGTCTCCTTGGGTAGTCTCCTCTCAGAGATTGCATTTATCGCTCTGTCACACTGTTGCGGATGGAGGGCGAGCTGAATGCCACAGTATTCATTACCGCCCTCACACATCGCCTCACTCATCCAAATGACATCTATCTGCATCAGTCGCCTGCCCTCCGTGTCTGCCTCAGTCTCCGTGTCTGCCTCAGTCTCCGTGTCTGCCCACCAGAAGGGGCACTAACAAGGGGGGTGTGACGTAATTACAACGAGCCATCTAGCATTTAGGTTGTGTCAAAACACTGGGCTATAATCTAACTGTGAATCAGGAGAGTGTGATGACTTCAAAAACAAGGCGCGATAGCGTGGCAGATCGTCTAACTGATGATAGGGATCTGTGAAATTCAATCAGCTCTAATGTGGCTGCCTGGAGAGGAGAAGAAACACTTTGATCATAGAGATTTTAGATAATAGCTCTTCATTTAGCTAGAGGGCCAGCACCGGTGAATTAACTAGTAWAGAGAAAGAGCAATATGGAGTGTGTGCCAAGTATGGTGAGATTCTGTACATTGACACTAATATGTATGACTATGTATGGGACGAGGGTCTGTACTGCAGTGAATGCATTTGATGTGTGTGTTCTTACGCATCAGCCTTATGAAATCCCATTTCGAGTTTGTCGCGAGGTAGATCACTTCTTAATTAAAGCAAAATTAATCCATTGCACGCACCATTCTGTAATGTAGTGTTCCATTCACACTGGTGATAGTTTAATAAGGTATTCTTACAGGAGAACAAAGTCTCGTGAGGTAATAAGTTCCTCCAACTGTGCAGCGACTGACAGCTCCAGAGGAGCGCCTATTTTTGGTAAGCCTGACATTTTGCATAATTACCTCCCCACTGATACTGAATGAAACCAGACATGTCCTCAAAGAAGTACAGCTGGTTAGGCTGTCTCCCCACAGCGATCCCTTGTAATGTGTGTGTGTGTGTGTGTGTGTGTGTGTGTGTGTGTGTGTGTGTGTGCGTGCGTGCGCGCGTGCGCGTACACTTGTTCTTCTATCCTCATGGGGACCTGAAATCTCCAAATGTTCCCACAAGGATAGTAAAACAAGGACCATGAAGACAAAAGACTATTTTAAGTTTAGGGGTTAAGTTTAGGGTTAAAATTAGGGTTAGAATTAGGGGTTAGATTTAGGTTTAGAGTTAGGGGTTAAGGTTAGGGATTAGAGAAAATAGGATTTTGAATGGAAATACATTTTAGGTCGGCCACAAGGACAGAAAAACTAAAGTTTGTGTGTGTGTGCTTATGAATATATGAATGGTCCATCTTCATCCAAACACTCTTACCTGTTAAAATGCTCCCTGTATTCCTTTGCCACTCTCTGAATCAGAGTCTTTAATCTAACAGACAAATCAAGAGGGAAAGGTACCACATTAGTTCACATCAGTCCATATCGTGACGCTCTTCCCACATGCATCAATTTGTAGGCAATCCAAAACAATAAATGCAGRGCTTATCTTTAGTTGAAAAAGCTGGGCGTTTTTAAATGCCGCCGCAGCGGTTTCCATGGAAGCGTGCGATTGTAATTTGTCTAGCAGCACTAGGCTTTAATTTCACAATGTTCTTTTGTACCTGCCGCTTTCCTCTGTCGGGTCCTTCTCGTCGATGACTGCAATCGCCACCAATTTGCCTGTAGAGGGAGAGAGGGATTACAAATCACACTCACAAACAGACAGAAGAAGAGAAGGCGGGAGGACAATAGCCTGAAGATAAAAGGCTTTGGTGGAGATATAGCACATCACTACAGAAGCAGCTAAAACAAAGAAAGCACCAACCAAGGTTTCTATTAATTTGTCATTCTGCATTTGGTGACTTCTTGGTGGTTCTAGAACCAGTGAGCGGAGGCTACTCAGGTGCAGTAGAAGGGGAAGAAGCCCATAAGAACAAGACAAATGGACTCATAAAACAACTGCCATACAACTTAAGATGGGTGTTCATGTATTGTTCAGCGTTCAGGCTTGTGGACTGATGCAGGAAGGAAGCACTTAGTTGGAAATGGTAAGAACTACTCCGCCCTCTGCTGGRGTGTCATGTAGCATTACATGACAAAGCCTTGGTTGAGGTTATTATGTTGAATGTAATGATAGGATGCAATACGGGGGGTGGCCCAATCCCAAATCGACCCCTTGACTCTGTGCACTTGTGGAGATCTGAGAGACTTTGATTGGTGTAAGCACTAGGGTAAAATGTTGGAGTTGGAGCTATTACAAATTGCTTACACCTGTCAAATCCACCCAGATAGCCACAAGTGCACAGGATTATGGAAAAGAACTATACTGTGCTTGTCAGTAGGTTGGTAGAGTACAGAATGTATACTGTACCTGTCTCTCCCAGTTCATACAGGGTGAAGCCATCGATCTGCAGGTAGCTCTGAAATCGCTCTTTGTTAACCCAGGAAGACAAGCCACCGTCCACGTACTCTGCAATTACAGAGAATAACAAGACAACAGAGAAATGTCAAGCATTGATGATCAATTGAGAAAACAACAGTTTACAGAGAATGGTTCAATTGAGTATCGACGCGTGGTTGGGAAGTAGAAGGTCAGACTAATTACTTACTTACTACCTGTTGATATTCGCTATGTGAGGAAGACAAGCTCGCACACACGCACACAGTTTCCCACACATCCAGACACTACAAGGAGGGCCACACACAGTGGAGATGTGGCTGGACCATCGACGCCACCTCTACTCAAGCTAGTCCTATACTGAACTGCATCATCATCCAGCTGTGGAGGACCATCTCTCATGAACTGCCAGCTCCCTGACTTCTTCTTCTATATATATATATATATATATTTTTTTTTTTTACAGATTTTGCATGAAAATCGCAATATAAAATAAATATATATTATTTATAATTATGTAAGGATGTGCTATTGGACCAGTGTTCTGCAAGATATTTGTCTATGGGTGAAGTGGTCTGGTAGGATATATTTCAGAACTGCTGCTTACTATAGACTTTTGTAGTATACTGCAGAATACTATACTGCACACCGTAATAACACTTGATTACGTAATGTTTACTTTCGTATTTTTAGATCGGTTGGACTGCTAGATAGCTTTTCTGCTAGCTGCTAGCGTTGTCGATGCTGTTTTGATTTAAACGTGCTGTCCCTGGGGAGCTCATGCCGTGGATTTCCTGTGAGGTTCCCACTCGATCGTGTAGTGRTTACTATAGAATTTTGAAATATACTGTAGAATACTATACTCCACACTGTAGTCTCTTGATTGATTGATTTGACTATTTAAAAACACAAATACAAGCACAAAAGTGGATACAATGCATTAAGACATTTGTTGAGAAAAATACWAATTAAGTTTAAAATGTAGGGATGCACGYTATAAATCGGTAAGCATATCGGAATCGGACGATATTAGCTAAAAATGSCAACAATGGCATCGGCMCTATGTATAGTTTAACGCCAATGTGCAAAACCGATGTCAAAGCTGACGTGCATACCTGTATAACGTAGGTAGATGACGTAATGACGCCACAAAAAAAATACAGCATTCCTAACCTAGCCCACAATGTCTGCTGTGTGGATCTATTTTGAAGTTTAAAAGGAGGATAACAAAAAGGCCCATATGAGGGTGACCGGTAGCGTAGTGGTTAAAGCGTTGGGCCAGTAACCGAAAGGTTGCTAGATCAAATCCCCGAGCTGATAACGTACAAATCTGTTGTTCTGCCCCTGAACAAGGCAGTTAACCCACTGTTCCTAGGCCGTCWTTGTAAATAAGAATTTGTCTTTACTGAATTGCCTAGTTAAATAAAAGGTTAAAATAAAAATGTTTGTGCTGCTATTAGTGAAATATTTCAATACCACAAACCMAATTACTCATTTGAAAGTGCAACACCTCCAGACGTTCAGCGACTACTTAGAAAGAAACTAAGAGCACACTTCCAACGAGTTCAAGTCGACCAGTCATTTGAAAGAGTAAGAACATTTCAGCTAGACAACTCAAAGGTCGAAATCCATTAACGCCAAGATAATGGAATTCATTGCCCTTGACAATCAACCGTTCTCTGTCGTGGATGATGTTGGCTTTCGCCGACTGGTCGAGCACATCGAGCCCCGGTTCACACTACCAAGTAGGCGCTTTTTCTCAGATGTGCCCTACCGAAGTTACACAGTATTGTTGAAACGCACATCCATGAGCTACTTGCTATGGGCGTCACTACTTTTAGCTTCARGACTGACATTTGGACCAGCGATGTCAGCCCCATGAGCATGCMGAGTCTGACAGCACAGTGGCTCAACGAGGATTTCGTACTGAGGAAAGCCGTATTGCAAACTCAAGAATGTGCTGGTTCTCATATCGCTGCTGCCATTTCAATGGCATTTGAGAACATGTTTGAAACTTGGAAAATCCCCAAGAACAAAGTACATGCTGTGCTACGTGATAATGCGCGTAACATGACAAAGGCTTTGGAAGAARGTGGAGTCGGCAGTTTGCCATGCATGGCACAGACGCTGCAACTGGATGTGAACATGTTTTGGCCCAACGCAGCATATCTGACACAGTGGCAACAGGTAGGAAGATAGTGGGTCATGTTAAACACTCACAGCTAGCATACAGCRGCCTGCAAGCAATACAGGAGCAGCTTGGAGTGAAAACAAAAAGGCTTAAGCAAGACGTTTRCACCAAATGGAACAGTACTTTTTACATGATGGAGAGCCGTTTCCCTATCCTAGCTAAAGCTGTGTGCAAGTATCTTGGTGCTCCCTGTACTAGCGTGGACAGTGAGTGCCTTTTCAGTGCAGCTTCAAACATTGTAGCCAAAAAAATAAACAGACTCTCTTGTGAAAAAGCCAAGCAGGTCCTCTTTGTGAAGAAAAAACATCCCCAAATGTTAAAATTGGAAAAAGCCCAATGYCTTTTCTTTTGTTTATTCGTGGCTGGTATAGGTCAACATTTTCATTTCATTTAAAACAAAGCATTTTTGTTATTTTGTTTATTTTTTARATTTCCTAAATGAAAGATGAGATGATGTGTTGTAAATTTGTTCACATTTTACTAGTCAAGTCAGTTGAGCACATTTGAAAAGTTTAAGTTGTGCCATTTATAGCAGTTTATGACATAACCTAGAGACAGTCATTTTTCAAGCAGCTAAAGCTAAAATGATTAACTGCATTTTAGTTTAAACCAATATTTATTTCAAAGCATRTTTAKGTTTCTCCATACGGTCAAGATTGGATAGTAAGAAGAGCCACCAACAACTTCACCATCTTTGTAATATTTGTGTCATGAATATCTGTTGTGTGATCAAATTAATTCATGGATTTGTCATTTACAAGTTATTAAACAATCTGTTACTAACAAATGAAACTTTGTTTCAACTATTTAACTGTACTGGAATGCTTAAAAGGCCGCTATCGGTATCGGCCAAAAATGTAATTGTCAAGTGTGCTCCCTCTCCGGCCTCTAAGTCACCAGGCTGCTCATTATGGCGCACACCTGTCACCATCGTTACGCACACCTGCYCYTCATCAGACTCCATCACTTCCCTGATTACCTTCCCTATATATGTCACTCCCTTTGGTTCCTTCCCCTGTTTCATGTCTGTGCGTTGTTCGTGTTTCTTGTTTTGTATTATGTTGCGTTTATTTATTAAAACACTCACTCCRTGAACTTGCTTCCTAACTCTCAGCGCACATCGTTACAGTCATATTAGTGCATCCCTATTAAAATGTATTTCCACTGTTTTCCTAGTTCACATTTTCACATAACCCACATGAAAAAATACTAAAGCCAGTGCAATAATGTCCTTTTGTTTTCAGTGGGTTTGTTGGGAGAGACTTTGCTGGTTTGAGGTCCAGGCAGTTTATTGGCAGCGCCCTCCAATCAGTTGACTGTCTAAATAAAGTAATATGTATTTCTAAAATATCAATTGTTTATGTAAATGCAGTGGTTAACTGCTTATTTTCTACCATCAGAAGTACAGTACTGTTTGTCACTGTTTTTGGTCATCTGAATCTGAAAGCACTGTTGTATCTCAGAAAGCCATCTAGTGAAAGTAACAGATCTAAGAAGTCACTTTAGTGTCCTCTTAATGCATGTTGTGTGTCAAATAAGCAAACCTAATTCTCTAAGCTTTAAAGTCAATTTTCTTGCAATTGTATACATTTAGCCATGTCTAATGTGTATTCATATGATATTTGAGGGGGGCCACTGCGCTAAGCCAGCACTTCAACTTAATCAGCCCTGTAGTCTATAACCTGGTCAAGCTAATAAACTTAGCTTGTTCTTTATATCTGACTCTGAAATGTTTACCTATAAATGGGCCTAGAACCTAAAGTTMAGATGTTACAATTGTAATACAAATTGTACATTTTTGCTGAAGTGTTGTCTGGTCTGTTACATTGCTCAGAACTGTTGAACCAACTCAATAGGTGGCCTGTCACGAACCAGTGTGTCTTATGTTCTGGTTGAGGTGTTCCCCTCAACAAACAGTAACTGGCGTAGTCTGGTAGTTGTGCCATTTTAGCAAAGGTGTTACTACAATATACTATGGTCATGTCCGCAAAAACGCAACAGTAAATACTAGTCACGTAGGCGAAAACACTACAGTAACTAAACAGTATACTACAGTCATGTCCGCAAAAGCAGTACAGTGAATACTATAGTTTATATAATACTACAATATTTAGACTAGTATACTATATTATTTGTTCATGTGGGTGTGCTGTGTCACAGCTYGCATGTTGTGAATCAGGGTGGCTATCAGAATAGTTTTCCAAACATGAAAACAGTTTTGTTGACGCACAAATTCTATGAATGAACAACATCAGACCGAAGATGTTATTTAAGCATTTTAGAAGAGTCTGATTCACAAGATAACGAACACAGGTCTCAAATTCTACTGTGCAACTGTGTAGGCCTGGATTCTTTTCACACTGTGACATCTGGATGAATAATACCCTCCCTCGACCTTATTAGCCTAACAATTTTGTTTCTGTATACAACCACACTGGTGAATGACTCGGAGCAAAAAAATGCCATTCAGASTCAGGAAGCAGCTAGTCTGAGCTCTTTTCAATTGTACAGTGCATGCATAACTCCCCCGCTTCAATAAAACCTCAATGATAAATTGTCATATTCAACACTACCATTTCCTGAGTGCAAACCAACCCCATGTTGTTTTTCTTTTTTTGTGACCCCTTTTCATTTTTCTTAATTGGAGGTTACAGGTACAATATACAAGGAAAAMAAACAAAAATAAGTGATCCTCCACCCCTAACCTCCCATCCCATTCACCCAACCCAGCCTCCCTGCGAGCACAGAAAACACTCCACATACCACCCCTTCCCCGTGGGCCTGACAGCAATGACAGTCAAATAAAACAAAAATTAAATGCATATTTATTTTATTTTATTTATTTTACGTTTTTTACCAGGTAAGTTGACTGAGAACAGTTCTCATTTGCAGCAACGACCTGGGAATAGTTACAGGGGAAGGAGGGGATGAATGAGCCAATTGTAAACTGGGGATTATTAGGTGACCGTGATGGTTGAGGGCAGATTGGGAATTTAGCCAGGACACCGGGGTTAACACCCCTACTCTTACGATAAGTGCCATGGGTCTTTAATGACCTCAGAGAGTCAGGACACCCGTTTAACGTCCATCCGAAAGACGGCACCCTACACAGAGCAGTGTCCCCAATCACTGCCCTGGGGCATTGGGATCTTTGTTTAGACCAGAGGAAAGAGTGCCTCCTACTGGCCCTCCAACACCACTTCCAGCAAGCCTGGTCTCCCATCCAGGGACTGACCAGGACAACCCTGCTTAGCTTCAGAAGCAAGCAGCAGTGGTATGCAGGGTGGTATGCACAAACATATACAGTACCAGTAAAAAGTTTGGACACCTACTCATAACAGGGTTTTCTTTTCAGTTACAGGTGTGCTCTGTTAAAAGTTACATTTGTGGAATTTCTTTCCTTCTTAATGTGTTTGAGACAATCAGTTGTGTTGTGACAAGGTAGGGTGGTATACAGAAGATAGCCCTATTTGGTAAAAGACCAAGTCCAAATTATGGCAAGAACAGCTCAAATATGCAAAGAAAAACAACCGGTCCTTTCAGTCAATGTGGAACATCAAGAACGTTTTGAAAGTTTCTTGAAAGTTTCTTCAAGTGCAGTCACAAAAACCATCAAGCGCTATGATGAAACTGTCTCTCATGAGGACCGACACAGGAAAGGAAGACCCAGAGTTACCTCTGCTGCAGAGGATAAGACTGGTGGAAATCTGTCCTTTGGTCTGATGAGTCCAAATTTGAGATTTTTGGGCTAAATTATAGATGGGCTATGTACAGGTGCAGTAATCTGTGAGCTGCTCTGACAGCTGGTGTTAAAGCTAGTGAGGGAGATACGTGTTTGCAGTTTCAGAGATTTTTGTAGTTCATTCCAGTCATTGGCAGCAGAGAACTGGAAGGAGAGGCGGCCAAAGGAAGAATTGGTTTTGGGGTGACCAGAGAGATATATCTGCTGCAGCGCGTGCTACAGATCAATCCCAGAACAACAGCAAAGGACCTTGTGAAGATGCTGGAGGAAAGCGGTACAAAAGTATCTATATCCACAGTAAACAAGTCCTATATCGACATAACCTGAAAGGCATCTCAGAAAGGAAGAAGCCACTGCTCCAAAACCGCCATAAAAAGCCAGACTACGGTTTGCAACTGCACATGGGGACAAATATCGTACTTTTGGGGAAATGTCCTCTGGTCTGATAAAACAAAAATAGAACTGTTTGGCCATAATGAAAAATGGGAGGCTTGCAAGCCGAAGAACACAATCCAACCGTGAAGCAGGGGGTGGCAGCATCATGTTGTGGGGGTGCTTTGCTGCAGGGGACTGGTGCACTTCACAAAATAGATGGAATCATGAGGTGGGAAAATGATGTGGATTTATTGAAGCAACATCTCAAGACATCAGTCAGGAAGTTAAAACTTGGTCGCAAATGGGTCTTCCAAATGGACAATGACCCCAAGCATATTTCCAAAGTTGTGGCAACCAAGTATAGGTATTGGAGTGGCCATCAGAAAGCCTGATCTCAATCCTATAGAAAATTTGTGGGCAGAATGAAAAAGCGTGCGCGAGCAAGGAGGCCTCAAACCTGACTCAGTTACACCAGCTCTGTCAGGAGGAATGGGCCAAAATTCACCCAACTTATTGTGGGAAGTTTTTCTCCCTAAACATCATGCTCTAGAGGAGATCTGCATGGAGGAATGGGCCAAAATACCAGCAACAGTGTGTGAAAACCTTGTGAAGACTTACAGAAAACGTTTGACCTCTGTCATTGCAAACGAAGGGTAATAATAAAAAGTTATTGAGATTAAACTTTTGTTATTGACCAAATACTTATTTTCCACCATAATTTGCAAATAAATTCATTACAATGTGATTTTCTGGAGAAAAAAAATCTCATTTTGTCTGTCATAGTTGAAGTGTACCTATGATGAAAATTACAGGCCTCTCTCATCTTTTTAAGTGGGAGAACTTGCACAATTGGTGGCTGACTAAATACTTTTTTGCCCCACTGTACATACTCATATTATTTTTGTATGTATTTGTTGGGCTTTATAGATTTTTTATTTGTATGTGCTGGGCTTCAGCTGAGATTATTCTTACAAAGTATATACACTACCGGTCAAAGTTTTTAGAACACCTCCATTTTTATAGTTCTTTATAAAATTTCACACAGTTTGTCTTAATGTATTCTGAAATTAAAGCATAGAACAAATAAACAATTGGAGACAGAAAATAAATCTGGGAATCTTTTTGTTTAACAAAATGTTATCGTCAAAGTAGCCACCTTTTGCAGACATAACAGCCAAACACACTCGTGGCATTCTTTCTACAATGGAAATCAAATATCGTTCGGAAAGTTCTTCCCAACACTGTTGCAGAAGTTCCCACAAATGTGTTGCACTTGTAGGTTGCTTTGCTTTCACCCTTCTGCCAGGTTCATCCTAAACCAGCTCGATGGGGTTTAAGTCTGGAGACTGTGCAGGCCATTCCATGATTTGAAGCCTACCGTCTTGTTCTTTTCTTATAAGGTACACTACAGTACACAGTACACAGGTACACAACATTTTTTGCCCATTAAAATATCAAATTGATCAGAAAAACAGTGCAGACATTGTCAATGTAAATGACTATTGTAGCTGGAAACGGCAGATTTTTTATGGAATATCTACAAAGGCGTACAGAGGCCCATTATCAGCAACCATCACTCCCGTGTTGCAATGGCACGTTGTGTTAGCTAATCCAAGTTCATCATTTTAAAAAGGCTAATTGATCTTTAGAAAACCCTTTTGCAATTATGTTAGCACAGCTGAAAACTGTTGTGCTAATTAAAGAAGCAATAAAACTTAGACTTGTTGAGTATCTGGAGGATCAGCATTTGTGGGTTTGATTACAGGCTCAAAATGGCCAGAAACAAAGAACTTTCTTCTGAAACTCATCAATCTATTCTTGTTCTGAGAAATGAAGGCTATTCCATGCAAGAAATTGCCAAGAAACTGAAGATCTCGTACTATGCTGTGTACTACTCCTTTCACAGAACAGCGCAAACTGTCTCTAACCAGAATAGAAAGAGTGGGAGGCCCTGGTGCACAACTGAGCAAGAGGACAAGTACATTAGAGTATCTAGTTTGAGAAACAGACYCCTCACAATTTCTCAAATGGTAGCTTCACTAAATAGTACCTGCAAAACACCAGTCTCAATGTCAACTGTGAAGAGGCGACTCCGGGATGCTGTCCTWGGCAAAGAAAAATCCATATCTCAGACTGGCCAATAAAAAGAAAAGATTAAGATGGGCAAAAGAACAGACACTGGACAGAYGAACTCTGCCTAGAAGGCCAACATCCCGGAGTCGCCTCTTCACTGTTGACGTTGAGACTGGTGTMTTGCGCTTACCTTTGTACCATTTCAGGTTATTCACTGGACTTGAACTGCTTAAATTTCTGGAAAAACTGSAAAAATGGGGGTGTTCTAAAACTTTTGACCAGTAGTGCATTTGTGCAGGCTGCAATTGTTCCTTGACTAGCACCAATCATTCTCACGGTTGTTAATTCTAATGTTGTAACTTCTAATAGTAACTGTATCCARTGGCGAATTGGGAGAAAGGTGATCTAAGAGCCAACATTATTTTTGTGGCAGTGCTACCTGCCAGCAGTAATCTTCTCTGATTGAGAGATTCAAGGAGCCATCATCATTGAGTAACACAGTAATATTTACATTCATGCACTTCCAAATGTATGTCCCAGAAGCATTTAATTGAAGGGCACTCCAACATCAGATGAAGAAATGTGCTTAGTTATTATGAAGGGACACAGTGAACAGGTAAGAGTTGGAGCCAATTTCATCGTAAAATGTTTCCTTGGTGTTAAATACAGTCTGTGAACAAAGGTTAAATGTTTGATGGTTCGGATTACGGGATGCCAAGGTCATATTTTTCCATATTCTGTTCCAGTTAAAGTGCTGTTCAGATTCACTTAGATCTGTGGATCATATTTTAATGGCTAGCTCAGAATATGAGCTTTCCAAAAGTAGATTATACATTATAGAGATCAGTCCTTTCGGGAACCCAGATAATTTATTTATACATCCCATCATTGGATGGTTCGGTAGTTGGGTTTCCCAAGAGTCCCTAGGCCAACATAGCTGACCTAAGTTGTAAKTATAGAAAAAAGGAGTTGCCTGGTAATGMGTCTTTCAAATATTTACTGTCCATGATAATTGGTAAGGGTACAGATTACACATTTGGACCTTTGGGAGGATGCAAAAGGCCATCCTCCAGATCACAAGGCATTATTGTGAAATATGATATGTCTAACAACGTTGCAAGTCGTTTTTTTACCTTGACATGTGGAACAGGCGTTTGAACGGAAAATACCTTKTCTCGTTTCGCCATCTGCCACTAGCGACAGTGAGCAGCGGGGAAGCAGAACCAAGCTTGACTACACTGTTCTCCCAGAAAAAGAAGCAGCACATGGGCACCGGATGAAATGATTGATGTCAAGTACAAGATTCCATTATGAAATGTTAAGTTAACAAGACCTCGTTGGGTAACACCAGCTAGCTAAAGAATAAAAATAATGCTGTAGGTGTGAACACATTTATAATAAGCTAATAGTAGGACTCCCTCCTATAGGAGATATGCGTTGACCACCCAACCATAATACCTGTAATAAACTTATGGACCATCATGGTCATACAATGCTAATACAAGTTTTCCTCACGTAGTCAAAAGCTAAGCTTTGGCTGCATATACGGTATGCAACGGTGAGTCATCTCTTTGCCGTTACATACTGTACAGCAGGTTATATGTAGTCTTAGCAAGATGTTCTTCACAGCACCGAGTCAGACGTGGGCAGACTGGCATTCCAGAAAGTTCTCTCCACATCTGCTTGGCCTTTATAGACAGCAGGTGGGCAGGCGGCAGCTTGAAAGTMTATTCTCCCTCCCTACTGAAGCAGTGGGGGAGACAGAGAGGGAGAGAGGAGAGAGGGTAGGCATCACGCTGAGTCCAGCAGCCTGACTGGGCCTCGTTCACCTTGAAACAAATTAGCTCGCGCCTAGCGCTCGTCTCTGCCTGGGTCGAGCCCTGCAATCTCCACATACACCAACACAAGCCTCATACACCAACACAAGCTTGTCAGCCTGAGTTTCACAAATCAGGAGGGGTCGAGGGAAGGTGATAAGCCAGCGTATTTAGTTTGAATGTGAGATGCAGGTGTGACATATCCCTGGTAAAGGAAGGTTAATGGTGGATTGGCCCTCTGAGACAAAGCAGACTGAAAAGGAGAGGAGGCTCGTGTTAAGGGCCTGACTACCAGGGCTATGTCACTCACACGATAAGAGAGAGCACAACAAGCCAAAAGATGGGTTGGGATAGCTTGGCAACATCCACAGACCAGATGATAATGATATCTGGCATGGCATGAACATCAGCAAAGGAGAGCATGGTTACCGTGTGCTAGCAAATGATATGACAGGCAGGGCACACGACAGCAAATGGTGTGCAGTGTTGTACGGTATACCAGTACCACGGTAATACCACGGTACCAAAACATTATGATACTTATGATACCAACATTTCAGAATATAAGCATTTCGCTACACCCGCAATAAAATCTGCTAAATATGTGTATGTGACCAATACAATTTGATTTTCATATGATACTACCAAGTTTTTCAGCCCTACCGATCTAAAGAACCGGTTGGCGCCCGTTATAAAATGTTTATAAAGTCATTTAAAAAAAAAAAATGAATTCAGTTGAATTTAAGCAAGTCACTAGTCTCCTGTATAACACAAACTCATTTCCTTGACAACAGCTATACTCAACAGGCCATATGGTGGCGCACAAATGACTCAGTGTCGTCCGGGTTAAGGGAGGGTTTGGCCGGGGTAGGCCGTCATTGTAAAATAAGAATCTGTTCTTAACTGACTTGCCTAGTTAAATAACGGTTCAATTAAAAATGTATTAAAAAAAAAAAAACAGCTCTGCGCTGCGAAGCATAAATGTCCTGACTTCTGCAGAGGCCATATCACCGTAAATGCTGCACGGCCAATGCATGGAGCGCCTGAACTCACCTGCTTCTCTCCGTCCTCTCTTCACGCGGGTCTATTCCTCAGTCAGTTTTTTGGGTAAATAATTTAGCCGTGATGGCGAGCGGGGATGCAGACCCAGATCAGTCTTCTGTTGTTAGATTTGTACATTTGTTACATTGGAGCAGTGCGCCAAGCGAACAATGTTGATACATTGTATAATTTAATCGCCTGTTATAACCAAGAGCACAAACCAGTCTGAGTAGACTTTGCAAGTTCACTGTCATGCAGCCTCAGAGTGTCAGTGGGAAAATGGAGCACCACTTGGCGAAAGGCATACTTGCAGCTTTAGAGCAAAMAAAACGGCTGTCTCTAGCCTAAATTGTAAAAAACATAATAATACCCATATTACCCCAGATGCCTTTTTATATAATTTCACAAACCATAACGCGGGCCGTTTTTAAAGTAATCCCGAGTCGCTAAATATTGGTGTGATAACAAACAATGTTGTTCAGTAATGTTAACTAGCTAGCTAACAACCTGGTAAAGAGAACAGCCTCAAGACTGGCGAGATTACTGGAGGATCATTTTCTGCTACAAAATTATTTAGGTGGTCATGTACCAATCTGAGAACACTGCTAGCATTAATCTTTCATGATTTATATATATTCTACCATCTATGCATTATTCACTTTACCCCTACTTAACATGTAAAATAACCTCAAACAACCGTACCCCTGCACATTGACTCGGTAACAGCTTTTTCAGCCCCTGAGAGGTACCCCGATCTCCCGTAAATGAAAATCACGGACATGTTGATGTGTGCTTGCTTTCCGTTTTTATGTGGAGTTTATATTCTACTCTTAGTTAAAAGTCATTTAGAGATAAAATAATAATTCTATTAAACACAAATATGTAAACTATGTGGTAGTGAAGTAATAGAAGTATTAAGAGGCAATTGTAGCGCGAATAGCAGCGCTACTACGTGTTCTGTATTGCTAGCATACCATGTGACAAATAAGGATCACTCAAATCTTGATTCATTTTTCTGTTTGACTATTCACAAGCACTTATACTTCACAACAGTTGGACAGTTTTAGTACTATCCAATCGCATCGTGCTAGTCCGCCTACAACATTGTTAGTGCACTAGCAATGTTTCCAGCACATTACTGGTGTGTTATAAGTTGGACGACGCTAATTGGTCCGGGTATATATTTGGGTGCCAGCGTGAACATGAATTGTATGCCAAAATATTTTAAAGTGAATCTTCTGTTCTTTATATTCCTTTTGCCGAACTGATTAATGTGCATGAGATTAAAAAACACTGGGAAGCTCTCCTTAATGTTAAGGATAGGTCTCTCTGCTATTTATTTTCCTCTGTCGTATTTTTGTCTCCAAGCGGGAGGCCAGGTCTCGCCGCTGCGACAGCCACGATAACGTGCTTCGCACTACTGCTGACTTTTGTGCGTGGGTCTAGTAACTGTGCCATATCACCGTAAATGCTGCCGGCCAATGCATGGAGCGCCTGAACTCACTGCTTCTCTCCATCCTCTCTTCACGCGGGTCTATTCCTCGTCAGTTTTTTTGGGTAAATAATTTAGCCGTGATGGCGATGCAGGACCCAGATCAGTCTTCTGTTGTTAGATTTGTACATTTGTTACATTGGAGCAGTGCGCCAAGCGAACAATGTTGATACATTGTATAATTTAATCGCCTGTTATAACCAGAGCACAAACCAGTCTGAGTAGACTTTGCAAGTTCACTGTCATGCAGCCTCAGAGTGTCAGTGGGAAAATGGAGCACCACTTGGCGAAAGGCATACTTGCAGCTTTAGAGCAAATAAAACGGCTGTCTCTAGCCTAAATTGTAAAAAACATAATAATACCCATATTACCCCGATGCCTTTTTATATAATTTCACAAACCATAACGCGGGCCGTTTTTAAAGTAATCCGAGTCGCTAAATATTGGTGTGATAACAAACAATGTGGTTCAGTAATGTTAACTAGCTAGCTAACAACCTGGTAATGTCACGTTCCTGACCTGTTTTCTGTTAGTTTTGTTAGTTTTTGTTGGTCAGGACGTGAGTGTGGGTGGCATTTCTATGTTTTTGTGTTTCTATGTGTAGGTCTATTGTAATCAGCCTTATTGGTTCTCAATCAGAGACAGGTGTTTGACGTTGTCTTCTGATTGAGAACCATATAGGTTAGCTGTTCACACTGTTTGGTTTGTGGGTGGTTGTCTCCTGTGTCTGTGTTTGTTTGCACCATACAGGACTGTTTCGTTCGTTTGTCATTTGTTTGTAGTAAGTACTTGTTCGTTCGTTCGTTCTGCGTGTTTCATGTCAGTTCATCGTTCTAGTTTGTCTACATTCGTTTTGTATTTTTGTAATCATTTCAAGTATATTTCGTTTTTGTTCTTGTTTAATAAAATTCATTATGGCATTTCAACGGCGCTGCACCTTGGTCGAATCACACTACTCCTCCTCTTCGTATGAAGAGGAGGAGGAACGTCGTTACAGAACCACCCACCAATCCAGAACCAAGCAGCGTAATGTCGAGCAGAGGAACCAGGACTCGTGGACTTGGGAGACGTTTAAAATGGAAAGGGTTGCTACACATGGAGGAGATCCTGGCTGGAAGGGATCGCCTCCCATGGGAACAGCTGGAGGCACTGAGAGAGGCAGAGGCACCGGAAGAAGGAACCGGCGTTATGAGGGACGCGTCTAGCACGGAAGCCCGAAAAGCCCGTGAGTACTACCCAAAAATTTCTTGGGGGGGGGGGGGGCTAAGAGGTAGTGTGGCCAAGGCAGGTAGGAGACCTGCGCCCACTTCTCAGGCTAACCGTGGAGAGCGGGAGTCGGGCCAGACACCGTGTTACGCAGTAGAGCGCACGGTGTCTCCTGTACGTGTGCATAGCCCGGTGCGGGTTATTCCACCTCCCGCACTGGTGGGCTTAGATTGGGCATTGAGCCAGGTGTCATGAGGCCGGCTCAACGCGTCTGGTCTCCAGTGCGTCTCCTCGGGCGGCATACATGGCACCTGCCTTACGCATGGTTTCCCCGGTTTGCCTACATAGCCCGGTGCGGGTTATTCCACCTCCCCGCACTGGTCGGGCGACCGGGAGCATTCAACCAGGTAAGGTTGGGCAGGCTCAATGCTCAAGAGAGCCAGTACGCCTGCACGGTCCGGTATTTCCGGCGCCACCTCCCCGCCCCAGTCCAGTACCAACAGTGCCTACACCACGCACCAGGCTTCCAGTGCGTTTCCAGAGCCCTGTTCCTCCTCCACGCACTCTCCCTGTAGTGCGTGTATCCAGTTCGGTGCCTCCAGTTCCGGCACCACGCACTAAGCCTCCTGTGCGTCTCCAGAGCCCTGTACGCACTGTTCCTTCTCCCCGTACTCGTCCTGATGTGCGTGCACTCAGCCCGGTGCCACCAGTGCCGGTACCACACACCAGGCCTATAGTAGGCGCTTCGAGAGGTCAGTGTGCCCTGTCCCTGCTCCCCCGCTAGGCTTTGAAGTGCGTGTCTCCAGTCCGGTGCCTCCAATTCCGGCACACGTACCAGGCCTACAGTGCGTCTCAGCCGGCCAGAGTCTGCCGTCTGCCCAACGGCGCCTGAACTGTCCGTCTGCCAAGCGCCGCATGAACTGCCCGTCTGTATTGAGCCTTCAAAGCCCCGTCTGCCATGAGCCTACAGAGCCTTCCGCCAGACAGGAGCCGCTAGAGCCTTCCGCCAGACAGGAGCCGCTAGAGCCTTCCGCCAGACAGGAGCCGCAGAGCCTTCCGCCAGACAGGAGCAGCCAAAGCCTTCCGCCAGACAGGATCAGCCAGAGCCATCCGTCCCGCAGCGCCATCTGAGCCAACGTCCTCCGCAGCGCCATCTGAGCCTCCGTCTCCCCAGCGCATCTGAGCCATCCGTTCTCCCCAGCCGCCATCTGAGCATCCGTCTCCCCAGCGCATCTGAAGCCATCCGTCTCCCCAGCGCCATCTGAGCCATCCGTCTCCCCAGCGCCATCTGAGCCATCCGTCTCCCCAGCGCCAATCTGAGCCATCCGCTCCTGTCCCGACGCCATTAGAGCCGCCCGTCTGTCCCGAGCCGTCAGAGCCGATAGTCAGACGGGATCTGCCAGAGCCGCCAACCAAGACGGGATCTGCCAGAGCCGCCAACCAGACGGGATCTGCCAGAGCCGCAACCAGACGGGATCTGCCAGAGCCGCCAAACCAGGAACGGGTCTGCAAGCCGCCAACCAGGATCTGCAGAGCCCACAGACGGGATCTGCCAGAGCCGCCAAACCAGACGGGATCTGCCAGAGCCGCCAACCACCGACGGGATCTGCCAGAGCCCGCAACCAAGACGGGAATCTGCAGAGCCGCCACCAGAGGGATCTGCCAGAGCCGCCAGTGAGCCATGAGCGTCCAGAGCCGTAGTGGCCATGAGCAGCCAGAGCCGTCAGCCTGCCATGAGCGTCCAGTGCCGTCAGCCTGCCATGAGCGTCCAGTGCCGTCAAGCCTGCATGAGCGTCCAGAGCCGTCAGCCTGCCATGAGCGTCCAGAGCCGTCAGCCTGCCATGAGCGTCCAGAGCCGTCAGCCTGCCATGAGCGCAACGTCAGCACGCCAGAGCGTCCAGAGCCGTCAGCCTGCCATGAGCGTCCAGAGCCGTCAGCCTGCCATGAGCGTCCAGAGCCGTCAGCCTGCCATGAGCGTCCAGAGCCGTCAGCCTGCCATGAGCGTCCAGAGCGTCAGCCTGCCAGAGCTCCAGAGCCGTCAGCCTGCCATGAGCGTCCAGAGCCGTCAGTCAGCCATGACTGCCCCTCAGCCGAACGGCTAGTAATCCAGAACTGCCCCTCAGTCCAGAGCTGTCTCTCTGTCCGGAGCTGCCCTTCAGTCCGGAGTTGCCCCTCTATCCTGGCTACTCTCTATCCTGAGCTACCTCTCTATTCTGAGCTATCTCTCTATTCCGACCTACCTCGCTGTCCTGAGCTACCTTGTCCCGGAGCTGTCCCTTATCTTGGTGTTGCCCCTTATATTAGGTGGGTGGAATAATGGGGTGGTCATTGTAAAGGGGAGAAGTAAGCTGGGATTGATTATGGTGGGGTGGGGACCTCGTCCAGAGCCTGAGCCACCACCGTGGTCAGATGCCCACCCAGACCCTCCCCTAGACTTTGTGCTGGTGCGCCCGGAGTTCGCACCTTGAGGGGGGGTGTTATGTCACGTTCCTGACCTGTTTTCTGTTAGTTTTGTATGTTTTTGTTGGTCAGGACGTGAGTGTGGGTGGGCATTTCTATGTTTTGTGTTTCTATGTGTAGGTCTATTGTAATCAGCCTTATATGGTTCTCAATCAGAGACAGGTGTTTGACGTTGTCTTCTGATTGAGAACCATATATAGGTTAGCTGTTCACACTGTTGGTTTGTGGGTGGTTTTGTCTCCTGTGTCTGTGTTTGTTTGCACCATACAGGACTGTTTGTTCGTTCTTGTCATTTTGTTTTGTAAGTAATACTTGTTCGTTCGTTCGTTCTGCGTGTTTCATGTCAGTTCATCGTTCTAGTCTTGTCTACATTCGTTTTGTTATTTTGTAATCATTTCAAGTATAGTTCGTTTTTGTTCTTGTTTAATAAATTCATTATGGCATTTCAACGCGCTGCACCTTGGTCGAATCACTACTCCTCCTCTTCGTATGAAGAGGAGGAGGAACGTCGTTACAGGTAACTTGACAGTAGGTTC